>NC_060275.1:70303399-70607917 GCF_021613505.1 Equus quagga
TTTTTTCTTTAAAGATCAGCACCTGAGCTAACAACTGTTGCCAATCTTTTTTTTTTTTCTGCTTTATCTCCCCAAATCCCCCCAGTACATAGTTAGTTGCATGTCCTCATTTAATCTTTTATTTCTGTTTTACAGGTGACATCCCACAGAGCGATCCCACAGCTGGTAAGAGAGCCAGCAGAGCCAGGTTTCAAATCGAGGCACTCTGACTCCAGAGCCTGGTTCTTAGCCCCAGGCTACACAGCTGCCCCCCCTTCCTGACCTCCCCACCTGCTCCGTCCTGGTTCCTCTGCTGGTGTTCACAACTAGGGAGAGAGACACCAGCATCCAGGACTTTTCACCTGTGCCACTGCAGCAGCCTCTTTGCTGGCTTCCCCATGGTCACCCGTGCACGCTCCCCTCATCTGATCTACTTTCTACACTGCAATCAACCTGGTGTTTTTCAAGTCAGAACTCTGACTGAATCATCTCCCGGCCCACTACCGCTTCACCCCACATAAAAACATACTTCCTCCAAAGCTCAACAGCTTTTCTACTGTTCTTTAAAGGAAAAAATTGACAAAGATGAACAAGGAAGACCTTTGTGTCCAGTTTTCATTCAAGATCTCCAGTCTCTATGGTCTCCCTTGCTCTCAGCCCTCAGATACACTCTGCTCCCAGTGTCACAGTCTTTGCCCGTGACATTCCCTTGGCCTGGAATATTCCCTCTGCCCCTTCTCATTTCAGTAACTTCTCACATCTCTGCTCAAGCGTCAGTTCCTCTGGAGATCTTCTTGGACTGGCAAGACTATGGTAAATCTCTTTATGTTGTGTTCTAATAGCACATGGCCTTTTTTCTTTGTAGATCTTTTTTTTTTTTTTTTTTTTTGGTGAGGAAGATTGGCCCTGAGCTAACATCTGTTGCCAAACTTTCTCTCTTTTTTTTTCTCCCCAAAGGCCCAGTACACAGTTGTAAGTCATTCCAGTTCCTCTATGTGGGACACCGCCACAGCCTGGCTTGATGAGCAGTCTGTAGGTCTGCACCCAGGATCTGAATGGGCAAACCCTGGGTGGCGGAAGCGGAGTGCATTGAACTTAACCACTATGCCACTGAGCCAGCCCCCTCTTAGCAGATCTTATTTAAACTTACCATTTTTATTTTTTGTGCGTGATTTTTTATTAATTTGTTTCCCTTTGAAGGGAGGGGCTTTTAAAAGTGTATGCTTAGTGCCTTGCACACAGAAGCATAATAAATATTTATTGAACAAATAAAGTAATTAACACAGCCAAAATCTCCAGATGCTAATCAACAGAAAAACCAACATCATATTTCAGCAAGAAAGATACTTACACTCACTGATTCATCTGTTTCTGGTGTTTCTGCTGTCCCGCTATCATAGTTTCCCAACTGAGCCATTTCTAAGTTATTAAAAAAAAGAAAATTCGAAGATTAAGAAACATAGGACAATTGCAATTATACAAGAGTATTATGCTAAAACAAAGGAAAAATAATTTCTCCGATATTGAAAAAAGAAAAATTTACTCTATGTTCTAACGTACCCATGGGAAAATCTTAAATCCAACATTGCAAGAACCAGCAACTGCCATTTGTAAATTGCTCATTGCACGCCCTCCCCTGGAACCCCTTCTTCTGAACACCCAAACACAGATATTTCAGAACTGGGCGTCTGCTCCAGCTAGCAGGATTTACTGGCTGATGCAGTCACCACAGCTTGGAAAAGGTTTGGGGGGTCAAGGACTGTGCTTATAATCACATATCCAAAAGAGGCAAGCCTTCCCAGGCTCTCACAGGCATCCGAGATGCACTGGCTACAGCCCAGAGATGATTCTGAAGCTGTGGTGAGCATCGCTTCCTCCATTCCTTCATATCCACTGAGATATCCCGCCTAGGACGCTAAGAACTCGCAGTTTGTCACAGAGGAAGTAAAACTAGTGGTTAAGAGGGGTTTGGAGATGAAAAGACTTGGGTTACCCCCACTATCAGCACTTACTAGTGACCTTTTAACCTCAGGCTCTTCCTCTGTAAGATGGGAACAATATTATTTATCTCTTACAGCTTTTTATGAGTACAGTGTACGATAACGCATGTAAAGCTCTTAGCATGTTGACTAACAAAAATTAAGCGCTCATTGAATATTGATTGTTATTTACTATTACTGATTATATCATGGAAACTAGTTAAAGAGACACAGGTGTCTAATGGCTCGGCCCACGCTGGAATGCATCCTTGAGTTTATATCAGGAAATGAGAAAACCGAACTCATTTTACTGTTCATTTTGATTTTTATACTTAAAGAAAATATTTTATTAAAGAAAAGAACATGCAAGAATTTTCTCCAAAACTTTGATAGGGGTTATCTCTGAGGGGTAGGATCACAGGTATTTGTACTTTCTAATTTTTCAAAACTGAACCTGTATAATAAAAAGTTATAGTTTTTAGTTACATATTTTTATATGCACGTAAAATTATTTCCAAGGCTCTTATTTCATGTATTCATGTTCTTATAAGTACGATCATCCTTTTTTGGGAGAGCTTACACATAAAAGATACAAAGGAAAACACTGGAGTGCTCCCTTTAGATAAAAATTAACAAACTCCAGATTCTAAAATAACTGGAAACTGACACTAACTTTGCCAGTTTACCTGTAGGGGAAGTTCAAGAACAAACACGAGCTCAGTACAAACTCTGTGCTTTCTTGGTGTCATTCAAATGATGTCAACATCCTACGTGACTGGCACTTCAGATTTATGGACTAGGAGGTGAACTGAAATGTATTCAGTTGGAGGGGCTCTTAAGGAAAGGGACAATTTTAGTATTGTTTAAATAAAATGGCAACCGCAGCTAACATTTAGTAAGCATTACTCCATCTTGGGTAGTTATGCAAACAACTCCAGGAATAGGAACTATTATTACCCCATATTTACGGGAAGAACCCTGAGGCACAAATAGATTCCTCAACAGCGTGGTCAAGGTCATACAGCCCCCAGCCTCGGAGCCAGGGTGCAGTCCTGGGTGGTCCCCCTCCAGACCCTCACTCCTAACCTTCACGGGTCAGGCTTTAGGTATGTCAGTGTAGAGGCTGACAAGAAGGGGAAACAAAGGTAGATCAGAGTTTGTAATAATCACATTTTAAGTGACAACAAATAGACTAAAAACTATCCTTGGATCTGAATCAAGAAAATTAAGTGTCAAGAGTTAAAAACGTGGGGCTGGCCCCGTGTCCGAGTGGTTAAGTTCTTGCGCTCCACTGCAGGAGGCCCAGTGTTTCGTTGGTTCGAATCCTGGGCGCAGACATGGCACTGCTCATCAAACCACGCTGAGGCAGCATCCCCCATGCCACAACTAGAAGGACCCACAACGAAGAATATACAACTATGTACTGGGGGGCTTTGGGGAGAAAAACGAAAAAAATAAAATCTTTAAAAAAAAAAAGTTAAAAACGCAACTCCCACTGAGAAGTTTGTGTTACTAAACTTGAAACTTGTCAAAGCTCACTATTAATTATTTTTTAAAGACTCTATAAAGGTGCATAATCGGGCCTCAGCTTATTCACCTGCCGAAGTTCAGCCTACAGTGCTGCTTGCCGCCGGGTAAGAGGTCACTTGGTCTGCAAGTCAAGGGCTGACACGACCTTAACAACACCAGCGTGAAGAGTCACTCTAACACACTTTGACAGCCTCCCCCACTCCAATTATTTTCATAAAAAAACAAATTAAAAGATGGTTCTGTTTTAAATAGACTTTCTGCTAAATAACTATTATCTGGGAAATACATATTATTTGTAAGCAGTGGGTAGTAATGGAATGGAACCAAGAGTCAGCTTTTGAAGCAGGAAGCTAAGGCATCATTTTGCAATGCCTGAAGAGATTTTTAAAACTCATCTAAATACCATTAAACATCTGCCCTTTTTATTTCATTGATTTAAACCATTTCTGAAGACTCCTGATTCAAAAAGGTAAAGATGGTAATTTAAAAGCCATGGGGAAAAATCTCTCCCCAGGGAACTTTTCAGAAAAGCAGCCACCAGTCTCTGATAAGTGATGAATCTGTTGTGGTATTGCTTTCAGTACAGTATAAATTTATCTGGCATTATCTCCCAGTAATGCATGCATCATTTCACTGGAAGCAAAGATCCCATGGCCCTAAGAGCGAAGAAAGCAGGGGAAATAGGAGCGCAGGGCCGAGAGCAGCAGGTTTCCCGGCTTTAGACGGAGAATAGCTGCGCCAACAGTTACCCTCATTACAAACAATTTAGCAAGATAAACACGGTTTGCAAATATTCAATTTAATGAACCAGGAAGACAATTTTGAATGAAGGAGTCTATGATTGCTTTTGAGTCTTTTAAGGCAGTATATAACCTCAATGTTTCAAATGACAATCCCAAACAATAATGAACAGGAAAAGGTCGGGGGAAGGGCAGTGGTTTCCTAATATTAGATTTTTAAAGAATCACTAACAGGGTGCTTCCTCTTCTTTGTATTTAACAGCATTAGACCTATTTTTTTCATCTGCATCAACCATAAATCCTTTTATAAGCTTTAAAAAAATTCCCCTCCAGGACTGGCTCTCCTGTGTTATTCTTATTTTTCATACTTTTTTGGGACAATTAAGCAAAAACATATCTACCAACATTGCACCTGATTTAAAGTAATCTATCATCAGTTACATCACTCCCAAATTACTTTAAATTTAAATGTCACTTTTAAATCAATCATAATTAATTTCTTTAGCAACATTTTCAAAATTAAAAGTACCCTCGAGAAGAACCCAACTGAGCTTTCCGAGAGAAGAAATACTCAGAGAAGATTGAAATCTAAACCCTTCTGGGACACTAGCATTGTCAGGCTGACAGGTCTCTAGGATTTCAAGGCCTATCCTCACATGCAGGGTAAACACAAAATGGGTCATGTTCACTTGCTCCTCAGGACTCAACTTATACCACTTTCCTTCAAATCACAACTGGCCCCCAAATTTGGACTTCTCAATAGATAGAGCCAAAACATGAGGAAAAAATGAAGACTTGCCACATAGTTCTTCAATGAGGCCCTGGTGTGTAAGCAAGCAAGAAGAAGGTCAGCCCAACCAAGGTACTCACCTTCCAAGGGATCTTTATTGAGCCCCAGCTGGCTAATGATGTACCTGGGAATGTCGGTCTTAATACCCTGTCCTTCTTTTGCATGGCCTTCTGCTGCTTCCAATAGGTAGTAAAATTCTTCAGGATCAAATTCCTGCAGAAGACAAACACAGATGGATACTTCTTTGAGCCAAAATTCTTTGAGGTTTTATTACATAAATTCCACTCATAATAAAATTGCTGGCTATACATGGTTGTGGGTTATTTATGCAGAAAGGAGGCAAATGGCTTTCTTCACTTAAAAAGTATATAATTCTCACTTCCTATTCAAAGCCTATTTATATTCTAAAGCAATACATTTATGCACTTGGTAACCCAAAGACAAGGACAATTTCCAATTTCCTTGTAAGGCAACGTGAAGGTACTATGCTCCACTTGAGCTGCCCACCTTACTGAAAATGAGCAGGTCTGAATTATTAATTGTGCCTTTTGAGCAAAATTTTAAAAATCTGTGAATCTCATCCAGAAGATTCAGTTTCTATCTCTGCACAAACAGCCACAAGAGGAGTAATGTTAAGATTACATTTTCTCACACGTTTTGCAGGAGACTTCCTTAGTACAGAGGTGCCCATAAAGATTAGACAGAAAAATCTCAAAATTACCACTTTTATCAGTAAACTCTAAAATTAAGTTATTCATACTCACATAATGTGAAGATTAAGAAAAAATGTGACATTAGTGCCTCCAATTACCTGTCTCCTGTAAAAATTTGGTAATACATTCTTCCTAAGTATTTTGCTTTCTTTGAGTGTCGCTTCTAATATGTAACAAAAATCTTTACGATCACATTACTCTAGAAAGATGCCGTGGATTTGAGTGTTGTAAACAATTATGCCTGTAGATTTAAAGCACAGGTGCTATTTGCAGTTATATTTCCCAGTTTTTCTTTTCCCCCTCAGGATTTTTCCCATTTTGATTAGTGCTCCAAATATGCAACTCGGGAATCTCAGCGTTTCACTGGAGAATTACTCAGGAGTTTCTAAAGGCCATATAAAAAGGCACGCTGCAAATGGGGTAAAGCTTTAAAGAACTTTAAACCTTGCCGAAAGCAGCAACACTTGCCCATCTGCTTCTAAGTTCACTGGTTTCTGTCTTTGAGAGGTTATACTTTTACTTTTTCTCCTCTGATTAGGAGTGATTACTGCAAGAAAGTCATTTCCTCTTTCAAGGCAAGATCTTCTCTTAGCGTATCTGCTGCTGTCTAGAGAAATAAGTTCTAATGCTAAATGGTATTTTCTCCCAAGTCAAAATGCAGGAAGGACAAGGCTGTGGTGCATAATTCAAAAGGTGCAATGGGAAAAGCAATGAAAAGTGAGTCTTCCTTCTGCCTGCATTCGCCAGTCACACAGTTTTCCTCCCCAAAGGCATCCAGAGTGTCAGAGACACACAATGCCAAATGCTGCCTTTGATCCTGTGATCCTGAGGGTCCTGGCCTTTGAGGGAAAGCCCCACCCTTCCCCGCCCCTACCTTCCTCCTCAGGATTTTCCTCCTCCACGTCTCGCTATGTGTTGGTATATATTGATGGGGCTGAACATTTCAGTGTTATAAAAAGCTATGAGTGTTAATTAAAATAAGAGCAAAAACCAAAGCAATACCACCATATACGTAAGGGTGTGGGTGTATGTAAAATCCTGCAAAGCTGTATTGGACACAGTATAAATACTTTAATGGCTAGTGAAACTTAAAAGTGAGTTTCGATACTATGCTAAGTCCCTTAAGAGTATTCTTATGTTGAAAGCTTCAGATTTGTTCACAGTGTTGAGTAGAAGTCTCAATCAAAATTCCATAAAATAAAGAAAAACTTCAAAACAAGAGTCTGATCACTGATTAAAGAAAATATAATTGATAAAATAAACTTATCCTTGAAAGTCTCATCCCTTCAGGTCTGGATGAGGCCTACTGTATTCTCCCAAATGGGCTGCTAACTAGCACTCATGTCCAACACGCCACATTTTAAATATAAATAATAATTCTAACCACAGGTCACCATTTCTCACATCTCTGATTTCCCTCTCTACACCTTGGGAACTCCAGAGGCGTGCAGCACAGCAGGTGTTCTAATTAGCTGTAACACAGTAAGGATGCTGAGATAGGGCCACGCACATTATTTCATGATCATTTTTCAAGTTTGACCAGAATGTGATACAACTATCACTAATACAGCTCAAGTCCTAGAATTCTTACTTAAAACCAGAAAAGAAAACTCATGCATGGATGCCATCCTGAACATTCATGAGCTGTAGTTCCTCTTTCCATTTAGCTCTGGGGTTTGAAGCCAAATGAAACTGGAACCTTCTGGTGGCCACTATTTTCCCACAGTTAACAATAAATAACAGAGTCACATGTAGATGCAACTTACCAGGCACTCTAATAACCGAGCAGGGCGGGCAATAACAATTAGGATCTTTCGAACTAGCTGTTTAATAAATGCTAATTCTCCACTTTCTGAACGATCATGAGCCTATGAGAGAGCAGTGAAAAGAATGATGATACAGTGTTGCTCCATTAAACGGAAAAGAAAATCAGCAAAGCATGCTAATTAAATAACTGCAAATATTCAAAATTAAGCGATTTAGAAAATACTTTTAAGAACCGATAAGCAGACCTTATCTCTACATAAAAGGACACTATTAAACTTCTGTAACTACAAAATGGCTCTATTGGCTAAATTTTAATTGCAAAACTTTGATTTATTCTCTGTGTTAAAAATCAGATGTAAGGGCTCTTAATGTGAGCTGTGAATGAAGGAGACATTAAAAGTTTATGACGTATTAAGTACATGGTCCAAGTAGAGTGGGCAGCTGATGAGGAACCTTGATTTTCTGATGTCACATCTTAAACGTCTGAAATGGCTACCACAGTGCAGTATTGCTTTTGTTATCCTGGGCGTTGAGCACATTCGTGAAATACATATACAACGTGATTAGCCTATAAATTAATTATTTCATAATAAGCAGTGCTTATTTCAAATGTTAGGTGGATAATGTAGAAATTTCTACTTGGATATACACACATGAATTTGATTTCACATATTAAATAAATAATACCTAGACACTCAGTAAAGTTTAACTGACTTAAAATCCTTTTAAATTTTATTTTACATGCTGCCAACAGGTGACACCTAAGTACAAAAAAAAAATCCTGAGAACAAAACTCAGTTTATTAAGAGTCATTTTAATTTTCAATGATATTTTCTTGAAGAAATGATGCAAATCTGTATCAAGGCAGACTTAAAACCAAAATTTTAAAAGTTTAAATGTAAACTTCTATGCATGCTCACTTTTAGGTTTTCTTAATTTTTAAATTTCTGTGATTTACTTTCCTATAAGGATTAAAAAAATATATCAAGGTGAGGCTGGTACAATAGAATATAACTTTACAGCCACAGTAATAAACACTTAAAATCATTCTCGAAGGTGCTTTATTCTGACAAGGAACTAGCCCTCCCATGAAAAAGACTGGCAGACCAAATCTATGAAAAATGGTTATACTTAGCAGTAATATGTCTACTGCATTTAAGCCATCAAATCAAAGGCAACTTTGCAAAATGTAGGTGCAGAAACCATATACAGGTAAAAGCAAAACGGATAACATTTAAAAGGAAAAAAACAGGCAAATGACCATTGGTGAGTAATTGTAGAATAGAATGTGTTCAAAGAAAACCAACTAGTAACTACAAGCATAGGTGCTAGTAACCAGCAAGGTCGATAGGACATACATAAGGAGAAAGATACACAATGTTTAAACTGTCTTTAAGTTTTCTTTCCAACTTCTGTTTTGCAACAAAAACAGATTTTGTAAGATATAATGAATGCCAAGAAATATGTTTATATGTCTTCTTTATAGTTTATCCTTAATCAAAACTAAACAGAAAACCTTAAAGATGAAGCAAAGAAAACACCTAACTTCTTGATTGACAATTTGGGCAAGAAACTGAATTTCTTCTTACTATAATTACTGTCTTATAAATTCAGGGATATAAAGAAAATTGGAAAAGACTGAACATGTTTTAGTGGTTTCTACAAAGGGAAACAAGGACTCTATACGTTAAAAAATTTAAAAATAGTTTAGATAATTCAAATTCCATTCCAAAAAATTGTAAAAATAATCAGTTCATTCCAACTTCTTACTTCTAGGGATTATCAGCCACAACAAAGGCCAAAACATAGGAGTTACACTAACGCAAGTACTATTTTACTTACTATCATTAGGGGTGGACAGGAGCTTTGTTAAAACACCACCAAGCAAAACCACACACATTAAGAAGAGAAAGTTTCCAGGCTGCCAGCAGCAAGCTCCAACACTCATGGATTCCCTGTGTTGGTATTTTAAGTGTTGGCCACTATAAAAATACTGAGACTTAGAGGCTGGCCTGGTGGCGTAGGGGTTAAGTTTGGTGCACTCTGCTTTGGCAGCCAAGTTCACAGGTTCAGATCCTAGGCACGGACCTACACCACTCATCAAGTCTTGCTGTGGCAGTGACCCACAAGCAAAATAGAGGAGGACTGGCACAGATGTTAGCTCAGGGTCAACTTACTCACAAAAATAAATAAACAAATAAAGAGATAAATAAATACTGAGACTCAGATTTAAGAGTATGTTATAGCTTTCTATGTATTTTATTTTCTTTGGCTAAACACACCTAAGTGAAAAAAAGAATGGAGACATAAAAGCATTTATCTAGAATTGGTCTAGACCTCAGGACTTTGAAAAGGCACCTAGCTGCTCAAACCACGTCAGGGAGACCCTGGCCTGGCTATGCAAAAGATTGACAACAGAGAAAAGTGGCTGGGAGACAGGCTGGGCAGGCATACAATGTCACAGCTGGGAAGTGACAACAACTGCATCATGGGAAAGACAAAGCAAGTTCCCACAACTCCACTCTTTGCAAAAGGGGCTAAGGTTCTGAGGTCTAGATGAATTCCAGATAAATGCTTTCCTAAGTGACCCTGTGACCAGTTAGCTCCAAACTCTGGACAGATGTTGTAAATGCGATTCTGAAGATAGTTTTAATTTTCACAAAAGGACTGAAGGAAATGTTTACGTGTGAAGATAAACAAGAAGACATTCTAATTCATACCCAACAATGCCCTTTGGGCCACAAGCACACATGTTTCTCCGCCCCAAAGAGAAATTTCCCTAAAAATCAACAATTTTCTATCTATTATATGGCCTATTCAGATGATCTTTGAAACCTTAGGGTTTTTTCTTTTAATTGCCATGAAACAATCTGCAAAGTCTACCATACAGAAACAAAATCAAGTGGGAGATTTCAATGTAAATAGATTTGATATTGATTTTACCCTTTTCAGGGAGTGCCTAGGAAGAAATAAAAAACCCAGGACTAAGCTGGTAATTATGGTAATATTCTGGGACAGAACTGTGGAATTCTCTCACAGAGAATTCCTCTCTTATTTGCCTCTTCTGTTTAAAAATGCATGGTTTATTATAATATTCAAGGTATTCTCATAAAAAGTAATATGTGTAGTGTTTCCAGCATTTTCCAGAAGCTGATTTGATTAAAAGGAACAGTAGCACTAGATTACTTGATGATAAATCGTAATAGATCAAATATTTTGGCTTGCATACATATGCATCTTCCTCCCCCCTCCCTCCCAGTTACTGAGGAATCAATAAATACCAGGCATGATGCCAGGCACCAGGGAGTTAGAGATGATTTGGCCATGATCTCCGTACCTCACAACACCCACTGTATGCTGATAAGGCAAGGCCCCAAAACAGATCATTACAATGTGCTGTGGTTAAATGCATTGAGATGGAGAGTACAGCCACGGGCCACATTATGGCTTTTACTTTTAGGCAGAATGGAGCCACTAAAGAATGTTAGATAGATGTTCTTGCAGCAGTGAAGAAGTATAAATTTGAGGGGTTAGGACTGGAGGGAGGTAGACCAGTGAGGATGAGGGTCTGAGTTAGGTAGTAGTTATCGAATAGGAGGGAGGAGTTGAACTCCCATCAGTGGGTTTTGTGAGAGGCAGTCAGAAGCCAATTATTCAACACATATTTAGTGAGTCCCTCTCCGTGTCACACCCTATCCTAGGTGAACAAAACAGACAGTATCCCTGCCCACCTAGACACTATGCCCTGGTGCCGTGCTATTCAAAGTGTGGTCCGAAGAAGACCGGTGCCAGTTCATGAACTTTTAATAGTTTGTGATGAGATAAGCACAGTTATTGAGAGTAAACATTTAGCAACTCTTATAGCAATTTGATATTGCTGGAAGACCCAAATGCATGATCATTTTCCTGTAAATTAATTTTCACTTTAATTTATAGGAGAATTGCTCCATGAGAAATTGGAAATTAACAATAAAACCCCAAAACAATGTGTTCATCCCCAAAGATAGCCTGAGAAACACCACCTTAGTAGACTGCAATAGGCTGAAATGTGAGAAGTGGGTACAGAGTATAGAAAACCCCGTTGGGAGGTTTCCATGGGAAAGGGAAAAAACAGTGGCTGCTAGCCAGAGAGGGACCTTCTTATCTTGCCACAACTAAATTCAGGAGGAGCAAGGACAGATGGATTTCTAGAAAACCAGGATGCTAATATTTTCCTTCAGTTCCATGCAATTACTTACATATTCATACTTAGAGAAAACCACCTTCGATTATGTTTACATGGGCATAATTTATGCCCTATGAGATACAGAAATACCATATATCCAAATATATAGGCTAAAGAGGTTTTCCTTGTAGGCTGTGGCTGATCAATTTCAGTCAGAATAGCAATATTACACACTAATTCCATACCAACATACACACTCCCTTCCTGTCCTGGGTGTTATCAGGAGCTAGGCATGCAAGTGTTAGACCTAGACAGGTCCTGTGTTTATCTGTCATATTGGAAATTGGATATTTTGTTAGAAGAAGAACTGACACTAATGAAAATATAAGTTGCCATTTACTACCCAACACCACATGCAGGTTAATTAATAGGACACAAGGCCTGGAAGAAGCTAGCAATTTTCCACTTAGCTTTTGCAGATATTAGAACTAGATAGCATCATCAAATAACGCACATACACTCAGGCAATTTATAACTTTATGGTTGTGGGGGGAAAAAAACCACTGCTTCAAAATCCTTCACAATCCACTTATCCTAGAGGCAGAGATTGTTGGGTCCGAAGGTTCCTGTAAAGGTTATTACATTAACTTTCTATTTCTATAAATGATGACCAGAATCAATTTATAGCAAGTAGCAATCAATTTTTTTTTCTTCTTTGCTTCACTGGAATATAAACTACATCTCATGGTTAAAACTTGTTAAGCAAATGCTCTCATAAAATTTTTCTCTTTTCAGAGGAAAAGCAAAACAAATCAGAAAACTTTACATGGGGTACGACCCATACCTCCTGTAGCAACTTATCTAATTTGTGCTGTAATTCAAGGAAGTATCGTGAGGTGATGAGACCCTGGTGGGATTTATCCAAGCAATCTCGAGCCAGTTCAATAATCTGATGGTGAGTGAAACTGAGCACTCCATCCGCAAGGGGAAGGACATGGTCAGGAGAGTAGCTGGTGATAATTTCCTTTAGTCGTTCTTCCATCTGAGCCGTGGCCTATTGGGAGCAGACACGCACACACAGATGTAATACGGGAAGTAGACACGTGGACAACTCAATCACCACATTCATCTTGCATTTTCAGGGACCTCCACAAATTATTAAATAGAAGTCTAGAAATCAAATTTGAAAGAAGCCTCACTTCTGTATGATACTATAATGGTGGATAATTGTCATGGTATATTTGTCAAAACCCACAGAATGTACAACACCAAGAGTGAATCCTAATGTAAACAAACTATGGACTTTGGGTGATAATTAGGTGTCAGTTAGGTTTATCGATTATAACAAATGGACCACTCTGGGGCCGGGGGCGGGGGGGACGTTGATGGGAGGGGGTTGTGTGTGTGTATGTGGGGCCAGGGAGTATTTGGGAATGCTCTATTTTTTCTGCTCAATTTTGCTGTGAATCTGAAACTGCTCTAAAAAATAAAGTCTATTTGAAAAAACAAAAAGAAGAAGAAGAAGAGGAAGAAGCCTCACCATGTGGAAGAAAGATTTGAGGTATATAAGGGAAACTGAATAACCCAGGGTGATAATTACTTCTTTTCTATGTCCTATCAAATATAAATTGGCCCATGTAAGTTTCTTCAAATAATTCAATATCTGGTGAAGTGTTAGGTTTTCATTTCAGATCCTGGGCTTTTTCAGATCATCAAAAATACCAAATAGCTCTGTTTTTACCTATTCAAATATCAGGACTGTTGCTAGAGTTACACACGGGGGGGCCAAGAGTTTGTTTTCTTGGCTATGTTTTAATGTACCAGGAACAAGTATCTTACCAACTTCAACTTTTTCTCAAAAAACTTCTTCATGTGCAAAAGGCCCAAGGGATTTCCTTGGTAACACAAATCTAAAATTTCCTTTCCAGTTTTCATTTCATTCCTGTGATCCCCTAATGCTTAACCAAATTCCTGGCTTCCATTAATTGTATATGAGGGGAGACTCCCTCTGCCTCCTGCTCCCCTCTAAGTCCTAACCAGTATTAACTAGTATAGTCAGGACCTGTTCCTCTGGTGGACAAGTGACATGTAAGAAATAGCTAAAATGGCTTTAATCAATGACATCAATGTCGGGTTCACCACAAATAAGAAGTCCTCTACTCTTGATTTATGAAACCAAAGATTTCCTTTTGTTCTCTTGCCTATGGCTACAAAGGCAGTAGGGGAGGAAAGGGAACAAAATGGAGAGGGCGCCTTCTCCCAAATGCATAGGAACGCTGGTGGAAAAGCCATGGAAACCAGGTGACTGGGCTATCCGACAGCAGCTCCGTGCAGCCAGGATGTCTGGCAACAATCTTCACGAAGTCCTCTCTGGCTCAATTCAAATTCCTTTTGCTGGTCTAATGGGGAACACTGCAACTGAAGCTTCTCTTCTAAATTAATAGGCTTAGACATATAATTGCTAAAGGGATAGGAAGTCGCAGAAAAGAAAAATTAGGTAAAAAAAAAAAAGCTTTCGTGACATACCAGTCTTACAGGCTTTTGAGGAAGAAATTAGTCTCTGCCTGACAATACAGCAGCAGGCCCAGCACATGGACACAAGGAGCGCGTGGGCCTAGAGCCGCTCTCCCTGTAGCACCTCACCAGGCCCCCCAGTGGGTGCTACAACTGCAGGATTCACTGTACAGCTGGCTCAGCACGCAGAGTGTGGCTAGTTCTCAGCAGTTTTTAAAAACGTTTAGAGATTTTATCTTTCCAAGCAAGCTACGGTGCTGTTGTATGCAAGCCACTACTGGGTTGGACCATTACTTCCCACAACAAAACCCCCTTACAGATGCTACCCCCATGTTGCTGTTTGTTTAGATGCTAGGAATCTTCAATTCGATTTCTTACCTTTGGGAACCTTTCTTTGTAGACATGGTTCATCATAATTATTTCATGGTCACAGCAGGCGGGAGAACGTCCAGGGCTGCAAAGAGAAGCAAATTAGCCTTCTAAACTTGCTACAGCGTGAATGGAAATAAGCTTTTTATTTATAAACAATTGGTGGCATCAAAAGTACTATGCAACCTTTGTAAGAAAAGTATATTATGTAATAAACTACAAAATCAGGCATTAGTACACGAGTACACATAATACCCAGAAACACAGAGATGCCCTGAATAGGATTCAGGAAAGAAAGCTCCAAAAGAGAAATGCCATTAATTAATTACAGTTATAAGATAAAACTAGTTCACAATACATTCTTAAATTGAAATTATATTCTGTATGTAGCATGCACTTGTGCAGTTCTGGGAACCAACTAATGAAGTACCATAAAATAAAACAGGGTAGTCACACACAACAAGACCCAGGACGCATTGACTGGTGTAATTTCACACTTTCATCATACACCTGCACTCTGCCACGTACCACTCAAGAGGTTTGAGAGTCTTCCATGGCACAGGTGTCACCACTGAAATCCACTTTCTAGCCTAGCAAACATTTATTTAGGATGCTGAAGTAGGCACTGCGGACAACGCACAACAGAGGCAGGCAGCTGTTGTGCATTTATCTTTATTGTGGCAGTAGGTTCACCCTCCTTCCTAGTGGTATACAGTTGTGCAACTTCAGTGTGAATATTCATGTTCCCAGGAGGTTATAGCTTGCACTAGATATCCTAGGAACTGCTTTCATAAAACCTAAAAGGGCACCTGAGTGATATAATGCCATTAAATCAATTCGTATAATTGGTCTTTTAATCCATATCTCCAAATAATCTCACACATCTCACAATTACCCAGGATGGCTATATTTACTATCAGTTTATGATACTAAGAAAGGTACAAAGGGGAAACCCTTCTCAGTAAATGTTGATATTCAACTGAACATCTGACCAACTATTTTTTATAATAAAACTTTAATATATCAAAGTACACCAATTCTATAGCATCAGGATCTCATACTGCAGTGGACCTGGAGATGGGCTGCCCTGATTCCCCTGCAGAGAAGGACCTGTTGTCCCAGCTGCTGGGACTACAGGAGCCTTCAGCTGTCAGTCTCTTCAGGCATGGCCTCAGTGGCAGAGTCACCTAACTCAAGGCCACATCCTTCCCAGGATACTACATCCAGTGACAGGTGGGTTACAAAGGAAGGGCCGTTTGGCCCAGAGGGATAACTCTGATGGGTCATGCTATCCCCAGAGAATGCTGTGGGGTCTGAAGCGGCTGTTGGGTCTGTGCTGTAGCTAGACTTCTCCCTCTGACCAATCCTGCTTCCTTTCCTCCTCTCCCCTCCACAGGTGTTGGTCCCGAGCCCTCCCTAATAAACATCCTGATCTCTGTTTTAGACTCTGCTTTCTGAAGAACCAAACTGTGATATGTATCATTTTTTGAAACACGGTCAAAATAAAACTGGCTGTACTCAGGGTCAAATGGACAACATTTGGCATCCACAAAATTAAAGGGACATAAACTTCTGGAGAAAGTAGGACTTATGATGAGAAGACAGACTGAAAGATCTGGGTTTTTAAAAAGTGGCATCTGAATTCCACATCTGAATCTGAATGTGCTATTCTTTTGCAGCCAAGCTTCTCCCTCTTAAAATATTAACTGCTCTTGCATCCTAATTAGATTATCTTGAAATTTTCAATGGCTAGAAGGTTTTATCGGTGGTCCCTTTAGTCCGTCGTGACTACTGACACTACAGCAATTAGCAAATTGTGAGAATTTAGAAGAAAATTAATAAGATGCCTTTCAATGGTAATTAACAGTATCATGTGTAGATGGAAAAATCGCATTATATTTATAGCAGTTCACAAATCATTTAACACATGTGTGAATTAGAGGACCAGAAGTCTTCCCTTGAAATGGTTGAAAAGAGATAATGCAACTAAGTAACATTTTTCAAGCAGCTCTACACACCTCAGGCTTCGGGAACGGGGGCGCATGGGGGTGTTCCTGCATCTGTTTTCCGTGGCGATGCTTTCAGTTGTGCAAAAATGTTTCGATAAGAAGTGTAATTCATCTGGCGTTGGTTGGTATGGTAACTGATGCAACTTCTCCTGGGAGGAACAGGATGACTAAAAGAAACCGAAATGAAGTTATATGACTACCTCAAAAAGAAATTCTTCAGATGAATAACGAATCTGCGATCAAAGCACTAAACTTCGATGTACCACCATTTTATATTGTTCCTTTTTCATGTTATAATTACGATAACTAGTGCCTAAACGTATACCTTGATGTTTTCCCTGGGTGGTCAACTGGCTTCCATATTTCATCTCATTTGTCTATAAAACAATTTCCCAAAAAGATAGTTTTCTATCTGGAGAAAACACAGGCTCTGAAAATGGATAGGACCCAGTCAAAGCCAAAGGAAGAAAGCGACAAGTGGAATGAGAATTTGGGTGCCTTAAACGACAGATTAGTTCTCAACTGATTATGGTACCCTCACTTCTACTGCTGTTCACAATCAAACACTGTGACTTTTAGGTAAGTAACATGAAATGAATTCTACAATGTGTGATCATAAGTAAAGTAATGAGATCTCTCTTTACGAAGCATGCTATCTTTTGATGCAATTGCCATCGATATGTGCCCTGGGTATAAAGGAGAAGGGAAGAAGATATTTTTCTGAATGACGCCATTGTTTGAAAATAGTTGGAATTTTTTTCCCTCTCTTCTTTGGCTAAGACTACTTTTTTCTTTTTTGTGTCTGAGGAAGGTTGTCCCTGAGCTAACATCTGTGCTAATCTTCCTCTATTTTGTATGTGGGACACCTCCACAGTGTGGCCTGATGAGTGGTGTGTATGTCTGCGCCCAGGATCCAAACCCATGAACCTCGGGCCGCTGAAGCAGAGCACGGGAACCTAACCACTATGGCACCAGGCCGGCCCCACCTTTTTCTTTTTAACAGCTTTAGTGGTGGTGAAGTTTTTTATTCCTTGGGTATAGATTTGCTTTTTTGAAAACTATTGCTCAATCCTTGGAGAAAGATAAGGTAGAAAAGGTGAATGGCTAAATGACACTGCTTTTAGTCCATCTGAGAAATATAACTACAAAGCAGAGCTATGTTTTGCTGTTATGTACATAACTGGGCTGTTATGTACAGTATGGAGATCATGTTACCTTTCTAAAATGTGAAAATTAATTCCAAAACATCCCAGGCTCCAGAGTTTCACATGAGGTATTATGGACCTGTTCTTGCACGAGGACGACACTAAGAGACTTGAGGAGAGTGGCTCCCTCTGTGAAGGGAGTGAGGATAAACGGACTGGGTGGGAAGGGCTTTAGCGGCACCTTTAACATTTACTAAACAAAATAAAAATGCATTTTAAAAATAGCTGTAGCAAACGTAACAAAATGCTAATGTGTTAACTCTAAGAAGAGAATACTGTGGTTACACCATATATATAGCCACATAACTGACCTCCATAAAGAAGGTGCCCCATGCTTACTGACGGGGAGGATGTTAAACTGAATGATGCAGTGGTCTAAGTAAGCATTACAACCTTCACAGTATTAAAGAAGTGAGGAGGCAAGGAGCTTCCCTGGGAAGAGAGCCTCTTTCGTCTCAGTCAGAACAAGCAAGGTATAAAGAAGAACAAGGTGACGCCAAACCCAAGTGACACCAGGACGGGTCCACAGCACTGGGAACAAGTGCAGGCCAGCAAAGCATCCTGGGGATTCAAAAGGCGTCAAATTGGGCCCTAAAAGTGAGTTGACATTGCACAACAGAGAAGCCCAAGGTTCAGGTTCAGCCGAGGTCAGGGACTCGGAGGACCTGCAGCACCAGCGGAGCGAGCTGCCAGCACAGCAGAGGCTCCAGGGGCTGTGGGCAAGGCCTCACGCACTTACTGAAAGGACAGCTCCACTCGTCCAAACATCTTGGAATACCACTTTCACAAGAGTTTCAAGAATGAGTTTGGGACTTTCCCAATAAACTGAGTCTCATTACTTTATATTTCTAGCGTGTTCTCTAAGTATGGTGCCAGTGAGTCTCATCACACAACTCGTTTGCATACGACTTTTGACTACATCATAAATCAAATCCACTTCCAGAGAGTGAAGATTTATACAAAACAATGTGCTGCTAGTTCTTGAGGCAATGAGAAGAGTTCCAAAAAATGTTACGAATGATGATATCATTCAAACAAGCACTTAGTCTCTCGAGACAACCATTTTGTAAAGGACAGTACTCATATGCATGCATAATTTTCTACTTGTTATTTATTAAAAGTAATATCATTTTATGGCCATACCACATATTTCTAGATATTTATATTCTTATTTCCATTCTTTCCCTCAGCAGAAAATCATCTCTCTAGTAAGAAATATATGGAGGAATGTCCTCCCACTGCTGCAAATCCATATTACTTAAGATTAAAAATTATGATCTGAGCAAAATTTGAAGTTAAAAGAAGTTGCAATACTGAATATTCTCTGGAAGGAATGATTAACTTCATATGACCAAATGTTTCCAATTTCAGAACACAGCATTTTTAACACTTGCCAATTTTGCAGTTTCCATAATATCCAAAGGAGAAAGACCTGGAGTTTGCATTTCAACATGAGCAGTCCTGGAATTCAGCTAACAACACAATCATCTGTAAAACTTAAGCTATATTTTTAAAGTGGTTGTAATTTTATTTGTACATATTCTGTATTTTTATTTAGAAAATAACTAAAATGCATTTCTGATCGGCCGAATGATTAATAGTTAACCCAGAAAATGAGAATCTAAGAGTGATTCAGATTAGACTTAGAAAAGAAGAAAATGCAACTACTAAGCAGTTTTGCACAATTTCTGCCCTAATATTTACAGGACAAGAACACAAAGAAACTGAAGGAAATGAGAAATAGCTTTTCAAATTTTTGCTCAACATTTCTATCAAAAACCAACAAGAAGAAAAGATAGCTGAACTTTGTGCAATGGCACCTATACTCCACAAATTTCACAGTTCCTTATGTCTTTTGGCAAAAAGAGTAATTTTGAAAGCTAAAATTTCATTTTGAAGGAAAAAATAGGAATATGAGATCAACAATTACATGATATCATCTTCTTCAATAAAATAAATACTCCAGAGAAAAGCTGTCTTACCTTTGGTCAGAAGCTGTTAGAAACACAGAATATGTGTGTGTGACTAGAAATTGTCTCAAGAGACTTCTTTTAGGCACATATGGAAGTCAAGGACAGCAATGATTCCATTATGACAGATGGCCAGGTCAGGCTTATTCATTATAAAGTTTGTTTTAAGAAATACCATGTAAATTCCTTAAAAAGAGCCAAGGGCCCGGGGTCTAGACCACTTACTATATTCTTATTGGTAAAACAAGGGGCTTGGAAAACAGCCCCTCAGTTTATTCTCTTTGTCTCACATTTTTGATCCATAAAACGAAGAAAATAATGGCAGCCACCTGATACGGTTATGTTGCTAGGATTAAAAGAGCCAATGTATTGTAAGTAGTTAGACTAGTGCCTAGCACATAATAAATGTTTATCCAAAAATTGTTTTTTAAAATTATTTGTATCAGACGAGGTCTGATTCTATATAGCTCACCCCTTTTTTTATAGATTTACTTTTTAAAATGGTATATGATTTACTAGTTAGAGATGGAAAGAAGAAAGATCCTGCACTCTCGCCCATTTTTCTTGCCAAAGAGAAATTTCTGTATTCAAACTATAATAAAGTTTGACTGAAGGGTAAAGCAAGGTGGTATAGTTGAAATAAAAAAGAATTTGGATTCAAGAGAAGAAATAAATTTTGAGCATGGAGATGCCGAAGAGTCCGGGAAGAACAATAATTAAAATTTAGAAAGTTACTTTTTTTTCTTTCTGGTGAATCAGTTTTAGCATTCGTTTTCACACTGTGGTTGTCCATATTTTCAACATCTAAAATATGGGTCAATAACCAATGATGGTTACTGACACAATAACCAACGGTGACTTTACTGTTATTCAGTGACAATTTTATCCCCTGAAGCCACTGAGGAGTTTTAAGCATCCTTTTCTTACGTGAGGCTGATGCGCCACTGAAACTACTCAAGGATGTCAGGATGTTTCACAAAAATGATCTAAATGAACAAAAAACCGACATACCACAACAAAATGCAATAATGGACAGGAAAACAAATTACCTCTCCTCAGTAAAATACTATAATGAGATGGTAAAAGTAATCCAGCAGATTTTAACAAGTCAGTTTTAAAGGTGCTGTAGAAAACCCACACTATACTGCATCTAGAATTCTGGAAATACAAAATATAAGGCAGTGGAGATACCAGGTTGAGTTCATAAATTTAACTATAGTTTCTTTCAAGTCAAGTATTATTAAGCGGCTGAATCTATAGGCTTAGCACAGCGCTGGGGTCTGTGAGAAACAACAAGAGCTGGATAGCCCTACACAATAAACCAGAGAGTTTGACAAAATGGAGACGAAAATGAATCAGAAGGGGTTCTAAAATCATCAGGTCCCCATTCCTGGCTGGTACAAGAGCACTCAGACCACTCCATTAGGTATCCATTGAACACCTACAACATACCAGATCTTTCTAAATGACCACTGACTTCTAAAGCTCTGCAGAGACAGATATCCAACAACTTCACCACTTCAACTGAGAAAGCATATATCTAACCTACTGAATCGTTTCCAGGAATTGCTAGGGCTCTTGTTGAACTGTTACAGTTTGGGGCAAGAGCATCCTTCTTCCTCTATTCCATTTTCATGGTTTCATCTTGTCTCTTTATTTATCTTAAGTACTACTAAGTTCTTTTAATCTCTCCTTAAAGCTCTTACCTAGAAGGCACAGACAAATTTAAGGCTTGCCAAAATAAATAAACCCTGCATCTAAGCCACACAAGAAAAAAAGACCCAGGCCATCAAAGTTTAATGGCATTTTCAGTACTAATCTCACTGGCGTGGAACCAATGCAATGAAACCAGATTGCATTTTCCCCCCAAAACAACAAATGGTATTAAAACCAAAGCTCCTAATCTTCTCCAAACTTGTGATCGTGGGACTTACTCAATTTGTGCACCAGAGTTTAAAAGCTTGAAGCAAAAGTATGTCCTTTTTATGTTTGTTGGCTCATCATTTGACATGTAACTTATTCAGAGCGGCAGACACATAGAATTTATCTTCTCCTTCCTACCAGGAAACACTCAGAGAAAACGCAGCCTGTGTAAGAACTCTGTGGTTGTGAGGGAGAGCAAAGAAGTCAGGCACTTACCGAGACCGTGGAGCTGGGCGTGTTTGTCCCATAGCCAGAGGAGGGGAGAGAAGCCAGGGACCAGCGGCGTCCATCAGTCCTATTGAGAAAGGGAGATTAGCTTAGGCTAACACTGGAGTACTGTTACCCCGGAACCCCAGGGAGACCGAGTATTCTCAGTCAAACGATCGACACAAACAGTCAGTGAGGATATGGCAATGCTCAGCAAGGACCAGGGTAAACAAACATTATACAGCAGGTTGACTTTTATTTAAACTGAATCAATACACCCAAACAAGTAGAAAGTGA
The DNA here is from genome assembly GCF_021613505.1 of Equus quagga. Taxonomy (NCBI): domain Eukaryota; kingdom Metazoa; phylum Chordata; class Mammalia; order Perissodactyla; family Equidae; genus Equus; species Equus quagga. The sequence continues at coordinate 70,325,557 of NC_060275.1, forward strand.
ATGGGTTGATCCATATTATTGATCTCTCACTAACACACTTTGACAAAATGAATACCAGGGATAATTACAATGGTCAGACTCAGCAGATTCAAATGAATAAAAACAGAACGGGAGGAGGAAAACCACTCTTATCTGGAAACTGATAACTGGGGCCATGATCTTTGGAAAGGCCTGAACTCCCAGCATGGTACAAGAGCCTGTGGGGACTTCCACTGCATCCTAAAGACCTTCCGCCTATTATTTTCAAGGGAATAGTTCCACTCAGCACACCTAGGGAAGAAGGGATCAGTGGGCTCATGGCTGGCTCAAGCCTTAAGTGGCAAATAACTTCAGCACTAGGAAAGCGACTGACCTTATGCTCAGAATCTCTTAAGAGTTCCTGCCTTCTGACATGACCTGGCTTTATAAAGCGTTGCAGCAAAAGCCTCTGGCAGGGTTTATGACTATGAAGCCCAGTTCTGGGCAGTGACAGCAGGGGCAGAATGAAAATTCTCCACTAGTGATAGAAGCTAATGCAAAGAGTAGAGCTGTCTGCCCCAGTCATCGAGGCAAAGCTGTGAGGAGTCTTGAAGAGAGCGGTTTCTATCTCCAAATGATGACAGAATGGGTAGCTTCTGGGTTTTGAATTCAGGTCATTACAAGGGCCTCAGAAGAGTTAATGAAGTAGTGGAGATCATACTGTCGCCAAGAGAAGGGGACAGAAGAAAGCAAATTTTCTGAAATCTCTGGCCTTCCAGAGAATTTCCAGCAATTTCGAGTAAGACTGTGTCTTCAAAATCACATGACGTTGCAAAGACAAATACATGCACATTTGCCAAGGGGGAAAAATGGAAAAAACACACTTTATAAAGAGCTATAGTGCATTCTTAGATGGAGTATCATACGTAGACTCTGTAATTCATGAGTACATTAATTTACCAAGTGAGAGATAAGAATGGACCAAATTTAGTACAGACATATTCATAATAAGTTGAAGTCAGAGAATTCAACAGCATTAGACTTGAAGTTGAGAAATGTCACAATTAGATGTTCACGTAAAAAACTGACATTTTAGCCTAAATTACATTCAAGGGAAAATATAATCACAGGCTACCATAGATGTTGCCTCTAATAAATGCAAATGGTCCACAAAGACAAAATGCAGAAATTCAAGTGGACAAAGCACAGAAGTACCACAACGTTAAGATTTTAGTAAAATTTACCTGTCATTTCTGTGACCATGATTGAAGTACAATTGAATCAAGTATGTTTTTAAAAAAAGAAGCAAAATAAGATGTTTGTAAATAGATCAGATAAAATGAATGAGGAGAATTAAGCCATACAGTCTTTAAAAATACTTTTAAACAATTGAAAATGTTAAAGATTTAAGAAGAAAATAATTATAATAACATGCATATAAAGACATCTGACTATCAATTAAATAGACACAGATTGACCTTATTTGGCTACTTACGAAAGACTTAAAAACTCATGCCTGTACTTTATAAACACCTCCAATATTTAAAAGTAAAAAAAAAAGGATATGATTTTAAATGAATTATTCAGTCCATTTAATAGCAATTATCAGAAACTAGTCTCTGGAAAGAGTGAGGGACACAATTTCCCCCTCCGTGACTTCGTTTTGTGATTCATTAGCTCTCCTTTCCCTCAGGTATCAATAAACATATTTCAGATGAATGAACAATTTCAAGAAGAGACATGCTCTTATTAGTTCTGAAGCATAAATTACATTTGCTTACTCCAGAAAACACACAACTAGAAAGGTGTTTAAACAAGAATGTGTTCAGTACTCTGTGTAGCCACAGACCAGAAATAAATTGTTTTATAAGGTTCCCTAAGTTGTCCGTGTCTATTTACTCAAATGGAGCACATAGGACTATTGCATTTTCATTACCATGACAACCACACATAAGGAGTTACTATATATGCTATATACAGTACTTACAGAAGAGCATGCCCTTTTTTCAAGAAAGCTATCACACAAGTGCAATTTGGATCCAATAATAATGTTGTCTTTTCTTTGCAGTAGCTATCAATAAAATGTTATCTGAACGCAAGACTACATTCTTGCCAAAACAAGGTTTTTTGAAAAGAGTATTTTCTTTGTGGGCGGAAATATCAATGTTACACTAAATGAAAAAGTAAGAAGGGAAAAACACCTGATGGGAACACAGGATACAAAGAGATTGGCAAAAAAACATCATTACAATACTACTCACAAAACTTCAGATTAATATGGTATGCAAGAAAGAAAGAAGGAAAAGTCCCTACATCAACCTGGCTATTATAACTATATAAAGAGGAAGTAGATTTCTTTATTTGTTTAATTGTCATAGTCACCTGGCGTGATACATTTTATATTCTAGCTGGTACTGGAACAAGTTGAATGATACTAATATAATGTAACCAACTAAAGAGTAACTCTGCCCACTGGAACTCGACAACTGTCTGATGATCTGAAACCAGCAGGCAAGTTTGTTCTGGTAATTTGCTTGTGAAAACATATTCCGAGATTTAACCTGGTAAATATCACCTAGGCAACTAGGAGACATCCATGGCGTATTTTCAGGGCTCTATATTTTCAATGAAAGTGAAAGCAAGTTATAATGCAGAAACCTTTGCAACTTGTGGGAAAGGCAGAACAACATTATGATGCCCATCTTAAGACCAAGAAAAGAACCTTAAGGAACTCCACAATGAGATGGATTGTAAATCTATCACAGTTATTAGCAAAGGAAAAATATGTTTCCTTGCTCCAGACAAAATCTGCTATACTACCATGCTCATTTTCATCCTTCTATTTTAACTCAATATTAAAAAATTAACTTGATGATTTTACTCTCAAATATGTATTAGATAGTATGGAAAGCAAGTGTGTGTTGTCCTATTTTCCAGAATAAAATTAAGCTATCACATACAGGGGAAGTCTACTGGGGGAGTGTTATCACACGGCATAAGTAAAATCAGAAAAGATTACTAAGCTTTAACTTTATCCCTTCACCCAAGAATAATTTTTAAAACAGGGCAATCTCTCCTCTGTTGGACTAAATACACAAAATATTAGAATGTGGGAGTCTCAAAATGGCGTTACTTCCTAAAGGCTCAGAGATGCATACCAAATGGAAGGAAATGGAAACCCATGAGTGAAATTTCTGTTTCCTGAATGAAAATCAACTTTAAAATGGAAAAGAAAGGCCCCAGATGTTAAATAAAAATATGCCAATTTGAGTTTTCATAGCAAATACAGGGTTCTGCTTACATGAATAAAAGTTTAAATAGATGATCACTCACGTCCTAATCTAAATTAATACTTTTTGAAGAGTGTGGAGGGAGTTCCATCTGGAAATTCATGCAAAATGAACTAGAGGTCTCCTGTGATAATCTTCTGTCACGGTTTATGGTTTATTGTCAAAAATTAACATGCCTGGGGAGTTGTGTATTTTTTTATAGCATAGAAACCAGATTCGTCTGTCCTCCAGTCACCTACTTAATTATTAGATTCTCTTCATTTTTATAAATCTGATAGGATTAAGAGACTATGATTTCTGTCATGTTTAAATGCATGCTGTAATGAGATTTGCCTTTTTCTTACTACTTAAAGTAATTAAATGCATTCGCTTTTTTTAAAGAGCTGTGTTTAAAGACTATGGTGAGTTCTTGTTTATCAATTTTTATAATATTTTCTTTTTCACTTAGAATACTAGCACCATCATGAATTAATAGTCATTGGACAAACACAGGCTTTGTGAGATCAGTTAATTTTCACATTTCTTTACAGTGCTTAAAATGAGGACTAAAAGAATAAAAATTGGAATTGGGGAAAATCAGCGTGTGGGTCTCAAGAAGTTCTTTGGAGAGCACATCTTAATTACTCTTGTGCCCTTCCCGTGGTGGAGGCCCGGCCCCTAACACACGTGGGCATTTACCATATGGTGGGCAATGTGTGATGTTTACAAGGGAAGCTTTCCTGAGAATTCTGGAAATGTGGCAAACAGATCCTTTTCTCTGGATTTAGCAATATAAAACACTAAACAAACAGCTATGAGGACACTGCAGGCTTTGGTAGTTAGTAGCATCATTAAATCTATTTTTTTTAAACCTATCATTGTGTCTTTATTAAGTGCTATTTTAATCTACTTCAAGGTATGGTTAGGTCTCTGAGGAAAATTTAGCAGAGATCTGGGACATTCAGTCCATAAACCAAATTAGTCCTGAATATTCAGAGACCTAGCTGGAGATTTGTTTTCCCTGTGTTTTCCCTGGGCAGAAGAGGACAGGGTAGATTTATATATATATATGAGAGGGATGACGGAGGCCAGGAAGGTGAAGGTTTGAATATGACAGGGTGGAGGATTAATTCCACACGCAGGACACAGAAGAGGTGCCTGTGTAGAGTCCTCTGACTTGGCAAAACCACAGATGATCCAGAACGGAAAAGTCTTAACATTAGATCACATGCCCACTATCCTTGGAACGACAACCACACTTCTCAACTCAGTGACCCAGATATGAGACATAGATATCTTTGATATTTGGGCTCCATTTCTAACTAGGAAAGGAAGAGATAACATAAACCATCCTATAGTTCACACATGGCTTTATCTCAAGGGGATCACTAAATTGCTGGCTTGATGCTCTCCAGTAAAGGAGCATCTTAGAGTTTATTATTTCTTGTGATCCCAAGAAAGACCATTAAAAAAAATGTATTTCAACGACAACAAAACCAATTGTACCAGGACACACAGATAAATCAAGTCCTTATAATACAAGTTCAGATAATTCAGTAAAAATCTGTTGAGCATCAAGCATGTGCAAGGCACTGCACTATGGAGGTGAGAAAAGATGGAAACAGTCATTTCCTGCCCTCATGGGAGCCCACCATCTAGTTGAAGGATCATGAGAGGTACAGATAACTCTACCATGAGGCAGAAATCATCATTAAAACTGTTATAGCAGGAGTGTTTATAACAAAGTTCTGCAGTTGCCTAAAGCTATCTTTGGCGGGGGAGCTTCAGAGAAAGTCCTACATGATATCAAGGAGCAGGACCTCACAAAGGAGAAGGGGCGGGGCTGGGATTCTCTACATAGCTCTTCATTATTCCACTCACCAAAGGCCCTTACCTTCGTGCAAATGAAAAATGGGCTGAGGCACTGGGGGAGAAATTTCTTGGACTATCTTGAGGGCTATTTCCTGTAGAGAGAAAGAAGAGAAAAATTTACAACATGCTTTTGTATTTTTATCATTATCCACATCCAGAATCTTCTTCTCTTTAGTAATAAGTTTCTGTACACTTTTGTAAAATGTCCATCTCCTGGAAAATGTTTTAGTTTTACTTGAAGCAGGGATTAGGGTGGGGGTGGGGGGCATGTGAGCTCCAGCACAGCTTTCCAAGTGTGCAAGATATATGCATAAACACATCCACCTCCAACACCAACCAGCAGTCTTCCATATATTCAATAATTTAAATAGTTCAGTCCTATGGAATAACAAATACACAGTCATGTGCTGTATAATGAGGTTTCAGTCAACGACAGACCACAGATACAACGGTGGTCCCATAAGATCAGTACCCTATAGCCTAGGTGTGTGGTAGCCTATACCATCTAGGTTTGTGTAAGTGCACACATGCTTGTACAGTGACAAAATCGCCTAATGACGCATTTCTCAGAACATATTCCCATTGTTAAGCGGCACATGGCTGTACAACTGTTTTGGTTCTTGCTCTTTCAGATGTTAACATTTCCGACAGCAGGATGGATGGGGAAGTATATGGTTCAACGTGAGGTGGGGGGAGGGGGAGACAGCCTTAGTATTTTTTATTTATGGAAACATTAAAGTCTGAGTTCTTGAAAATAAATCCTCATATTCCAAAGCACACATTTTAAAGGTAGAAATGTCAGAACTAGTCGTAAAACACTGGGAAGAACCCAGCAGTTTGGACCTATTTCTAAAATGACCCAGCTCTATTTCAGCACGGCCAGAGTGGCCCAGCAAACTTAGCCCTCACCAAGACTTCCGTCAATAGTCCCTCTGCGCCTTAGCAGCTGGGCTGTGACTGGCCAGGCAGCCTTTGAAAGCCATAGCCACACAAAGGCTGGCTGGCAGAGGGTGTTCTCCCTGAGTCCTGAGGTGGGTGGAGCCCAGATTGCTCACTATAAATTGGCAACTTCTTGGGGGCTTGTTACTTTTTCTATTAGAACACTCAACCTGCTGCTGATCACCGAGAAAGCTCGGCAGGCAGCTGGTGCGGGGAAGTTCAGGACACTGCAGACCGCCCTGCCTCCCTCTGCATGTTTCATTAGATGGGCAGAATCGTCAGAGGCCCGGATGGGACTGCAGCTGGTTTAAATAAGGAGGTGAGGCTGCCAACTAATCCCCTATATTCTTGAAACACAGAAAACACGCCAGAAAGATATGTTTAATCCCTAACAGCAAGCCAGTGGCCACATTACTGATTTTGTGGTGGAAGTGACAACTGTAATTAGGCGTAAGGAATACAAGATTGCACGTTAAAGTCAGTACCTAGCTGTAAAGGTAAACAGTTTATCATCGGTGTGCAACTAGCCTAACACATTAAAGAGAATAGGTTTAGTGTTACCTTGAGGACTTCTGGACTGGCTATACCTCTACTGAAATTTTTCAATTAACTTAAGGTTGCAGATTTTATAGTGATGTCTTTCTTCAACAGATGCTATTAACTTTATGACAGACAGCACAATTAAAGCCGTTTAACTGGGAAAAGCTGAGAAGCTTATTTCTTTATGGAGAGAGAATCACGAAGCATTTTTCCCCCTGCTGCAGTGAAATTTATCATGCCTTTGCATCTGTTGTTCCTAGGGCCCCTGGAGAAATGGATTCTGCTTTTGTCATCCAGTCATCTGGGACTCTATTTGTCCATTTAGCTACACAGCTAAATTAAGTTCTTTCGACTTCTCTCAACAGCCTTCATTCCCCCCACTCCCCTCCCCAACTTAGCTTGTACAACACACTTCATATTCCTTAAAAGGTCTTGATAATTTCAAGATGGCTAACAATTTTGTTTCCTGAAGGGAAACAAATCTAATGCCAGAAATCTTCGTGTAGATTTTGTTTTTGATTTGGAACAAATATTCACTTTGCTCACACTTCATATAGAGCAGACTACTGGTAAATTATTAGGAGAAATGAACAATTAGGAGAGTCAAACAATGGACTGTTTGAAGCCAAGGCATTTTGAGAACAATCCCTATTCCCCGATTCAATTAGAATAAATAATAAGACCAATGAAACATGGCACCAAAGTCTTAGCCCTGTGTTCTTTGTAAAGAGAACACTATATCCGGAGACTTTAATGAGATCAACCAGAACAACTACAGAGAGCTTATTAAATATTTTTAAGAATCTGAAGAAGAGAGAAACAAGGAATTAACTTAAAACCCTTTTCACTTTTAGAGATTTTTATGGGTGGCTCCCAGGAAGCCATGTAACATCTCATAATACATGATGACCCATCACTTCCAGGACAAATGAACAGAGATAGAGATCCGGAGGTATGCTAACTCTGCTCTTAAAAACTCAAGGCTGGGGTCGGCCCTGTGGCCAAGGAGTTAAGTTCATGCGCTCCACTTCAGCGGCCCGGGGTTTCACCGGTTTGGATCCTGGGCACAGACATGGCACTGCTCATCAGGCCATGCTGAGGCTGCACCCCACATGCCACAAGTGGAAGGACCCACAACTAAAGTATACAACTATGCACCAGGGGCTTTTGGGGAGAAAAAAGGAAAATAAAATCTTAAAAAAAAAAAATAAAATCAAGGCTAGCTTTAATCTTTGGGTTTTGCCTTACCATACTGTGCTGCCTTCCCAGGCCCACCAATTGAAAATACTCCTCATTTTCTCCTCAGCTATTCCTATACTGCTGTAAAACCAAACCTAAATTCCCACATCTTCACCTTCAAGACTTCAAAGCCATCCGCATTATTTCACTAATCACAGATCTTTCTTCTTGTTTCATGTCAGATTGAAGAGCTAAATTGAAAAGCAAACACTCCCCTGCCCCTCGAATCCCCCATTATTACAAAGGCTCTTAAATGTAGTGAGATATTAGAGAAAATGATGGTGGCGTGAACTAGAGTCCCTCATAATACCTCAAGGGCAAGAGACTAATTTGCTTAATTTGAGGGCAGCTCAGCAAGCTTAAGGTAAGAGAAGAAATGGATGGATTTCAGGAAGGGGACAGAAACAAGCCAGACATGGAGGGGTGATGCAGGAGAGACAGGCTCTCCAGAAGCAGGGAATTCAGACTGGTAGAGCCAATGCACTGTGAACTCCATGTACTGGTGCCAACTAGTGGGAGGCCTTAGGGGTGCTTGGAGGGGAGAGAGATGTCGAGATTTTAACCTGGCCTGAGTGTGCTGGGTGGACAGAGGAGTGGCCGAGGAGGAGGAGCTAGATTAGGACGTGGAAAGCCAACAGAAAAGATATTTTGGTGAGCAAACCAAATATAATTGGTGACAGATTAGAAACAAGTGACGAAAGAGATTACAGACTAAAAGTGATAATGTGGGTGGATTGGAGAATGACTGCCTCACTAACAGGGAATTTGGAGAGACAAGTGGGGTGGGAGTGATAGTAGAGGAAAAGGGCAGATGAGTATTTGGTAGATTTTTGTGTCATTTATTACAGAATTCCTCAATCTTCCTTAGGGGAGAAATTATAAGATTAGCAGATGAGACAGTAGAAGTCAATCTCTGAAGTCTTTGTTCTTATTTGAAATAAAAATTGATTTCTATGTTATCTACTTGGTCTCTGAAGACTTAGGGATACTATTTGGTTGTACAGTGATCGAAATACTGCTAATCTAAAATAGATCAAATTATAAAGCACAACTTACACATTCTTAACTCAGAGATGAGGACCAGATTGCTGCGGACATGCACAGCGCTTCCCCAGGATGAGAAAGCAAGATGGACTGAAACCAGCGTCCTACACATGACCTTCACTCCTCGCAGCACTGCTCTCTGAATTCATCCACCCATCTGCAAAGCAATACCTGAGAGACTGTCAAATGAAAACTGGTGCCAGTTAATTCTCTGCCCATATGTGCAGCACTGGCTTATAACTCCAGTCCTGCTGCTCTCGGGGACTGGCTGGCTCTTGGATGTTTGAGTGCTAGGACACTTTAGAGACTGCTGCTATCACTGCTGATGTTTCTGACCTGGTAAAGTAAACCCTAGTAGCGGTCAGGCACTGGGTAGGTAATTAACTCCACAACCCTCAAGGGGAACGAGCATGGCTAATACGCAAGCAGTTTATCAAAACGGTACTTCACCTAATGGCGCTGCACAGGGTGCCACATTTTAGAAGCTGTTATTGTTAAGAAAGTGATTTCTAGATTAATTAAATTGTTTGATTGCTTTGTAATTAGGTTGGAGAAGTCCTGTGTCTTCACTACAGAGAAACAAGCTGCAAATCTTTTGAAAAGGCATATGCTATACCCACTATAGATTATTAATGTATTTTTAATAGCTGTCTGTTCACAAAATGATAGTTTCTGGGTGCCTTGATTGTCTATCAGGACTGAGGGAATCCAAGACTTAATGATAACTGCCATTTGAAACTCCTGGTGGATCAAGAGTGAGCCCCCATCTGAATCCTTGCTGTCATTACTTGATGATCTGCTGAAACGAGTTGTGACGTTTTACAACAGAACCATCAGTGCTGTGTTTCTTATTGCTTTGTGGGAGATTCTCAGCAACACACTGGCTCTGCTTAAAAACTTTAAGACCAAACTTTAAAGAATCAAACCTAGGATCTCCCTGCAAGACAAATGCCAGCAGATAAAGTTGGCACTGGAACATTACGCAGGAACCTCAAGCTCAGTGAACTTTGAAAACTAATAGTCCAAATCACCTAAGAAGTTTGAGCCTATCCTTCCAGACCCAGCTGATGCAAGAAGAGAGTTAGAAATCTTCCTCTCACTTAGACAGCTGTCTCAGAAACTGGCTCTTCTCCAGGTATAATCACAGACTATTAACTAAACCTGGGCAGCTGTTTGGACTCTAAGTGGACACAGAAAAACCTTGATGGGCCTCCAGTGGAATTGCCTCTGGGTAAGCTGTGAAGTGTTCACCGCGGGTCAATGAACAGAAACAGACACACATGCCTGGGTTTTCAAGCAAAGAGAGGATTATACACATGAACCAAGGCTTTCATCTGAGCCTCTTTGAGTTTTCCCTGTCCCCGCCATACTGATCCTTTTATGGTCAGCACCACTCCTCACTGCCACCTGGCAGATTAATTCCTTCCACAAATATTTATTGACCCTCCACTCCATAGAGGGGTAGGATGTGATTTATATTTTTTGTTTTTTTTTTGAGGAAGACTAGCCCCGAGCAAACTGCTGCCAATCCTCCTCTTTTTGCTGGGGAAGACTGGCCCTGAGCTAACATCGGTGCCCAGCTTCCTCTACTTTATATGTGGGACGCCTACCACAGCATGGCGTGCCAAGCAGTGTCACATCCCCACCCAGGATCCGAACCGGTGAACCCCGGGCCGCCAAAGTGGAATGTGCGCACTTAACCACTGTGCCACGGGGCTGGCCCTGATTTACATTTTAGAAAGCCCCTCTATCTGTTCTCTGGCCGATGGGCTGTGAGCAGGCAAGAGGGGCGTAGGGAGATGAGTCAGGAGGCTCCCAGTGCAGATGCGGTAAGGAGTGACGGCACTTGGACAGGGAAACTATAGATCTCAGGCACGTCCTGGCAGTAGAACCACCAGGATTTGCTGAAAAAGTGGATTGAGTGGAATGATGGGAGAAAGAGAGCAAACAGGATGATCCTAGATTTTAGGACTAAGCTAATGGGTAGGTGGTGGCATTAACTGAGATGGGAAGACTGACAGAGGATACGGCTTGGGAGCATGAGAGGGAATTAAGAGCAAAACTTAGATACCTGGGTAGGCTTTAGGGCTCTTTATTTAGGGAGGTACTGCCTAAAATAATTTCAAATATATTAAAATGTGCTCATATTCCACATTCTATGCAACTATTTATAATAATGTTACATTTAGTTGCAGTTCTCATACAAGACATTTATATTAATTAAATATTTAAAAATTGTTTTTTAATTGTACTTTAGAGCAAGTGACATTTTTCTAGCTCACACTGTTTAATGCCTAACAGATTTAATAGCCCTGATCTGTTTTAGACATTCAAACCAGTCCACAGTGCTAGTGAAATGTTTGTGAGAAGGAAACTTCTAGAAGCTAAATATTGAGGTTTGAGTGATAATAATTTCAATCATTCTGTCTCCTGTCACCATAGATAAAATTGAGTGGAATACAACAACATGTGTACTATATTCCATTTCTTTCTTTCTCCCACTAACTTATCATTTTAAATGCTGGTGAGGAATAAACTCTGGTTATATGTATAGACACACAAAAAGCATATCTTGAATTCTCAGTGCCTAACCTAGTCCCTGTTATATAGTAAACTAAAAATGTATTGTTTTTTTCCTAACTCAATAATTATGTGTTAAGTCCTTTTTCTGCACAGAGCTTCGAGCTACCTGCTAGAACAGATAAAGCACATGAACAAGACCCAAAGAGTTAAGTCTGCTGACAGAATGAGATCTGTACATTGCCAACTCTAGACTCATCTTACAAAACCAATTCTGGATCCGTATTCATGTGAAAAGGAAATTTTCTTAAACCAAAGCCCTTAAGTGTATCAAAATTACTGTCTGAAAACAAACTGTCAATGATGATACCACATAGAGAATGTACCGTGTCACAACAGACTCAAGTGTGCATGGGATGCTTTCTAAGGAGTGACTGATGAGGTTATAGGGTGGAAAACATGTAGGGAGTAGAAGAGAGATCCAATAACAGGTCAATTTCTATGTCATGAGACTCTCACAGATGCCTCTGGTCTCCGTTTCATGAAGCTGTTCCTCTGGAATTTGTGTACTGTATTTGAAATGCTGTGGCATTGACATGAATCCCTCGGAGATATGTTATAATGGGTTCTTGAGAATGTTTTAGCTTTTCATTGACCCTTCCTTATTTCTCTGAATCGATGTCACATCTCAAGGTGATCCTGAGTAAAGACTGGTGAATGTCAAGATGGATGAAGAAAGTTGATTTTCAGTTGGGTGTTTTCCTCCCATCTACAGCAATTCATCTTCCCAGCAATAGAGAAGAGATTACTTTAGGCTTTGTTTCAACTTACCGAGCAGCATTTGTAAGGTCAAGGAAGGGGAGATAAGAACATAGCCAGTGTAACAGATATTCCTAAATTTCATGCAATTTTATGAAATGATGCATTCTATTAATCTTAGATAATTAATTAGTCTCTGAATCTGGAAAAAAGAGTGAGTTAAACAATGTAACCTAAGGTGTGCATATTATTTTTTCCCTATCTTACATGAAGGCATTTCAATTCTTTAACATAATTAGATACAAAAAATTTCCCTTTTTACTTAGAAGAGGAGTGGCTGCTCTCAGGAAATTGGTTCTTCTCCAATTGTTGGCTTCAATTGCTGACTAATTTCCGGTCAAAGAGGAAGTATTTAAATGAAATGCGGCATATCCATATAACTTGCTAAATGTAATCTAAAGGTATTCTCTATTATAGACCCCTTCCTTTCAGCTCCTCTTTAGTTAAAAAATAAATACTAAATTTAAGACGGTTGCATTTAACAAATGCTAAATGTTCCTTTGGCTTCTGGAATTCTATCTGAAAGAAGAAAAATACCTGTACGCATTTTTTTCTTTTAATAGTTAATCATTTTTCAGTTTCGAACTCCAGAAATATGTTCAGACTTAAAGGAATCAAGGACATTCAATTCCATTGCTTCATAACAAAATAATATGTAATGTGCCAAGTACCTAACAAATCAGAACTCCGACTTTCAGTTCCCATAAACCACACAGATCTTGGAAATCCCCATGGCTGGAGACTTTCTCCTCTAATGTTTTTCTCTCACTCTCCTATTCCATTTCATTAGATCGATGAACAGTTCTCAATCTGGGGTCCATAGGGGAATCACTTGGGAAGCTTTAAAAATGCTGATGTCCAGCTTCTACGCCACCTCTTTTCAATGAAGTGATTCTAACATGCTGCCAGGGTCGAGAACAATGACCTCAGAATGTCCCTTTTATACATTCACCTCACTCTAACCTCCAAGTATTCTCAAAACAGGATTAGGACCTGAAATTCCTTCCCTATCAACCCCAAAAAACAGCATCCTACCATGTCAACACTCTGGAAATTCCAGCTGCCTACAGGTGCCCTCTCAGGTTAATCATGAAAATTAGTAACGTCCCCCACCCAACTTCCACTGCTGCTCTCCTCTAAACTCACTCAATTATTTCCACAATTTCTCCCTTCCTCTAAAACAGGAACATCCCCCAAGCTAAACTGTCTATCATTCCTACTTTCCTGGGCTAAGATTAAAAGTCTCTATAAAAGGAAAACATAGCAAAGAAATCATAACCTTGTGTACACTTTACTATCAACTTTAGTCATTTGATTGTTCAAATCAGGTTTCATTTCAATCAGTACCTAACAGTACATGACTGAGATATTTGACTTAAATCTGCACAATCTCATGCTTTCATTTTTTCACAGGCAGAATGGGGGATTAATTGGTTCATGAATTATTAGAACACTTAAAATTGTTAGGACAATTAAAATCAAGGCATGGGGTCTTAATTCAACAAGTGATTATTGGAAGCAAAAATAAGATCACTCTAATTAGTCTAATCATTCCTCCTTGCAGAAAACATGATTTACCCTTATCCATGATAGAGACGTGTCCACTCAGGGCCTTACTCAGTTTATGTTCTCTACAAGTGTCCATGATCTTTTTAGCATAAACTCCTAAGCAATTGTTGGGTGGAGTGAGGGGAGCTTGTTTCAAACCACATGCAACCCTGAGATTCTGTATGCACCAGTATCAACCTTCAGAGAATCACTAACCTCAAGAGCCACAGTTATTAATTACAACATGTTGAACCCTTCAAGTATGTTGGGGTGTACTGAGGCAGGAAAAAGGTTGTGATTACTCTCTTAAAGAGTATGACAGGGTCTTTAAGGCCTTCTTTGCATGAAAAATTAGGTATATAACTGGCATATATTTTGGCATATTTAATCATTTGACAAATAATTATTTTACGTAAACGTAAGACCTGAAACTCTACAACTATTAGAAGAAAGCACAGGAAATAAGCTCCTTGATATGGGTCTTGGTAATGATTTTTTGGATATGGCACTAAAAGCACAAGCAACAAAAGCCAAAATAAATAAGTGGGACTGCATCAAACTAAAGTTTCTATACAGAAAAGAACCAATCAACAACATGAAAAGGCGACCTATAGAAGGGGAGAAAACGTTTTCAAACCATGTATCTGATAAGGGGTTAACACCCAAACTGTATAAGGAACTCATACAACTCAATAGCCAAAAAAAAAAAAAAAGGGATTAAAAAAATGGGCAAAGAACTTGAATAGGCATTTTTCTGAAGACACAGAAATGGCCAAAAGATACATGAAAAGATGCTTGGCATCACTAATCAGGGAAATTTAGAATGACTATTACCAAAAAGACAAGAGACAATAAGTGATGGAGAGGATGTGAAGAAAAGGGAACACTTGTACACTGCTGCTGGGAACATAAATTGGTTCAGCCACTACGGAAAACTATGGAGGTTCCTCAAAAAATTAAGAATAGAACTACCATATGATCCAGCAATTCCACTGCTGGGTATTTATCCTTAGAAAATGAAATCACTATTTTGAAAAGATATCTGCACCCCGACATTCACTGCACTATTATTTACGATAGCTAAGACATGGAAACAACCTAAGTGTCCATTGACAGGGGAATGGATAAAGAAAATGTGAGATATATATATATATATACAAACGTCATTAAAAAGGAGATCCTGCCTATTGTGACAACATAGCGAGGGCATTATGCTAAATGAAATAAGCCAGATGGAGAAACACAAATACTGCATGTTCTCACTTACATGTGAAATCTAAAAAACCCCAAACTCAGAGAAATAGAGAGCAGAATGATGGGGCTGAACCCAGGGGCTGAGGGTGGAGGAAATGGGGAAATGTTGGTCAAAAGGTACAAATTTCTAGGTATGAGACGAATAAGTTATGGTTATGTAATATACAGCATGGTGCCTATAATTAACAGTACTGTATCATATACTTGAAATTTGTTAAGAGAGTAAATCTTAAATGTTATCACCACACACACACACACACACACAGAGGTAACTATGTGAAGGGATGGAGGTGTTAACTAACCTTATAGTGGTAATCATTTCACAATATATACATGTATCAAACCATCATACTGTACACCCTAAACTTACACATCTTATATGTCAATATCTCAACAAAGTTTGGGGGAAAAAAAGAGTCAACATATGCTGGGCACTTTGTTAGACTCATTAAGTCAAAGATAAGTGATATTTGGGGCTTCCTTGAAACGATGTTGGCAGTGACAATGGATGAAATGGAATACTGGCAATTCTGGAGACTGTGTTTAAGCTAGAGTTTCGTATTCTGAGAATACTCAGGGGGTTGGAAATGGTCAATCACTTTGGGTGTCAGGACAGGTGAAGTCAGACTGGTGTTTAGCAGTTGGACAGGAAAGTACTGCCACAATTTCCTCCTTTTTGGCTACCATGTAGCAGACCCTTGGTCGCCTTTGGAGAAAGCTGGATGAATCAGACCACCTCTGACCACAATGCTCTTACCACGGTGCAGGAAAAAATGACCCAACCAATCATAATGGGATACTGTGCTAATGGTGGTATACATAACGCGAGGAAGCCAGGAATTCAGAAGAGAGAGGAACGGATGGCTGCACAGAGATGACCTCTGAACTGAATCTTGAAGGAAAGTGGTAGACGAAAAAGTGAAAGATAAGGAGACTTCTGAGGCAGAGGAAACTGAACAAGCAAAAGGACAGAGTCCTAAAAGTGTACAGCATATTTTTAAACTTTTTATCAGAAAAACATTTATATACATGGTACAAAAATTCAAATAGTTCAAGGAGGTATACAATAAAGGCTAAAAATCTCTCTCAACCTCTAACTCTCATTCATTGATTCATTGGAACACTTATGAACTCAAATGTGCCAGGCACTGCAACGAGCCTTGGGCCACCATGCCCCCTCCTCACTCCCAGTTCCACTCTTCAGATGTAACCTCTTTTTATAGGATACAGATTTATCCAAAAACACATACAGACGTACAACCATGTACTGTGTATCGTAAAAAATTCCCCAAATAATACCATGCCATATATAGTGATTTATTGATATATATATAAATTTCTATACTTGCTGTTTTTTTCTTAATAATCTATCTATGACTTTCTATATCAGCCCATCTAATGTCTGCTAACATCTTTAGCACCAAATAAAGTTTCAACATGTCTTGTATCATAATTTAGTCTTCTATTAATGGACATTTAAACTGGTTTCAGCATTCGGATGGGTCAATGACTATTCTGAATACTTAAGTGATTATATCCAAAAGCTAAATTCCTAGAAGCAGAACTGCTGGGTCCAAGAGAGGGCTCCTCTTCACGTTGGTGCATCCAGCCAGGCTGCTCTCCAGAGACACTGCGCTGACCTATCCTCTCACTGGGGCACGCAGAGCGCCATCTCCCCTCCGTCTTGCCAATACCGAATGTTTTCAGGTTTTGGTGGCATCACATTATTTTGACACGCATTTCTTTAGATTATGAGTGAAGCTAAGCATCTTTTAATATGTTAACTATTTGTGTTTCTTTTGGTACAAACTACCTGGTTTGTACTTTATTTCTCTGAGCTGCTGTTAGTCTTCTTTTTTTACTCATTTGTTGCTTTATTTTTGTATTTTGCATATTGAGGCAATTCTGTCAACACATTGAAGATGCTTTTCACCCATTTGAGCTTATCTTTTCATGTTGCTAATGGTAACTTTTCTACAGAGGAATTTTTATATAATCAAATTTATCAACTTTTTTTTTATGGCTTTTAGGCTTTGTATTGTTTGGAAAGGCTTTCTCCCTTCCCAAATTATTTTCTAAATACAACCATATTTTCTTCTTCTAGTACTTTTATGGTTTCTTTATTTTTAATTAAATTTTTTCTGTATCTAAATGGAATTTAGTTGGTGTAAGGAGTGAGATGGCTATTCAGTTCACTTTTTTTCCAAATGGCTAATCAAATGATTCAAGACTTTTTATTGGCTCTAATAATCTGTATTTTCCTCACTGATTTAAGCAGGCACATTGAAGGAATGCCAAGTAATTGGATGCCATAGATGGGGAGTTGGGGGAAATTAGGGCAGGGCAGTGAATGGTGGGGAGCACAGAGAATGGAGGAAGACCAAATTAGAAAAATCCGAGGTCCCTTTGAAACTATCCTTTAGAGCAGTATTCCAGGTGATTCTTCACCTGGTGGGACCCTGGGGTCTCTATTTCCTATTTTTATCAAGTGCCCCAGGTAACTCTTAGACACACTCGAGTTTCAGAATCCTAGCTTCAGTACAGTGATTCTTAACCTTAGCTTCATATTAAAATAGCCTAGAGAACTTAAAAAAAAAGCCCAATGACCAAGTTACACTTCAGTCCAATTAAATCAGAATGGGGATTGGAGTTGGGGCAGGATCAGTCACGTTTTCAAAGCTTCCCAGGTGATTCCAATGTGCAATCAAGTTTGAGAAACACTGCTTTAGATTCTGCTCAAGAAAGCGAATTTTACAGATGGAGTTGTTCTCTAACCTTATTATTATGTATCAAAATCCCCTGGGGAGCTTTGAAAACAATATATACTGATGCCAGGCCAGGCATGTGATGTTTCTGATTTCACTGGTCTGGCACCTGGGATGTTTCTCCCCCACACCCAAGTACCTTAAAGAGTTCATTGATGTTGCACACCTGGGTATCTTTTAAGCTCCACAGGTGATTCTAACGTGCAGCCAGGCTTTAGAGCCTACAGTGCAGTAATTCTCAAACCGGAGAGTGCATGAGAACTACCTCGAAGATTTGTTAGACCACAGACCACTGGGCACCACCCCCACTGTTACTCAGTTAGTAGGTATGGGTTGGGGCCTGAGAGTTTGTATTTCTAACTAGTCCTCTGGTGCTGGGGCTGCTGGTCTGGGGATCACACTTTGGGAAGCACTACACTCGTGTATGTCATGACAAACCATGGAACACTTTTCGTTAGTTAAAAGACAAAATTAAGTTCATGTCTTTAAAAAAAAACAATAGCTTCCATGTAGAAGAGAGATTTGATGGAGTGGGCAGAGGCAATGAGAGCACGCAGAGAGAAAAGGCCCGGTTCTCATTCTACCGCAAAACCTGAACCAGTGGCTGGGCAGAGGGGCCAGGTGTGACACACATTTCAGAGAGGAAGTAAGACTGAGCAGGGAGGATGCAACAAAAGATGAGGCTGAGAGGGTGTGCGCTCGGGTGAACAGGGGGATCATGTTGCCAATAACTGAGAATAAAGAGAACTGGTGATGATAAACGTGGAACTGGACGACAGTTGGATTTGAGGCACTGGTGGGACACATTCATGGAGAAAGCTCGAGTAAATAGAAACACGCATCTGTGTGCAGGAGCGATGTCCAGGCCCAAGATAAAGCTGCGAGAAAAGGCACACGCGTAAAGCAGAAGACCTTCGTCAAAGAGCACTCGCCACAAGTAAATGGGTGACAGAAGAGGTAACCCAAGGGATCTCAACAGGTAAAATGGATGAGGAAACAAAAAGGAGCCAACAAGAAGGACGGAAATACAGAAAAAAAGTATCATAGAAAGCAAGGGAAGAGAAATATTCCAGAAGTAGGAAATGGTTCCTGGTATCAAATCCTGCAGAGTGCTCAGGAGGAATATTATTATTTTACAAAAAAGTCACTGGATTTGACCACTGGGCGGTCACGGTTTTGGGGACCAGTAGGACAGGAAGCAGTGTCCGCCTGAGTACATCTGAGTGGATCTCAGCCCAGTAGGACCTGAATACCAAGGCACTGGAGTAGGAATTGCCCGCTCTGTTGTACCAAGACATACAGTACAGATAATGAAGAACATCATCTACTTTTGGTTATTAATCGAACCAAGTTGTAATTTTAAAAGTAAGAAGTTTCAAATCTAATATTAAAAATGTGCCATCAGGTGGAAAACGGATGAGGTAACGCCTGAGGGGTTGGCCTTCATATTTTATGATATGAAGCTATAGCAGAACAAAACTGTTTCCTCTAAAGCACACAGGGTTTACAATTTTTGAATCTTAACACAAAACAATTTTATTTAGAATATTTTTAATTAACATCTTTTACTAAAAAATAGAGGAAAAAATTCTGCTAAATAATTTTGTAATGTTTTCCACCAACAGCAATGAACTCAGACCAAAAAGAAAAAATAGACATTTTAATGCATAAAAAACACTGCAGTCTTCACTCGGATCCTACGCTCCCCTCGGGCAGACGCATGCTTTTCTAGGTGACTTTAGGTAGAAGTTCTCAGCACGTGCCCATCACCACCATGGGGCTGACTAAGGATAAATTAGACAGAGGGGATAACTTCAGAACTGCTACTAATATTGGAAAATGCTCAACATAAAAACTTCAATTGCTTTAAACTGGAGGCAGATGGTGAGGGTAGAAGCAATATGCACATGAGATTTTGCTGGAGAAACGTTTAAAATCCATAGAAAAGGAACTGCTCACTTTTAAAATGACTTTTAAAAACCTGATTCTAAAGGTAACACATACTCATGGTGGGGGACTGGGGAAACAAATTGTAAAAATGAAGTCGGTGATCCTACTAATGGAACGTTGTGGTGTCTTTAGCCGGTTTTTGATAGTGTGTACATGTGTATACAAATGTACTTTTAAAGAGGGTCATCAACCATATTCAGTTTTTGCATCCTGCTCTTTATAATTAGGTTGTAATTATAATTTTCCTATGCTATTAAATATTTTTTAAGTGTGATGATTTTTTAATGCTACAAATTAATCATTATACTGATGGATTACAATTTAGGCATCACTCTTCTTAGGATATAATGTTTAGGTTGTTTCAATTTTTGTAATATTATAAATATGCTGCAATTACATCCTGAAATATGTATTTCTGAGGACTACTTTTCTGCTTTTCCTTAAATTATATATATTTTTTAAAATTTTTTATCAAGTTAATGATAGGTTACAATCTTGTGAAATTTCAGTTGTATATTATTGTCTGTCAGTCGTGTTGTAGGTGCAACCCTTCACTCTTTGTGCCCACCCCCCACCCCCCCTTTCCCCTGGTAGCCACTAATCTGTTCTCTTTGTCCACAGGTTTAAAGTCCTCATATGAGTGGAGTCATACAGAGATTGTCCTTTTCTATCTGGCTTATTTCACTTAACATAATTCCCTCAAGGTCCATCCATGTTGTTGCAAATGGGACGATTTTGTTCTTTTTTACCGCTGAGTAGTATTCCATTGTATATATATACCACGTCTTCTTTATCCAATCATCAGTTGATGGACACTTAAGTGCAAATAATAGTTCAAGTGCTATGAACTATTTTTAGGGTTCCTGACTTAAAATATCACTATGCTTTCTAAAAAGATTGTAAATTTACATTAATGTACTAAGAATACCCATCTCACTATACCAGTCACTAGAAATGATTATTACCATGTGTATTTTTAATATTTGAAAATCAGGTGAAAACTGATATTTCATTATTTTGATTTGCATTTATTTGATTAGTGAGAGACTGAACTTTTTGTTTGTTTACTTGTCATTTCTATTTCTTTTGTGAGCTGGACATATTCTTTGCCTATGTATTTAGTGGGGCATTAGAATTTTTTCTAACATTCATCTAAAAAAGCTCTTTATGACAATATTAAACTTCTGCCAATTATATTTGTTACAGATATTTTCTCAGTTATCTGATAGTGTTTTAATTTTATGCTTTTTTAAGTTATGGAATTTTAAACTCTTAATATACTCATATTATCAAGTTTTTCCTTAGCATTTTCTTCCACTTTTTCATGGTCAGAAAATATTTCCCCATCCTAAACATATTAAATATTCAACTTACATATTAATTTTAGTTTTTAGGATTTAATTTTACAGGTAATTTAAAATCCATACAAAAGTCATTTTGGTATCTAGTATGAAAGAAGCTTACCTCGCATATTTTCATGTAGATAGCCAATTTTCCCACTACCATTTGCTGAGGAAACTCTTTCTCAGTGGTGTGTGAAGTTTCCCTCATCATATCGTCATCAGTCCATGTCAACTTTTATTTCACGTGTGAACGACTGCTCACGTTGTTATCACTCTATGATGTGTGTTAATCTCAGGTAGTCTGGTCTGACTGACTGAATTCACTTGGCCAATTGTAACTACTCAGTTTTCCAGGTGTACTCCAGAGTCATTATGTCAAGATACCACAGTGACCATTTGTCATTTTTATGGTCACCTAGTAGCTTCTGAGCAGCTTCCCTACAGAAGAGGAATTTCTCACATCGGGAGACCTGCTCCCCAAGGTTGATGCCACCACCCACTTTTCCAGCTTTCCTTGCAATTAGAGCAGGAGTGAGTCTTTGCCAATTAAGTATAAATTCAACTTTGGCATGAAAGAAGGCAATATGAGGAAGCAGGTGCCAAAGGAATCAATTTTGGTGGCAAAAGTGGTGGCAGAGGCATCCGTTTAGGGGGGCAAAATCGTAGAGTTTCTGCAATCTAGGGATCATGGGCAGCAGTAGCCAGGACTTGCTCTGGCACACTGCCATGTTGTGGTGTGGGTGGTTTTCCAGTCTCTGTGGCCTTCAGTGCCGACTCTTGGGTCCTCCCGAAAATTCTGTGAGCTACCTAATACACTAATAAGTCCCTGCTCTGCTTAAACTAGACAGAGTGAATGCCATGCTTGCTATGGAAGGAAACAAGTTATACACACACACACACACTCATGAGGATTTTGATTAGAATTGCTTTAGAACTGTAATTTAATTTGGAAAAATTATAAGATTTAGCCTTTTCTCCAATGAATATGACATGTATTTTCATTATTCAAAAATAGTTTAGCTTTCAAATAAAGTTCTGTTGTTTTTTCATGGCAGTCTCTTTCAACACTCTTTCTGGTTACTTCGAAGGTGTGGTGTTTTATGCCCTGTTTTTTTGGAGGGTGGAGGAGATGTGGGAAAAGAGTGGAAGGCTATGATGATTTGATTCCCTTCTTTTATTAGCATTTCTAACTGATTACAGCTGATGATATACAATAATACTAATTTCTATATATTCATCTGGTACACAACCTACTTAATGAATGTTTTTATTAATTTTAACACTTACACATTTCATTCTCTTAGATATTCTAGGTTCTTTATATCATCTGAACATAACAAATTTTCCCACCTTTGAGTTACAGATTTTGCTTCAGTTTTGTGTGTTGCTTGACTGCAAAGAACCTTTAGGATAAAGTTAAATATTAACAAGAAGACATTTTAATAGAATTACTCTAGTATTTCACTAAGGTAAGATATCGGGCATTTGTCTAAATTAGATAGGTCTTACTACATTATGGAATTCTCTGTTCATTGTCATTTTCTGAAGAATTTTTAGCAGAAACAGATATTTAATTTTATACAGTGCTCTTTCAACAGCTATTCAGATGAACATTTGACCCATTGCTATGATATATTAATAGCATTCGTAATACTAAGCCAATCAGCATTCTTGGGATAAACCTGAGTAATTTAAGTAAATAATTCTTATAGTGTTCTAAATTTTAACATTTATATTTCAAAGGGAGAAGGTTGGTAGTTTTCTTTCTCTGTGCCATATGAGTATTTTCTTTTTGGTAGTTTTCTTTCTCTGTGCCATATGAGTATTTTCTTTTTATTTTTTTCTGTGACATAAAAGGAAATCATTGCTTTCCATGCTAGTAAGTTATTATCTTTAAATGCTTAAAAACACATCTGATGCATATTTTACTAATTAATGAATTCCAAAAGAATACAGTGTAACTCTGGTTTCCTGCCCCACTCCCCAAAGTCACTCAAGGAACGTGGCACCAGAGTACTTCTGCCAAACCTCCGTCCCTCATTTTAATTGATGTGAGCTCTGGATCCATACTGTTATTAGTGAATCATTATTTATACTACTACATATTAAAGAATCTTTTCAAACTTTCATTTTTCTCTTAATGCTCACTCATCTTTCCAATTCTTGAGTTCTCCATTTTAATTTAACTCTTAGTCATTTTTTGTATATCTTTAAGTGAGTTTTTCAGAAAAGACAAGGAAAGTATATTTCATGTGACCTCAAATATATGATAATGCATTAATAAATTCATACATATATGTGCATAAAATCTTAGCAGGGCTGGCCCAGTGGTGTAGTGGTTGGGTTTGCATGCTCCACTTCAGTGGCCTGGGATTTGTGGGTTTGTATCCCAGGCACAGACCTATACACCACTCATCAAGTTATGCTGTGGTGGCATTCCACATACAAAATAGAGGAAGACTGGCACAGATGTTGGCTCAGCAACAATTTTCCTCAAGCAAAAAGAGGAAGATTGGCAACAGATGTTACCTCAAGGCCAATCTTCTTCACCAAAAAAAAAAAAAAAACAACAACCTGGAAAAAAACAACTTAGCAAATAGAGAGCCACAACATCACTACCCAGCAATTTGTGGAAGGGAGGTCTGAGGTTAGCATGAATTTTATTCCTTTGCAAGCAACCAATTTTTGTTTCTTTCTGTCCAGATGATTATTGGTGTTTTTCCTTCATTGCTTAAAAATGAAAAAGTCATAGGACTATATGTAGGGCAGAGTTTTAACTCTTTGTTTCTTATTTTTGTTACTCCATTTTTCTTCCAACTTGGGAAAGTCTTTGTTAATAGTATCTTTGATTATTGCTTTTGTTCCATTTATCTGGTCCCCTAGGAAAAAGGTACATTGCTATAAATTAATTAATGAATTCTCAATTTATCCAAAGTGGATGTTTAATACAAGAAAGCGTAGTTTCTCAAATCTAATAGAGAAAGATAAGGCTGTTGAGAGGCCAAGGAATGTCTCTGGCCAGCTCAAAAGGAGCTTTCTTGTGGCGGGAGGTAACTGCCAGACACGCTGGTTGTTGGCACAAGGACTAAGTCTCTGTCAGGCCCTGCAGTACCGGAGGGTGAATCCACCTTCTATCTTCTGCCCATTGGGCTGTCTTTCTACTTCTGAGCTCTAGCCATGGATTGACTGTTTTTGAATGAGACTCTGTGTTGTACATAGGAGTTATTCTTCCTAAAGATGTGACCAATCATTGGTATATTATTAATATCCAGTATTACTGCAGTCTTACAAATTGGGGATGGCAGGATGCTACAGCTATTTCATTGAAAAGCACCACCAGCTAACAAACACACGGCCCATAGGTCAACCCCTTACTCTGAGGTATGTTAATGTCAGTGACTTAACTTTAGGTCTATTTATAACTTCTGTCCTCCTGGTAAAGACAATTTCAGGAAACGAAATGGTAAGTAGGACAGGAGAGATAGGCACATATTCCTGACAGAAATGGTGACGGCCTCACATCACCAGAAGAAATGAACATCCATCATTTATGTCGACAATGAGAACAGGAGGGATGAAATAAAACAGCCCCACAGAACTACTGACAAGGCAGACTGCTAATGCTTATGGGAAATTTGTTGCCAGGGGAGGTATATACATCTCTTGATGTTAAAAGTCTGCCTGGGTCTCTGGAGGAAGGAGAGGAATTTGCATTTGGCCTTTCTCTTTTGAAAATCAAAACTGTCAAATGACATGACTAGTGATAAGCTTAAAACTCACATTTCCTACTGAAATAACGGCACAAAAGTACTAAATGTGAACCAACTCATATGTTTTTCCTTTCAATTTCAAGGATGCTAGAATGTGTCCATTCCCAGGCCAAATTACTGATCCCACGAGGAAGTGGGCTTTTTACCAATTAAGGAATTGGCTTCATTTCCTGCATTTGGCCTATTTAAAATGATCTGCATCTCTAAACATTGAAGTGGGGCATGTTCTTTGCCTAAGGATCAATTACTCACACACACACACACACACTTCCTTCCTCTCTCAAAACCTACAAAACTAATGACCGGCTGGTCACTCTGGTAACTATTGTAGAGTAGTTCTGGAACATTCCCACATGTGCAAAAGGAGGCTTTTGGGCTTAATTGTTCCAGTTTACAGATCTACTCACCACACACTGAGATGTACTGCTACTCCAGATAAACAAGGAGCTGGCCTTCAGAGTGTGCCTGGGAGGCCCGGGCAATAGTTTTCCCAACAAAAGTCCTTCCAAACAGAACACTCACCCTCAGATGCTAATAAAATGAAAAAAATAACCATATCCAGAACATGCTTGTGGGCCATTCAGGCACGTCCCCCTCCCTCCATTTTAGGTCTGTGGAGTCCAGATTGCTATTCCACGCTAACTCTTTTCCTTAACATTTCAGATGCTGAGAGACCATTTTTCATCCGACCCTAGAATCCTAAAAGCACGCTCTCAATGGAGAACACGTGGCCAGTATAAATTAATCCTGAGAACACACGGCGAAAAAAATCTCCTTTATAATAAAAGAACTAGAAATACGGAATGATAGCCTTAGAAGGAATATTAAAAATAATGTTAGAAAAATATATGTAATCCAACCTCCTCCATTAAGAGACAAGGAAATTAAGAACAAGTGAAGAGAATTGTTCAAAGTCACACTTAATTGATAGGAGACCACCATAAAACTTCCATAAAATTAACCTAAAATATAATTTCTTTATATCAAAGGAAAAAAGGTGAACATATTCCATGTATTTAAATGCTGTCTGTTCATCTTTTGACACCTGATACCTTAATAGATGGACCACTTTAGAAGGTTTATGTTTTGGGGAAAGCCTTAGGTGTACCTGTAGCAGAGACTACTCCACTAATGAGGGGGATGTGGGCACGAATTCAGCAGCAGTGTAGACAGGCGAGGCACAGGTGTCATGAAAGTGGGTAGGAATTTTCTCTCTCAGCCCACGTGTTTACTGGGTAGGGGCCATTTCCTGCTGACGATCCTTGACCTGACAGAGTCACACAGCGACCTGTTAGTAAACTATTATCCCACTCATCTCCTGACTACTAGTTACTCTTTTACCGTATTATAATAACATAGTTCGTTCCTCAAATAATCTGTAATTTTTCTCTATCCTTAAAACACACCATAAATGATAACCATTAACAACAAAATGCCTGTAAACCTATGTGTTTCTTTTTGCAAAAGTAAGCCTCCTCCCCCACAATTCTGGTGGGGGATCCAAGGTCTTTGACGGAGTAGGACAGAGGAAACATACATGAAGAAAACCACTGATCTAGACGCTGTGTCCAGCCCCAGAGAGCAGCGTGACTCAAAGCTCACTCTGCGGATGTCCCAGGACTTCCCTGATCCCTCCAGAAGGCAACTTCAGGGCCAGATTCCAGGCCTTGCTGAGATGGGTGCAAGAAGCAGGGTTCCAGACTTGGCTCTGATACCAACAAGCCATGGCATCCTCAACACTTGGCCGCACTGGGTCTCAGTTTCCTAGAACGGTTTTCAAACGTGCATGCGTGCATGTGGACCCATAGCTCAAAGGAAAGATTACTCTCTAGCCCAAAAGGTGACAAAGGCTGATCTTCTCTAAGCGAAGCTAAGGAGGAGTAGTGGGTGGGCTTTGAATCCTATGCAAATCATCCCTCCCACTCCCCATCCCTGAGGCAGTCCCTTTGGAACTGCTGTGGTTCTGATGCACTGGAATTGACTTTTTAAAAAATGCCATTCATTTCCCAAATCAGCTCTAAACCAGAGTAAGTGCACCAGCTGAGGACCTCCAAAGGCTGGTATGCCAAAATGAGAATATTACAGACTACTGCAAATGTGTCCCAGCAGAGACTGTTACAAGGATGTCACATTCCGTCGTCGGCAACCCACCTGGAGACTCCAACAAACCTGTGTTCTAATTTGCTTCCTATTTATACACCACGGTATCCTAGCATTTTAACAACATGGTGAATTCAGATTGATTATGAAAATACTTTAGTAGTTTTTTAAAACCTCACACTGTTGTGGCACTTCATAATATTACAAATACTGTCACATTTAAGTGATCATAAGAGGTTGCCAGGGGGAGTTCTACTATTTCCATTTTATACACAAGGAGGTTAACCCCAGAGGGTGATTTGGCCGAAGCAGCACTGCTGATGCGTGTTAGAGCAAAGATCCAGGTCTGAACCCTGAGCTCCAGTGTTTGTTACGTACACCATTCAATCCTTTATTCAGTGTTTTTTTTGTTTGCTGTTGTTAGTGCAGCCAAGTCAATTCTGACTCCCAGCAACCCTGTGGATGGCAGAGCGGAACCCTGCCCGGTCTGTTTTGCGCCATCCTCTCCCCTTCCGACACTGTATCAGACAGTGCTCTGCTGCTATTCACAGGGTTTTCACAGCCAATATTTTCGGAAGTGGGTGGCCAGGTCCTTCCTCCTAGTCTGCCTTAGTCTGGAACCTCCTCTGAAACCTGTCCACCATGAGTAACCCTGCTGGTATTTAAAATACCGGTAGCAAAGCTTTCAGCATCACAGCAACACACAGCAGCCACAGCATAACAGTATAACAGTATGACAGACAGACAGGTGCTGTGGTTCCCTGACGGTGAAACAAACCCAGGCTGTGGCAGTGAGAGCACAAAATTTTAACCACCAGATCACCAGGGCAGGCCTTATTAGTTGTTAGATTTCAAAATTAACAGGCTCAGGTAGCCCTATTACGCAGTAGCTGGAAGTTTCTCCACTAGAGTTAGTCCTCATTGTCTGGGAAAGCAGGAACACAAGTGTGAAGTGTGATCAGATCTGCAGCTTCATGCAATAGTTCCTTCTCCATTTACCTTACTAACTTCACTAGGTCACCATGATGTCACTGGGTAAAAAGTTCCTGCACGTTTAATAGAACTAGTTATTGTTTCACCTAGAGAGAACACACTTGAGATGTACTTAGATACGTGTCAAGCTATTTTGGTGCCTCCATAACACATTCTTGATGCTTATTAAATGTCATTTGCAGCAGGCATTAAAGAGCATTTCCTGCAGACACAATCTCTGACTCTTAGGGCCTCAAAAGTTGAAGTCAGACAACAATGGATGGCCCAACACCACAAATACAAGACAATAGAAAGCCAGCATGCTGAAGAATTTCTTCCCAGACTAAGCTGAGAAACCAATCAGAGCTCATTACAAAGATTTATGTATAATGCTATTCACCACCACATTACTTATAAGGACAAAAACCAAAGCTGCCAAAATAATTCATTAGGGCGAGGCAGCTAGGGCACATTCATGAAATGGAATATTTTCACTTCACCAAAACCAGGTATTTAAAAAAAAATTAAAGATATTTAGTGATATATAAAAGTCTCAAAATATAATACTAAAAGAAAATGGACTAGACAAAAAATTATATCTATGATCCTGTATTTATACATGAATATACAAATGCATATGCATATACATAAATTTATGTTTGTGTGCACACATCTATGTATACATAAAGGGTATAAATATTATAATAGATGTAGATATATAAAATACACATATTTAGACAAACACTCCAATGTTAAGTAGTTAATGCTGACTAGTGGATAAGAATAAAGATGATTTTTATACTATTCTTTCTACTTTCCAAATTTTCTACAATAAACACATATGGCTTTGTAAATACAAAAGGTTTTTAAAAAACATTTTAAAACACCTAAAATATTTGTTTTTCTTTTTTTTAAGGAAAAGATCATCTCTTTTTCCTAAAACTATGACTTGACTCTTCTCGATTCTCTCCACCTCTCTCCCCCTAGTCTAGGGAATCCAAATTGGCTATCAACTCAAACACAGGAGTGTCAACGGGCTCCTCTCCCCCACAGCTGAACCCTCGAAACTTGAGATGGTTCCCACAGTGTCTGTACACCTCAACCCTTCCTGGGGAGCTCTGTAATTACCCACTGTTGCTTCCAACATGAAAGCTTAGAACTTGAAAAGCCTGCAATTTGCACGGCTTTTGTAAAGAAGTATTCACACACTGCTGCAGTAAACACAAAAATCTGCATTCAACGGTCATTAAAGCTGAAATTGTAATTATGCCAGAGTGAGTAAGTTCAAAGACAGACATGGCATTACTGTACATGATATACAAGAAAATGCTCCTTAGCATATGTACTTAAACTTAAAATGGACTTTTAAACCCCCCTCGCAGATTGCCCAACACGTACAGGCGACTTTGGTTGTGTTGAGCATCTAGCCTTCTATCAAGGACACTTAATGAAGACAGCTGCCTGCTCCCCAGGCTATGGGACCCCTGCCTCAAGCTCTTGCATCTCTGTGGGGACAGTGAGGTTTCCTGTGATAGAAATTCACACTCTCACCAGCTAATGGGCAGAAGCAGACAGTCTATATTTACATACAGCGAAGGAATTCGAACTCAAGTTCAAAGATAACTTGGGGGTAAGCTGATGATGACTATGCCAGAACCACCACAGTACTAGGAAAACCAAAGTCATGGTGACGGTCACTGACGCTGCCCAGCCTGAGAGCATTAGGTTCTGAAAACCACGAGAGTAAGGAGAGAAGTGATTTAGCAAGGATTTAGATGCACCTTTTCACTTTCTAGGTGATCATTTATCATATGGATATCTTAGAATAAAAGTAGCCCAATATAAGACAATCTCCTATTCTTCAACTAGTAGATAAAGAAGTTTTTTAGGGGTGGGGGCATTTTGAATATATAAACTTTCAGTGATTTAGAAGACATAATAATATATGTCATTTATATATTTTAAAACAGTGAAATACATAATTATCACACCATATGAGACTTAAATCTGAAGATGTCTAATCCAAAAGTAGACAGTTAATAAACCCATTATACGAATTTCCAATTGTAATGTTTTACAGAATTTGAAATTAAAAAGACTCTTCTATCTCACTAACTTTCAAGAATATTGTCTATTTTGAGACCTTAGTTTATTAAGAATTCTTTCCCATTGGTGGTGGGAGGGCAAAAGGGGTAAAGGGGCACATATGTATGGTGATGGATGGAAACTAGACTATTAGTAGTGAACACAATGCAGTCTATATACAAGTCAAAATATAATGATGTACCTGAAATTTATATGATGTTATAAACTAATGTGACCTCAATAAAATTAAAAAATTTAAAAAATTTTTAAAAATTTACAAAAAGAATTCTTTCCCCTTGAAAATTTATAAGAATCTCTTTTCTCACAGAAAAAAAAACATCTTCAAGAATTTCCAATGTCTGTTTTCTATCAAAAAGAGAACAGTTCAGATTGCCTTAATTTTGGTGAAACACCGCCTGGTTGACTGCCCTGTGGAAGTGGGAGGCTATACAGCTCCTTAGCCACTGAACTATTCAAGAGTGTGCGAGACAAGAGCTGCCCCTCAGCAATGGTTGAAACAGATTATATTATGGACAAGGTAAATGAAAGATCTGCTAAGTGGCTTTCAAAGTAAAGTTACTAAGATAATGTACTATAATACGTGGGGCTTTGTAAGTACTTAGATATTGAAGAGGACTTTCTCTTTAGGGAGAAAACACACCTTGCCTTCCATTTGGGAGTATGCTGCATTTTTGGTCATCAGAGTAAAATGAGGCTCTGTGCATTTCTTTATAAACAGTTACCTATTCTTTCAACAAATATTTGTTGAGTGCCTAACAGGGACAGACGACTCGACAGTAAAAGTTACCACTCCCTTGGTCTGGGAGCCCTGTCTTCTCTTGGATTCTGAGACATTCCGTTCTCTTCTTTCCCTTCTGCCTCTCAGGTTGCTGCTTCTCAGTTTCTTGCTGGCTGCTTGTCCTGTCAGACCTTCTAAATGTTGGCATTGTAGACTCAGTCCCAGGTTGAGTCTTCTTCTCACTCCAAAACTCTTTCCCCCCATGATTTCATCCCCTCCCAAGGTTTTAAATGCCATCTCTGAATGAATGGCTTCCAAAGTGATACCAACAGCACAGACTCATCTCTGAGTTTCAGACCCATATAACAACAACTGTTTGTTTATGTCTCTCAGATGCCTCATGGGCATCATAAACTCAATACGCAGCAACGTGAACTATTACGCAGCAACGTGAACTATTACGCAGCAACGTGAACTATTACGCAGCAACGTGAACTATTACGCAGCAACGTGAACTATTACGCATTGTCTCAGATCTGTTCTTCTTGTCCCCTCCATTTTGGGAAATGCCCCTTCTACCCATCCATATTCTCAGCAAGACATCTGGAGGCCACCTTCAATCAACTCTCTCTTAGCCCACATCTAATATATCACCAAATGTTGTCAATTCTAACTTGAAAAATACATAATTAAGATCCAACTGATACTTTAGAAACCAACCCAAGCCAAAGAAAATTCATAGTTGTTGCATAAACACAAAAAATAGTTGCAAAATTTATATTAAAAAACAAACAGCCCTTCACAATGGATGGGGGAGTAAAATGTTCCTGAGTGGCTGCCCAGAGACCCATGTTCTAAAAAGAAAAACAAAACAACTAATACCCCTTTTGTTAACACAGGGAAACTTTTTAAAATTAAATTTAAGAGTCAGCTTCCAAAAGCTTCCATTTATAATGAAGGAAAGACTAAAAAGCTAAATCAAAGGCCATTCAGATTAAATTCTACATTTAGAGATTAGGGGAATACAAAAGATGTCAGTCATTAAATTATTATTAGGAATAGATTACATGTAAACAGTGCAGCCTTCTCAAAGGACCACACGATGAACGCAGGTCACAGGGCAGATGGATCGGCATGAAGGAATTCACAAATAGTAATGATGTTGGTATATACCCCCAATGAGTGACTCCACACAAAGTGATACCAAAAACTAGGAAAACACATCGACTGACGTCAGTCCAGCTGATTTTATCATCCTTTTCCTTAAGCAGGAAGGGCAGGATGTGTCA
The DNA here is from genome assembly GCF_021613505.1 of Equus quagga. Classification (NCBI taxonomy): domain Eukaryota; kingdom Metazoa; phylum Chordata; class Mammalia; order Perissodactyla; family Equidae; genus Equus; species Equus quagga. The sequence continues at coordinate 70,357,572 of NC_060275.1, forward strand.
TTACTCAAGCCAACAATTGGCAATTACACAAAGGCTAAGGACTAGAAAATAAAATCGTGGGTGCTTATATGGAATAAACTTACATGGAATAAGGAAGATGGTATTCCCCCTAACTCAGAGAAACTGATTTATGAAATACTTAAAAACACAGAACAGATGCATTGTGAAATCATATAGCTTGGACACACACTAGATTAGGAAAGCTGGTCCTGGGCCCATTTAGAGTTTTAATAAAACCAGATAATTCCAAGGTGATGTTCTACCCAGGGTTAATTAAGTTTAGCCACAGGATTTACCGATTTCAACCAATACAGAATGAAACTCTAGGAGAAAGACATCAAGGTGCTCTGACTGAACACAGCGCTTTCCAAACTTAAGTTGATTTTGTTGAGATCTGCTTATCATTAGAAAAGAATGACAATAAATTACCATATCAGAGATTCCTCTTGAGCACACACAAAAAAGAAAGTTTCTATCATTTTGAAGAAAGAGTGATTATATGGGGCATCAGGAACCAATTTCTATTCAGGCTAACAATCAATTTGCTATAACTCCATGGGCACATAATCTTGCTTTGTCCTATTCTCCAAAGATAAAGAACCAAGGGAACCATCTGCCTTCTACCATCATGGTATGTGGCCAAAGAAGGTTACTGCCTTGCTGAATAAACATTTTTATTAAAAATCTACAAAGCAGATTTAAACAGTTTGGCAGATAATATTTCAAGCATGGAAAACCTGCTGAAGGCTTTTGAATGAAAGTCACCAAAAAAATGAAACAAAGGCATTATTACATTCAAGTATAAGTCCCCAGCCTCACTAAAGATTTTTTAGGGAGAAATCTTTCACTGATACCAAAACATTATTCATGCCTATTGAGTAAGTTTCTACCAGCAAACTAAATTCACAAGCCACAGCTTTCCCTCTGCATGCTGCATGCAAACCTGATGGCACCACAAATATCTGAGCAGAAATGTGCAAGGACATAGTGTCCCCTCCTCCTCTAGGGAGCTGAGAGAAGCTGTCTGAACGCCTTTTTTGTTGCTATCTTCCTCTCTTTGTAGGCCAGCCTATAAAATTCAGGAAGTCTTCAGGAAACCTCTTTTTGCTCAAAAACTCACTCGCTGCTTGGGAAAACCGTCACCCCATATGACAGACTAAGAGTGTGAGAAGGCAAAGAACTGTGTGCCCGATACTTGACTTGTCAGGCGTGAACGGGGCAGAGGAAATGGTGAGAGCAGAACCAGAAATTCTGAGAGCAAGACCAGCCTTGTTAACAAAAATGAAACTCTACAGCAACAAAAGTGGAAGAAATCAGAAAGAAACAGACTGACAAACTGGACCATGAAAAAAAAATTAAAAGTAAGAAAAAGGAAAACTTATGTTAAAAACAAACACCATTAAAAGAAAACTCAAATAGCAAATCAGAAAAGAATATCAGTGAGATTACAAAAGAGTAATAAGACATGCATATTAAAAATACTAAGATATTCTCCTCACATCTGTAAGAATGGCTATTATCAAAAAGACAAGAGATAACAAGCATCGGTGAGGATGCAGAAAAAAGGAGACCCTTGTGTTCCCACCATTGGTAGGAATGTAAATTGGTGCAGCCACTATAGAAAACAGTATAGAGGTTCCTCCAAAAAATTAAAAATAGAACTACTATACGATCCAGCAATTCTACTTCTGAGCATATATCCAGAATCAGCATTATTTGCAAGAGCCATGACATGGAAACAACCTAAGTGTCCATGACAGAAGAATATATAAAAAAATGTGGTATAAATACACAATGGAATACTATGCAGCCACAAAAAAAGGAGTACATTCTGCCATTTGCGACAACATGGATGGATCTGGAGGGCATTATGGTAAGTGAAATCAGACAGAGAAAGACAAATACTGTGTGATATCACTAATATGTAGAATCTAAACAACCCAAACTCATAGATACAGAGAACAATACAATGGAAAAAATTAAAAAACACAAGATTGGTGGTTGCCAGAGGTGGGGGTGGGGAGTGGGTAAAATGGGAGAAGGTGGTCAAAAGCCACAAACTTTCAGCTATAAGATAAATAAGTTTTGGGGACGTAATGTACAACATGGTGACTATAGTTAATAATACTGTATTGTATACCTGAAAGTTCCTATAGGAGTAAATCTTAGTTCTTATTACAAGAAAAAAATGGGTAATTATGTGAGGTGATGGCTGTTAACTAAACTTATTGTGGCAATCATTTCACAATATATACGTCTATCAAATCATTATGCCGTGCATCTTAAACTACAATGTTACATATCAATTATTCTCAATAACACTGGAAAAAATACTGTGATATTATGTTTGGCTTATATTGATGGAACTTGAAAAACTATAACATTAGTGTTGGCAAGGGTAGAGTAAAATAAAAGGTTTCAACATATGCATTTCAGTCATATGTATAGATGTACCAACACATGCATACATATATACACACACAACATATAGGAAAAAAAAAAAGAGATACAATAAAATGTTAACAAGTTTTATCTCTGGGTAGTGGGTTAAAGAGGATTTATATTTTCCATGTAACTTCTCATATTTTCTACAAACTATCAGCTTTACTGTTACAATCAGAATATCACCTTTTGTTTTTTAACCATACCAGCCTTGAAAATCAGAGTCATAGGAACATAGCCTACAAAATTTCTTATGAGATTTTACTGTCTCTTTCAAATGGCACAGAGCCATGTGGATATTGGTAAGCAGATTAAGGACGTGGTTGGCACTGAGGCCAAAACTGCAGGTTTGACCAAACCCCTTACTACCCAGCTACATATCTTCCAAGCTGATGGTCAGTCTCCGAGCAGTGGGTTATTATGAAGTTCTTTGCCAATATCAGGAATGCTCTCAGGTATGTCTCTGGCGCCCTGGAATGTCTACTAACCCTGTTCTATCCCAGACTGCCTTCTTTGAATTCATTAGTTCACCTTGTTTATTTTTCCCCTATCTCTACTTCATTGCCAGACTACTAACTCTCAGTTCTTTGCATCAGCATGCCTGTCTGCAAAACCATTGCCTTTTATCTCCATCCAATTCAATGTCACATTTGATGAATGAGTACAACTGATATAACACAAATCTAAGGAGAGCAAGCTGTAAAGCGGGGAGACCAATTTTCACATGTGGCTCAAAAAGAGACTCTAAAACAAGTCCAAAAAACAGGGTCCTGACAATTTTCTGAAATAATAAAAACTGTATTGAAAAAATGGTGTCTCATAGTTTCTACCTGGAAATCACCTTAATTTATACACTTGGTTGTGTTTGTTAAGCCACTGCCCCGGGGGTGGAGGTGGAGGGGTGGGGGGGAGATAATGAAGGTCAAAGATAATATGCATCAAAATGTTCACAGGGATTCATCTTGAAGAGCAGGATTTGGGGTGTTTGGTTTTGTTGCCCAACCCCCACGTGCCTACCTAATGCTTTTTTTGGGTGTTCCAAGTTTCCACCTGGAGATGTATTATTTTCATACAATCTCTCCAGTTCTCTAATTATTTTCACCTCTATGAGCCTCTTTTAGCTCAGCTATTTCTTCAGAAAGGGGCTTGGTGAACAGAGCAGCAGGAATTACAGTGGTGACTAATCCTCCAGCAGTGAGGTTCCTATGCATTATTTTATATACACATATAATAATTTATGAAAGTCTTTCCAACTAGATACTAACTTAACAGGTTATGTGGACTCAGGTTTTGGGATATTTCCTCTCTTTAGTAATTCCTTGAGTTGTCCAATAGGAAAATGAGACTCCTCTCCTTCTTCCTTCCAAAAACTCTCCTATAAATGAATCTAAGTAGTCACCTGCAAATTCCCAGTAAAACGATTTTTGAAGACACAAAAGGTTAGGTATTTTGGCCAATAGAGCAACATTTGCTCCTAGGACTTTAAAAGCCTGGGGTCAGTAGGTCTCAATTATTTATCTGCCTCCAGTCTGTGGCTCATCCTCTCTATTACTCTTAGAGCTCATACTTTTACCATTGGAGTCAAAATACAATATGGAAGTGATATTGTGGTAGGCAGAACTCTGAAAATGGTCTCCTCAAGATTCCTGTCCCCTGGTTATTCAAGCAAACAATCATGTAGGTACTACTATGAAGGGATTTTTGCTAATATTATCAAAGCCCCAAGTTGGCTGACCTTAACATACAGAGAGTATTTGAGGGGGCCTGACCCAATCAGATGAGCCCTTTAAAGGAAAGAATTTCCTGCGTCTGATGGCAGGAGAAGTTAGAGATCTGCAGCATGAGAAGGACTGGCTGTGCCATTGTGGGCTTGAAGATGGAGGAGGGAGCCTCTGGAAGCTGACAGCAGCCTCTGGCTGACACCAGGATGAAATGGGGACCTGTCCTACAACTGCAAGGACCCAATCTGTCCACAACCAGCACAAGCTCAGAAGCAGACTCTTTCCCAGTCTCCAGGTAAGAGCCCAGCTCCAGTGACACTTTGAGTTTGGCCTTATGGTACCCTGAGCACAAAAACTAGGTGAGGGTTCCTAGGGAACTAGGAGCGTGCCATTTTCTACCTTCCTTTGATTTTGGCCTTGTGTTACCGGGAGAGGCCCCCCCAAGCTCAAACAAATAAAGCCTACCAGGACTTCTGCCCTATAGAACTATAAGATTAATAAATGGATACTGTTTTAAGCCACTAAAGTTTTGGTAATTTATTACACAGCAATAGAAAACTAGTACAGGTATTATTTTATTTTCTTTATAGGTTTTACTTTTAGAGCTTTATTATAAGACCGCATGCTAATTTCCCCACCGTCCTATTCCCCAAAGATGAACATTGCCAAGTTTCTCCTCTCTCTTTTCAAAAATTCCCTATGAATATGCATGAATATACCAGTGTGTATATATGTGTAGATGCACTCTAACACACACCTACACACACAGATAAAATTACACAATGTATTGTTTCACTTAATAATCTATCCTGGGCATCTTTCTAATATCAGAACATAAAAGCCCACCTCATTCTTTATAACAAACATGTAGTGCTGGATTATATGCCTGAATCATTTTCTACTAAACCAGTCCCTTACTGAAAGACACGGTAAATAATAAAGTGGTAGTAGCAACTTACCTTCTATTTGCTAGTTACAAGCAATGCTAGACTTATGATTTTCTGTTATTCTGTGAGAATATCAGTAAGATAAATTCCTGGAGATGGATTTGCTGGGCAAAAGGGTAAATGCAGTTGAAATTTTAACCACTACTGGAAACCACTAACCAAAATGATTGTACCAATTCACATCAACACTTCCATGATGTGAAAGGGACTGCTTCTCCACAACCTTGCTATCATTGGAGTCTATCAACTTTTTGAAATTTTGACAATATGCTAGGTGACCAATCCTACCTCATTATTCTGGTTTGCATTTTTCTCATGACTCTAATGAATCATCATTTCATGTTTTTGTCAGCCATTTTTATTTTTTTTCTGTGACCCACCATTTACATCTTTTGCCCATTTTTCTCTGGGTACACTCACTATTTTCATATCAATTTACACAAGCTCTTTATATATTAAGGCGATCAGATGTTTGCCAGTTATGGGCCATAAAGAGATTTTTCACACTATACCAGTATCTCTTTTTCCCTCAGAGCACTACTGACACACCTACACAAATAAATTAATGTTCTCATCTCTACCAATTAATTCATTCGATGGGTACAAGTTCATGTGTCAGCGACAAGTGGCCTGACTCACATAATTCCTGCTTAAGAAAAATAGAAAGTGTAACTTTATCTTTTGGGTCAGTAAGCACTGAGAGATGGCAGTCGTGCTTCCTCTTGCTTTTTCTGGAGACATGTGGGAACCCTCCCCTGGCATTCAGTGTAACAAACACATGATGGAGCCTGGACCAACAGGAAGGAAGAGGGATGAGGCATGGGCAGTGAAGAGGCATTTCTTACTATCAAGACATGAGGACTGGTCCTTTATTTAACTTACATTTTCCCCTTCTTTTTACACAGAAACAGGAATCTACCAGACTGTGATAAATGACGTTTCTCACAAAAAAAGTCTGACAGACTTCTATTGCTTCTGAGTGAATAACAACCTGTTGGCTCCGTAACCTAAGGAAAAATACTCTCAGAAGCTGAAAGACAGGCTTCTCTCAGCCCACTCGTCTGATGAAATACTACTAAAATTACGTTAGGGGGGAAAGAATTCAAGCTAAGTCTACACAGAGACAAGAAAAATAATTAAAAGGATCATTAAAGTCTTAACTACATTTTCTCTAATCTCAATATTAGAACTAAAGAAAAGCACAACAATAAAAGACTAATCAACAGGCACATAAAGCATGGTGCAATTACTGCAGAACACCACAAAGAGGAGTAGGATTCAGTGTTTTTAATCACTATTGGATTATACGTGAGAAACAGAATTCATCACTCACTTAGCACCTCGTTATATACTGCGAGGCACTGTGCTAGGAGAATGTAAAGATGAGAAAAAGATATGATTCCAGTCTGAGTGCAAAGTATTTGGCCTTCCGAGACCCTCTGTCAGCTTTTACTATTATGGCAATGATGTAATATAAATCTCCAAAGTATCAATGGTAACAATACAGATAGTTGTGAACTCATCAGACAGCTTTGGAAAAATAATATTACCAACTGCTTAGCCCTTGCTCCAATTATATCTCTCTCCCACCTTCTCAGAGGTAACTACTATTATGAAATTTGTCTTTAAAATTACCATGTTTTCCTTCAGACTCTTACTACAAATGTATATCTACATATGCGTACGTATTCATTGTCTATGTGTGTGTGTACCCCCAAATAAAATATTGTATGTAGCGTCATGTTAACCTTACACGAATGGTTTACGTAATATTCTTTTGCACTTGCTTTTGTTCTCCGACACTATCCTTGAGTTTCATCCACGTAGCCATGTGCTGTGGTAGTTCATTTGTTTTCTATGTGCACAGTGTTCTGTGGATGACTACGCCACAATTCACTTATCCACTTTCCAACTGATAGATGTTTAGGTTGGTTCAAATGTTCAGCTATTGCAAACAATGCTGCTATGAGCACGTCTTCTTGAGTACATGTGCAAAAGTTTCTCTGAAGTTTTACCCTGGAGTGGCATTTCTGGACTTTGGTCGTCATGTCACAGTATCATAATTTTATCAATTTACCTTTTACCTTTTTACTTTATCATCTTTCACTTATTATTATGGGGGAAATCAAATTTCATTCCAGAGGGGCAGCTACCTCTCTCTCTCCCTTCTTCTCCCCAAACGTGTTACAGATAACTCCCACTCTCAACTGGAGGGCCCCTTGGAGCAAAAGGACTTCCTTCTGGGGGAGAGTCACAGCCCTACTTTTAATATGAAGTCAACATCATCTGAAAGCCCATCAGCATTAAACTAGCGTTTTCACAAGAGGACAACGGAGGTAGGGCTTACTTGTTCATCCTTTCAAACCATCGTCCATCACAATCCTGAAGACATCTTCCTAAAACACATATCCTCCCCAAAATCCTTTAAAGCACTCAAAGTAAAAATTCCTTCTACTCCCTGACTTTCCTCTCTGTTTCCACCTTTATGTTCTCTTACAGTCAAGCAGACACATCTCACACTCTAGCCACACACTGAGAAGTCCCCTTCTCTCATCCCATTTCTACCTGCCAAAGTCTTGCCCATCTTTCAACATCTTGAGCAAGCGGCTTCTTCAAACACTCCCAGACTTTCCTGATCGGAATTAACCCTTCTCTTCTTTGCACCATCTTGAATAGAACTTAAAAAAACAAAAAAAACCCAAAAACCCCCACAACATACAAAGCAGTCTTCACTGCAGTTTTTGTAATATGGCTCTAACTTCCCTGTAATTAGTACTTGAGGCCAAAGGCCTCATCTCTTGAATCTTCACTGTCCCTACAATGGTTATGGATGTAATAGATAAGTAACGTAGGCCACTGCCAGGTCAAACTTTAAATAAACTCTTGCACACATACAAGAGAAGGCATGTTTGAGGCCGCTCATAGCAGCACTGTTTGTAATAGCTAACATATATAAGAGGTAAGTTCAACTTTAGGGAGAAAAGAATGCTGAATAATTCTGATGGAATTTAGGACACATGACCTCAAATATGGCATCTTGGCATATCGAATATTTTAAGATTAAGGAATCTGAGAAACAGCATGTTCAGGAAGGACGTTCTGACCTGCTCCTAAAGTAGGTCATAAAATCCTCATGAGGGAGGGACCTTCCCTATACCCAGAGGAAAGCAGCGTCCTTATCTCTGAAGACAAAGGGACACTGAGGAATGTGCCCGAACAGGCCTTGCTAAGTTTCCCCCAGTTGACTACAATTAGCTCACCTTTGTCCTGTCACATCTTTGCACAACTTTCCATCCTTCATCAAATCTAGCATAAAACCACTCAGTTTTAACCATTTCTTTGGGTCTTCATTTCCTTATGAAGGCTTCCATGTCACCTAAAACTTACATTAAATAAATTTGTACGCTGTTTTGTTAATCTGGCTTTGGTTACAGGGTGCCCAGTGGAGAACTTAGAAGAGTAAAGGAAAAATATTTTTTCCTCCCCTACAGTTCTTCTCAACACCAATTCTCCTCTGTGAACTAACACGTCTGCATTTCCTAAAGAAAATCCCGACATGGAAATGTCTTGCATCATCCACAAATTTAGAAATGGAAAAAGACATCATTGAAAAAGGATCCCAGACAAAAAGAAATTCTTAATTTCAGAGTCCAAATACTCTGAAAGAGCAGATAAGGTTTGGGCTAATTTATCAGAAAGAACAACTTATTGATAAAACAACAGGAAAACCAAGATAACAAAATGTGAAGACTCATCTGAATTTCAAAATGCCTGGATTGTTTTAAAAATTAGCAAAAAGAAGTAAACCAAACCTAAGAAAGGGTAATTAATTACCTGCATGAGCAGAGAGAGGTGAGTGCGGTCGAGGCAATGCTGGTGACTGCCCATTGCCTATCAAGCTCTTCCGGTTGCTTGTTCGGCAACTGTCAAAAGGAAAGTAAAAATAAAGCATTAGAAAGAGAACACAGCATCAATAATGTTTAGGTACATTCAACATAGGCACAGACTAGAGCTTGAACAAGCTATCTGCTCATGCTACTGCTAAAATTTTTGCAAGATAATACGCACTCACTAATATTTGAGAGGTGGCTGCCTCTTAAATATTAGAAAACATAATGTATTCATATAGTATAACACCATCAATATTCCTCACCACAGTGAAGCTATAATCAAATGCCTTCTTTCAGCTCTCGACTGCAAATATGTGACATGTCATACACACAAGCGATAAATTAAGGATTCAAACCAGCAAACCACAGGTAGCATTTTTGTTGACACAAAATGTCTAATACAAAATTACATGCAATGAAGTGCAATGACATTAATCTTACAATGATGAACTAATTAAAAATCTAATTATTTAGACAAATTTCATATTTGTGCCTTTTGTCAATAGAACAGCTGATGCCTAAGATGAATGTATTTTACCACTCATTCATTTTTCATCTTGTATACTGCATTCAAATTCCTTATTAAGGTAAATATTTTGGAATCATAAAAACAGATTCCAGTTTGTATTAAAATAATAGCGAAGTCTTTTTTCACAGGCACACTACCTACTGTTTTTATCCTCAGTGAGGAAGAATAAATCATTATATCCTGGCAGAGGGCAGCTATTTTTCTCTGTTTCTGCTAGCAGAAAGTTATAAAATGGTTAATTGGATTCCAAAGTAACTTTCATAAGCCTCAAAGGATAAGGTAAATGCAAAACTGGCTGATGATAAAGTGGATATTATCTTATTTTCATTTGCTTTTCTTCAGTACAGACAGGCACTTCATTCTCTATTATCAGTACAGTAGTTAGACAAGGCTAATAAAAACCAGCAGGTTACGTCATTGAATTCACCTTTAACAAGGTTCAGGGCACCATGATTCCATCTTGCTACACTCGGGCTGCCCTCAGCCACCAATAAAGGTTTATTGTAACATCTTCTTAATTCAGAATATTATCTCTGTTATATCAGGGTCTTGAAATAGGAATTTTCACCCGACGACTTTTTTTTTTTGAGGACGATTAGCCCTGAGACAACATCTGCTGCCAATCCTCCTCTTTTTGCTGAGGAAGACTGGCCCTGAGCTAACATCTGTGCCCATCTTCCTCTACTTTATATGTGGGACGCCTGCCATAGCATGGCGCTTGCCAAGTGGTGCCATGTCCGCACCCAGGATCCGAACGGGCAAACCCCGGGCCGCTGAGAAGTAGAATGTGCTTGCTTAACTGCTGTGCCACTGGGCCAGCCCCACACTGGACTTCTACACTAGGTATAGTGGACATATTTGAGAGTTTGTATAAAATAATTGGAAGGAACATTTCTAAATATCCAAATAATGCATTTCAAAACCAAACCCAATTTCTTTCAGCAGTACTGACTTGGGAAGCAATCTCTCCCTTAGATGTCTGTTTACTATCATGTCAACATTCTCATATTTATAATTTCTGAAGGTCAGGCTGCATCATTTTATTTTCCTTACTAGAGCAATCAACATCCCATAGCATTATCTGTGAGTTTAATTAAGATCATATTTACTCAGCCTTAAAGAAGTTGTTGAATAAGAATGGACCCTTGGTACTTAATTATGAAGGTGGATTGTGATATTATCAACTCATCTATCAAGAACTGTATTTGACCTATTACATTCATAATTATTAAATCAGATAGTCAGATTTTTTTAAAAGCTATTGTATAATGTGTTTAGTGTTAATTCAGATTAATGTCTTTTCATTTCAACACAGGAATATTAAATATATCAACTTGCTAATGTTAATAAAAGAAATTATAAATGACAGACTTACACCCTGGTAATCTCAGTTAACTTATTCATTAATTTAAGCAAATTAATTGAAATACAGGTTAGCTATCACAAAAATGGCTACTTATATTATTTTTTACATTTAGTATGATCTAAATCATTTATGAAGATTTTTCTCTTGATATTTAATTATAAATGTTTATATATGTAAATCAAATGAATATGAAATGTGCATCAACATAAATAGCAATCTAATGAATATCTTACAGAGGGATATCAGTGAAATATGCTGACTGACTTAAAGCTAAAATTTAGAAAATGATATTTCCTAAAGAAAACTTTAAAAAATTGTATTTTAGGAAAAACATATAGAATGACCAGTACACTACCACAACAAGCAAAATAAATAGCCAACAATTTAGACTTAAAACAAAGAAAAACACAAATTAAAAACCCCTCACAATATTATCAGTTATTTAAAATCTACCAAAAGAAAGCAGAAAAGTATTGATTTTAAAAATGTACTTCAAAAACATCTCAAAAAGAAATGTGTAAATAAAATCTGAAAAAGAAATATACTTGTTTAGTCACTATAAAAAGATAGAAATATAAAATTTAAAAATATGAAAAAAGTTTATGTTACATTCATCCTGTATTTGCCTACTCTCCAGGAAGATTTATAATCTTCACAAATAGATGAAAATGAATGCAATTTGGAGGGAAAGAAAATACAGGCTACTTCATCTAGGAATATATGAGCAAGTTAAAAGAGGTTAAAAACAAGCTGCCTCAGATTTTGAACTGTTTAAGGTACTGGTAGTATGCTATATAAAGTTTACCATACAAAACCTTAAAGAATCAGAGGCATATCTCATGGACAAATGCTATGAGCCAAACAACCAAAGCACACTGCTCAGCTGTCAGCGTCTTCTCTAACCCCCCCATAGCTCTTCAGCATGAAGCTAGGGATGGTATTAAGATTATAAAAATTGGCACTTTCTTGAATCTGAACAATCCAACAGCAAGCTTCTAAACATGAAATACTCTTCAGTATGGCAAAACCAGACTTTATGAAATACAGGCCAAGACAGAGATTCCCATGTGTACACAAAATCTCCATAGTCATGAGGAGTCTTGGCCTCACAACTGAATTTATTTGTTGCTAACATTCTTAAGGTAAAGAGGCATTTTATACTCCATTTAACCCCAAAATACCTACATGTTGATATATATATTAATACTTTCAAAATCCTGGGACCCTACTGGAATATTCTGTAGATAACTTTCCGAGGTGGGGCAGGGGCAGCCATGCAATCTTAGCAGTCCCCGCTCTGGTATCTCTGAGAGTCACCTACTTTACTGCTTTAAAACTACATTTAACCCCATAGTAAGATACCAGTGGGGCAGGACCTATGAGCCCCTACTACCTAGACAGCCACAGCACCTGACACTACCCACATTAATATGACACTCGAGCAAAGTGCTGAGCTGGCCTCTGTTGATCGTTTCTTCATCCAGTATCGCACACTTTCCTGCTGATGAAAGGAGAAGCTCATGGCATCCAAGTGCGAGGCAGGCTCCCCAGGTGTCAGTGACCACACACCATTCATTTAATCCATAAAGTGATAAAATGGTAGAAACATTGCCAATTGGGCAAAATCAAGGTCCCTTTCCTTCTGCTAGCACAACAAAGTCGATTCAGCCTTACTTTTGCTCAGGCAGTGTCACCCGAGGAAAACACAGGTGGCGTCCTACCAGGTAAAACAGAAACATCACTTTATAGTAGAAATCTCTCTTTTTTTTAAACCAGGTGTTTATTTTTTTATTTTTAAATTTTATTTATTTATTTGTTTTGTGAGAAAGAGTGTTCCTGAGCTAACATCTGTGCCAATCTTCCTCTATTTTATGTGGGATGCTGCCACAGTGTGGCTTGATAAGCAGTGCTACGTCTGCACTCAGGATCTGAACCTGCGAACCCCAGGCCACCGAAGTGGAGTGTATGAACTTAACCACTACACTACCAGGCCAGCCTCAGAAATCTCTTAACTTGTTTAAAATTTATCCTCATCTAAGCATTTGAGCTTGTAAAGAGTTATCTCTAGTTTTCAGCCTTAGAGACAGAGGTATATGATTGCAAAAATGGAACTCAAGATCAGTTATGAACTCAATTTTCAGCTATCCATCCCCCATTCTTTCTGCTTCACTCTTTAAGAAGAAATAGAAGCCATTCACCCTGCACGAGCTCCAATCTAAAAGCCAAACACGGAAACATCCACTTCCCAGAAGGCACCTCCTCGTCTTCAGTTCTCCAGTTGAAGCAACACATGGAGACACTCACTTTGCCTGTAGATAATATGCTGAGTTTATTCCCTCAATTCGGAAGGTGACACAATGACACAGTTAGATTCTTTACTTAAAAAATCTGAATTTAGCACAGACAAAACACACACACATGGTACAACAAATACCGTTGACGGTGGACCTGGGATCTGAGAAGAATGAGAAGGTGGAAAGAATGCCAGTACTTTTGAGTGAGTAGAACTACTTGGGCTCTGGAGGCTGGGAAGCAAGGCAGGCAGGGACAGAACACTCTGTAAGAAGGCCACAGTTGGATGGGCACTGCGCGGAGACGTTTTAGAGTGACACGAGGCCACCACCAGGAAGCGTTTTAGGGGTCTGCATGGTTTTTTGGCTCAGGCAGGTGAAGTGAGGACTGAATAGGGCATCGCTCCCGCTCCCTGAGTTCACTGCTCCCATTCTCCAAAGCAGTCACAAGGAGCTTCTCACTCTCCTAATTACTGCCAACAGCACCTTCCATTTGCCAGGAAGACAGAGCTGGATCATGCACTTCACCATCCAAGTCAGGCCCGACTCAGTGTGATAGACAAAGAGGAACATGGGCTACTAAGCTGAAGGCAGGGTAGGGAAGGTAGTGCATGTATTTTTGGTCCAAAACACCCATATTCCATTTTTGCCTAGGATGACCTTATGCTCGGGGCTCCATATGAAGGGCTTGGCGGGACCTGTAAATGCTTCATATCTGGATCTGTCACATCCTCATGGTAGAAGAACCTGTTCATTTTCCCCACCAGGTCTGGAAAAGCCATGAGGCGCACCAGGCTATGGCCTTTTGCAATTGTTCTGAGTAGCTGAAATCTAGCTTAATTTTAAATTACGCTCATTCTGAGATGTGAATACTGATCATGTCTGATCACGGCAAGACAAGCTGAGGAGGGAAACCCCAACAGGCAGTAATTCCCAACATTCACAGCTGACTTGAAAGGTCAACTCTCAGTATGACACGTGACTGACCACCATTGAGGGGCAATGATCACACAGCAAATTGCATAAAAAAGCCCCAGGAATTCTGAAAAGTTAGGCTACAATATATTAATTCATCTTGGTGAAAAATTTGATAAATTTGCACAGGAGACCAATTATAGACCTAAGCTTTACTCCACATAAACATCTGCTAATGATTTCCTAATACTTTAATAGAATCTGAATGTAGAAATATTCCTAAAACAAAGAAGAAGGCTAAAATGCAGGAACTGGGGATGACTAGGAGGCAGAAATTGTCTAGCTAATGTGATATTGCTGAATAAATGTTATAAACCAGGTAGGCTCCTGTCTCCATTCAATGAAGGGGTTGGACCAGATGAGAAAAATAGTTAATATACTTTTTTTTTGGTCCAAGAAATTTTTAAAAGATAGAAAATATAGAAAAATAATTCAACAATTCCCACCACCTGGAATGAACAGACGTATCATTTTGTCATATTTGTTCACAATCTTTAAAATCAATCAATCTATCTATCAATCTGTCTGTGTGTCTGTCTGTCTATCTCTCTATCTATCTCAGAAACAGGGAGAAATGTACCCTCTGACGTCCAAACCAAAAAACATTTCCACTCCCCAAACAGGCAACTACTAAAAGAACTGTGTTCTGGGGCTTTCCCATCCACTTTTGGCACTTTAGCATTACATACCCATGAACAACATTTGTGTATGTGTTCACATTTTTGCTAGTGGTATCACATATCAGGAAAATCTAACAAAGACTTGGAGTTGTGCAAAAGGGATGAATGGCTTTCCTTTCAGTGGCTTGCTAGGCTTTGTATAGCAGACCCTGCAGGGGATTATCTGATTCTATATAAGCGTGTACACTTTTCATTGTCCTTCTATTGACAAGGCTATTTTAAAGCTCTATAGGGGTAGAAGTTAAGTTGTAGAAATCTGGTAGCAATACAAGTGATTCATGTCCATAAGAATATAAATGAATTTTGTATGGGACAGATACAGATGACCTCCACTCCATAGAAAGATGACCCCAAACATTTAATATCACTGTCCTACAAGATATTAACCAGTTTTGCATCTACTAGCAAATTCATTTCATCATTCCTGATAGATACAGAATATTTATATCTATATTTACATCTACATTTATACATCTATATCTAAGTATATATATGGTTTTCAAAATCTCCTTTGAACCTGTTTTAATATGTTACTGCTGCCCTCATTAATTAATAAGTTAAATCAAATCTCTGACACATGTTCATTTTATATTTCTATGACACTCATGTTTTTGACTTTTGTACAAATTATACTTTAGCATACACTGTACATTACAGATATACTGTAACTGTTTTTTTTCACTAAACACTATATTTCTGAGATTCAACCATGGCAACATAAATACAGTCTAATTCATTCCTTTTTTAGATCGTTCATTTGAAGCAAATTTTAGGACTCCTAAATGCATTAAAATTACATATATCACAGACATTTCTTTTTCCTTTTTGCAACATGAAATGTCTAAGCCTCTGTGTATTTGCAAATCTGAATGCAAAAGCCTTGAGGCTGCACTTGAAAGAAAAATTATATCATGCAACATAAAGCAAATCTTCCATAAATCTTCTTTGGACATTTTCCCCTCAAATCCTGCTTATTCCTTCAGAGGCTGCCTTGCCTTTATCTCAATTTCTGCCTTCATTCTATTGTCTTCTTTCAGAAATAACCTTCTTTCTTAAGTAAAGCACTCTATCCTTTCTACGGTCTTCCAGTCTTCAGCTCTACCCTTTCTCCTGAACGGCACCACAAGGCCATGCCTGGTAGCTGGCCGGATAAGCACTAGTCCTCCTTAAAAGGCAGCAGAGAACAAAGCATTAATATTTCTGCCTCAGTGACATACTTTGTTACTTATGTGAAGTTGAGGCACTGCCAGTGTCTTCCCCATGGCCCGTGAAATCAAGGCTCCATCCAGGCTTTCATTAGTTCATGCCACAAATTCCTTTTTGAGTCCGTAATATATGCTAGGTACTATCCCGAACAAACAAAAGTCCCTGCTGCCCTCAAGGGACTTACCTTCTGGAGGAGGAAGCAGATAATAAACATAATCAACTGGTAAACTTGATGGTATGGGAGATGGTGCTGACATTTACAGTATGAGAGATGGCAATGAAGAAAAGTAGTGTAGAAAGTAGGACAGAGAGGGCAGATGTGGTCAGGAAAGGTCTCACTGGGGACATGATATTTGAAGGAGACCAGAAGGATGAGGGAGCGAGCCTTCAGTAAAGGCAAAGGCCTTGAGGCAGGGGTCTTCCAGGAAGGGCAAGCGGGCCAGGGTGGCAGGAGCGGAGGGGCCAGGGAGAGCAGAAAAGAGGACAGCGGAGAGCTGACTGGGGCAGATCTGGGGCAGCCTGCAGGCCACAGCACGGAGACTGGTTTTTAGTCTGGGTGAAGACGGAAGCTATTGGAAGGTTTTAAACATAATCTGATTTTTGTTGTAAGAGAACCATTCTGGCTGCTAGATTGAAAGAACCGAAGGAGGAAGGAGAGAGACCAGTTAGGAAGTTAAGTTGATGTACATTTCTAATACACTCTCATCTCCTGTGATCTACTTTAAAATATAGTATTTGATTCTCAAAATTAATTCATGCAAAACAGTGGCCCCCAAATTCATTGTAAACATCATACTAGTCCTCACTCTTTCGTACAGACTCCAAAAACCTGGAGAAAGAGCAAGTGCTGATACTGTGTGGACTACACCACAGGCCTGAGTGCTTCAGGCCTTCAAAGTAATGACCTCATTCATGGTTATCCGGGCTATGTAATGATGAATACTTATTACTGATATTATCAGCATGATATTTGAACTTAACTTTTCCATTAGTAGAAAAACTCCTTTTTAAAGGCATTAATTATAATAGAAATGAATGGTTGCTCATACTGATTTCACTTATGAGCAAAAAATTTAGGCTAATTACACACCTAGCAGAAGGGAGAGGTCTCCGAGCTTTCAAAAATTCTGAGGAAAATCAATAGGAAAATATCTATATTACTGTATAGTACTTCTTGGAAATATGTCTAATCCATTAAGATAAGCCCATGGCGAGGTCTGGCCCAATTTCCTGTCTTCATAGAAGAAAAGAGAAATGGCTGAATATACAGAGATTAGCAAGACACTATTCAATGTAAGAAATATTTATGGAATGTCTATTCCTATGTACAAAACACTAGGGGAGATAAAAAAATGAAAATATTCTCAAAGTCTTTAAAGTATAAAAGAAGAGATAAGACTGATTCACAGATAACCATATGCTAAGGCAGAATCTAGAAGAGAGGCACAGACAAAAATTTGTCGCTATCTACAGTGTAAGATAAAATCCCAATCAGGTTTCAAACATATTTTCGCAAGTCATAAGCACCAGAATTTTACAGAATAGTACACATGGCAAACTGTCCTTCTATTTCATAGGCTTTCCTTAAATAATCCCTTAATCTCAGTGATCTGCCTGATACACAAAAAAATTTTTAAACCTATTTCTTCTAAATTATTCTGTTTGGTGGCTATTTCAAAGCTAGACATACCAACAGAGCTATTTCTGTGTGGCTGACATCGTGAGCTCTGATGTCATATGTCAGCACAGGACTGACGCGTAGCTGACATTCACCATGTTGTACCATAGTGATCCTGGCAAGCAGAGCGTCCACTCATTCATTCAGTAAACATCACCAGGATTCCACATGGAATTTAGAATGTAGGAGGCAGAATGAGTTCCTTGAGGGCAAAGGGTATATTTTAATAGAATACTGAATCTCTTTGGACACCCAGAAAAATACAGGAAATAAAAATGATCTGAATAAAGATTCATTAAATATTTTGAATGACTGACTAAATATGGTTCCTGCCTTTAACTTTATAATTTAACCTGCAGGACAAAGATAGTCTAATTTATAAGACTAAACTAATTGAGGATGATGTTATAATAGAGTCTCAGACGACTAGATTGATCAAGGCCATGTGTAACAGAAAACAGGAAGAGCTGACAGGTTTGTGGTGCTATGTACATGGTGTGAAAGACACTGGGAAAACCTACATACATTCTGAATAAAATTACAATGGGATAATCAGTGGAATTAAGAGAGGCATAACACAATGCTCAAAGTCAAGGAGTTGGTAATGATATGGGATTTATAGTAGCAGAGTAAGCTCACCTGCTGAAAAAGTTGGAAGCAAAAAGTAATTAAAGTGAAGAGGGATCCAATACCTGTGAACTTTTTTAGTGCAATTTATCTGCAATGCGAATCACAGGAGGTACCTAGTCTGTACGCCTCCCAGGAATCCTAAAACGTCAGGGCAGGTCATGGATTTGAATGAGGACACTTAAGGGCTGGGAGAGTCAATGAGGAGATAACTTCTGGATTTGAGATTAGTCACACAAAGTACAATAGCTCAAACCTCACACCAGAGACACATAATAAGAATTGTTCCTACCTGGGATGAGGGTGTGAAGAGAGTGCGGGGAAGGCAAGGTAATCAATTCTGATCTAAGCGTTCAAGGGCATGTGCTGTATCTTGGGGAACTGCTCCAAGGGCTGATGTGGCCAAAACATTGCATGGAGTCATTCAAAACTGTGGTCTAATCTGTCCTTCAAGGCTAAAGAGCTGCTGTCACCTGGCTGGGCCTACCTGTGGCTGGGTTAGCAAAGCGGCAATGAGAGACAACTGGGGGAGGGGTGGAGTGGTGACCCCAATTTTATAACTGAGTAAACGGTCAGGGTCAAATACCTACGAGACCAACATCCAAGCCTTAGTTGTTCCCAGGGCAGTTGTGGTGAGGAACCAAAGATAAATCCACAGACATGTTGGGGACTCAAGGAAAAACAAACAAAATACAAACTAATGTTTTTCTAAATCGTCACTTTGCAAGTGTGTGTGTGTGTGTGTGTGTGTGTTTGGGTGGGATGAGGTGAGAGGACATGTGTGACAAACACATTTTTTTCTAACCGCTCATGTTTCACTCAATATGGATAAAAGTCACAAGTTGAAAAATTTGTTCGTAAATAGCAGAAAGCCAAGTTCAAAGTCCAACTATAAAAATTACTTTTAATCAACTTCATTTTATAGCATTAGATGATTCTCCGTTGACCAATGATAAGGAAACAAATCTTTAAAAGCCTTTGAAAGCGGTGGCAGCACCAAATGCGAGTAAACACAACAGCTTAAATCTAATCTTCTGATCTGCCTTTTGGAAATACCACAATAAAACTTTACCACTAACTTCTTTGCCCTCTATCTACTATTTCCTACTTTTATTGCTTTCTAAGAAATGGTCAACCACTTTAGAGGGCTGGATTGGAAGATATTCTTATGTCCAAATCTTATGTGTATATTTATATCACAGCTGAACTGATATAATACTGTTTCACCTACTCCAGCCTTCTCCGTACAGAAATTAAATCTCAGTTTACCTTGCTACACCTAGAAACATTTAATTTGGAGGATATATTTTAGTCTAGTAGGGTAATTTAGCTACATAGTTAAACAGTACCCATAAAAATGAACACTCTGCTCCTTTTTTTTTCACGTTCAGAGGACTCTGGGATTGCTTGTTTCTGACCCACAAAAGGGAGGAGAGTGTACTTTCATGACCACTGGATCTCCTTTTATGACAATCAACAGAAATTTATGACAAGCCCAGAATGAACAGCATGACTACTTAACACCCTTGCAGCTCGAAAGCATTTGGCATTTACAGCAATTCAGCATAGCGCTTTGCCCACAAGTGCACTGCCCCTGATTCCATGTGCCTCCACAGTCGGAACACAAACACACACACATGCAGAGCCGACATCAGAGCTCCACGTTGTTCTCTTCTGGGAGGAGAAGTCATGTGGCAAAAAGCCAGTATCTTTCTGTTCAGTATGTTTTATTGCTGGCTGCGCCTAATTCAGTATCTTGCAAAATGACATTCTGTTAATGACATGAATGTCAAAGCTGTGATAATGGGCAGAAGTAGAAGAAAATGTTTCCTAAATGGAGAACCAACAGGAAAACTGCCAAACGGAGATTAAAATTAGTTGTGTTCATCCCATAATTAAGCACTTGGTCCCCTACTATTTGTGTCCAACATGCAAGGGATGTAGCCCTCTACGGAGAGAAGAGCAGCCCACCTCGGTGAAAAGCACAGAAAGAAACAAGAGGTCAAAGGAATGTTTTCCCTTAATTAATTTGACACATGTCTTTTCTTTTTCTCATTTGCATCCACTGATGTTTTCCTAGCCTGTCTCTCATTTTGCAAAGATGAAATTGGCCACAAGGAGCCCATTCTGTGCTAAAGACAGGAGGGCTGGGGAGATACCAGAAGAAGCTGGCCTTTAAGTTGCTCAGTATTCAGTCTGGGTAATGAATGCTCCTGGCTCTTGCCATATGTGGACCAAGTAACAGAATTTTAGGTCTGGAAGATGATGCAGCGACTGCCAAGGCAGCACCACCAACTAGTGGCAAACAAGGACATGGAAGGGAGGTCATGTGGCTCCCACAATTAGAGCACATTCAAAGTTAGAAATCTGCACTAGACATAGAGATACATTTAACTACTACTTTTTTTTGAGGAAGATTAGCCCTGAGCTAACCACTGCCAATACTCCTCTTTTTTGCTGAGCCCTGAGCTAACATCCATGCCCATCTTCCTCTACTTTATATATGGGATGCCTGCCACAGCATGGCTTGCCAAGCAGTACGTAGGTCCACACCCAGGATCTGAACCAGCAAAGCCCGTGCCGCTGAAGTGGAACGTGCAAACTTAACCACTGTGCTACCAGGCTGATCCCTAACTACTTCCTATGTGAACGCATAACAATTCTATTCCACAAAGAAAGAGATAGCTTTGTTCTAAATTTCCTGGCTCAGCTATTTCTCAGGAGAGTGGAGTTATGAAATGTAAGGACTTGACGTTGGTAGATCTGGTTTCAAGTTCCAACCCCCGTAAGCCTCAATTTACTGATCTGTAGAATGGAGATAAGAATATGAACGACCTCAGGGGGCTATGTGGAGATTAAATGAGATAACGCATGTAAAGAAATTATCATGGTGCCTGACACACAGCAAGTGCTTCATAAATATTAGCTGTCAAAATAAAACATGGTCTTTCTCTGTTGCACACATTCTCTCATGAACATATGTTTTCATACTTAGAATGTTACACTAAGGCCTTCTCTCAAGGATCTCAGAAGAAGCTTAAGAATGCTCATAGAATTAACTTCTAAATTGAACACGATGAACTATGCAAGAGCTAAAGAGGCTGGTTCTAAGGCAGCAAGACTTGATAGTAAATGTAAATAGTAACACAGCTATAGGAAGAACGTAACAGTAAAAAGGGTGATCGGTTGGCTTTAGAAACAGAAAAATAAAAGCTGCGGAACCACAAGTTCTAGCGTCCATCCAAGCTCTGGCTAAGGGCTTCAAACTGGAAATGTCAGAGTGGAGGGACATGCAAAGAACCACATCCAAGAGAATTCAGAGCGTCAGACCAATGGTCAGGACTGTGTGCGTCAGTCCACCTCAGCTCAATGCCTTAATCGTCCAAGCCAGCTAACATCCCTTGCTCTGCTACCATACTCCCCAAGCAACCTCTGACCCCTCTAAGGAGAGGTCTACCTAAATGTGAACAACGAGAACAATAACAATAGTAACTGCTAACTTTGCCTAAGCATTTCATCCATGCCGAGCAATGGTTTAATTTTCATGACACTCCTATGAGATAGGACTTATTTTTATCCACACCTTATAGATTTGAAAACTGAAGAAGTGAAAAGTTCAGTTTTCTGGAGGCAGCAAGCCTGATCCAGGTAGACAGATGCCCCAGTGTCATGGGCTTTTTACCCCAGGACACACCTATATACAGAGTTTTCAGGCTCAGGGTAGACAGACAGATGAGATGTCATGATTTGGACATTCCCTCCTCCACAGCGTATTCTCGAGAATCCAAAGGCGGATGACCCAACACATGGATTATCCATGGCAAGAAGCACTTCCTTCTCATCCCTGCCCAAACCAGCCGGTCTAGTCAGACACAACTAAGAAAGAGACTTGTGTTTAAGCATGTGGGAATCAGATTTTTTGTTCCGCGGTTTCTTAATGGATTTCAAAATTACATCCAAATTTCTGAATCATGCCCTCTTTAACATGGCTTTTTTTGCTTCTCTATTTCTACATACTTGACTCTTTAAGTCACAGACATTAAATTTGTGATGTTTGCATCTTTGTATGCACTGGCTTTGGAGAAAAGGACCAACTGACCACACTGTAATATGCATTAGGAAGCGAATTTGGCCAGCAGAAGATCTAAAGCTTATAATAAGGTATAATGACTGTGTTATTGAGAAAAGCTTTTATTTTTTTAAGCCGAAGCATTTACAAATGATGTCTCCCAAAATAAAACAAATTCAACACTATAAAATCTACATATTTACAACTTCTATAAACTTGTGACCCCAAATCTTGAATTCTTCGTTGCACTTCCTTCAAGATGCCATTCCTTTAGTCTGGCATCTTCCCCTATTCTTGCTCCCCAAAGACCTCCCAGACTCTAAGAGAGCATGTATGAGAAGGCGTCTGTGTGTAGAAAGAGGCTTCACTAAGTTGTGTGAATTACATTGATACTATCGTAGGCGTTCAGACAAGTTAAAGTGTCATGAAAACGTCAGTTACTAAGGAAAAGTTTAATGCTGGCTTTACTCACATTCAAATCCTGGCCTGCCTCTCATGGGCTTGGCCACCTAGTTCTCATAGGTTCAGCCTTGTGTTTAAGGAGGTGACCTCATTTGTCCCTAGCCTGGGGTTTGGTCCTTATTAGTAAGTACCCTGAGCTCCAGAATAACACACCACCTCCGCCTCTTCACTGTATTCACCAGATATCCAACCTAAACTCATTCTGCACTCCCTGCCATGACTCAGAGAGTTCCTGTTCATTGTGTTCCTGGATTCCTGTTTATTAAAGCTATAGAATCCCTGAGCTTCACACGAAAACATTTCTAAGTAGAAATTCAATGGTATAGAGAGATGGTAGCCTACTGTGTACAATTTCCATATTGAAAAGGATCCTGAATAACACGCCTACATGAAATTAAATTGCATATCAAGACTAGGATTAGGATACATCGACTTACAGAAAACAGATCATTGACACTGTGAAAGAAATCAATGTGAAATCTTCCAGTGGCTACCTTTGTTTATTATTTTTCTAAAGAGACCTAAAAATCCTCCTGAAAGAGCAAAACACATATGAAAACAACAACGCAGCTAAACCGTCTTAAAAATAAAATCTGCTGGGCTGGCCTGGGGGCTTAAGTTCCCACACTCCGCTGCAGTGGCCCAGGGTTCACAGGTTCAGATCCCAGGAGCAGAGCTACACGCCGCTCATCAAGCCATGCTGTGGCTGTGTCCCACATACAGAGAAGAGGAAGACTGGCACAGATGTCTTCCTCATCAAATAAACAAACAAACATAAACATATAAATAAAATCTGTGAATAGCTACCAAGTGAGTCATTCTTTTGGCTTTGTGGTCACATCACATTTTCATTTGCAGTATAATCATAAAATTGTAGGGCTCACTTATATAACAAAAAGTGTTTTCTGCCTGGGTCTTCAGATAGTAGCTACACTGATTGTTTATTACAGTAGGCACCAAAGTTTCCAAACTCACACAATTATACAGCAAGGAGCAAAAACACTTTGTACTATTAGCTAATTTGCCTCATGGACAGTACACCAAATTGTTGATGCTATGTTCTTCAAATAACAAAAATAGTTTCTCATTTTACTTAAAAAAAAAAAATCAGGGCTGGCCTGGTGGCGCAGCAGTTAAGCTCGCATGTTCCGCTTTGGCAGCCCGAGGTTTGCCAGTTCGGATCCCGGTGCGGACATGGCACCGCTTGGCAAGCCATGCTGTGGCAGGCATCCCACATGTAAAGTAGAGGAAAATGGGCACAGACGTTAGCTCAGGGCCAGTCTTCCTCAGCAAAAAGAGGAGGATTGGCAGCAGTTAGCTCAGGGCTAATCTTCCTCAAAAAAAAAAATCACACAAAGATCTTAGTTATGTATTTTTGCATCTGAAAGGTTCAATATTTTAAAATAATGTAAAAAAAAGTAGACGAGTGGTAAGCAATAGGTCATGTCATCTTTCTATAAATTGGAGGCTAGCATGTGGCAATAAACAGTTTCATAAGACAAAGTTATTGCGTATCCTCCTCTGGCAATAAATACAACCATGAACTTGGTTTTCCTCTTTTTTTTTCATGTGCAGCTTTATTACTCCACCAAAACCCCCCAATGTTTTTAAGAGCGTCTCTGCCCCAGGCAGAGGAGGATTGGTACCAGGACCCAAGAGAGGTGCTTATGAGTTCGCAATCAGGAAATCTGGGCAGGGAGACACTTTCCTGAGGTTTTAAATAGCCCCCATTGTTTAGTTAGGTGACATTGTGTATTTGAGAGTCCAAAAAAAAACCAAAAACCCTGCCTATCCAAAGTTTGACAGAAACTAGGCAGTCATGATAAAAAAAAAAAAAGACTGAAGACCAAAATAAAATAAAATGAAATAAATCAATATATAATCCCCTAAGCTAGAAATGCAACTGTTAAAGGTTTCAATATCCAGGTGGGCAAATTGTTCCTATGTTAGTCAGGTTAAGGCATTTTCTGAAGTAAGGCCTAGAGAAAGTAAAGATACTTAACAAGGGAGTAATTTTATCATTGAGAAATATGAACTAGGGAATGAGGGGTAGGGGAGGTCCCAGGAAGATTATTTAATGTGTCTATAATATACTGTTAAACTAAAACGTATAATTCCATTATAAAACATTTTTTAGAATTATTGTATTACAGCAAATATCAGTACAACTAATAATTAATGTTTCTGTTCTAATTAAAAAAATACTAGCAATGAGTCTGGCATCATAGTTGGGAAGAATTAATGGTATATTAATTATAAATGATAACTCTATCCCCCAAATACTCTGGGTCCTCATCGTCACAGCCTTGCTTCAGAGATCAGTCATTCTTCAACTGTTAAAACTTCCTCTTAGAGAAAGAACTTTGATTAGTTTTCTGCCTCCTCTTGTAAGATATGATTTTACCTCAACAAGATGAATCTCTAACTCATCTATGAGAAAGGGTTAACCAATTTGTATAGAAATGAAGAAAACTACTTCCCTAATCTTTTAAAAAGGTTTTTTAAAAGTTCATAAGATTCAGGAATAGAAATAGGATTGGCAACTTTTCTTAGGATAGCTCATTTTTTGGTCATTCTGTCCTCCAAATGCTTTTTATGTACCAAATTAAATATGTATTTTAAAAAATCTACCCAACAATTAGGACCTAGTTCTGCCTGAGTCACACTAGCCTGAAATCAGATGATGACAAAGTCCAGAAGAGGCAAGAAAGGGTGGTCCTAAGAGGAGCAAGGACTGAGGCTGACAGAGACTGCCTTGCCCTCTGAGGACCAAGAAACTGGAACTTGCAACAAAACCTCTCTGCTTGCCCACTCACTTTTCTCTTTTCTTGGGATCACTCGACAACCACCAAGAATTAACTGCCTCCTCTCTGTGGAAGTATTTTGTTTCTAATCAAGCCAATTTACCACCCACCCCCATAAACACATTCCCTTTTTGATCTTTCTCTGAGATGACAGAGAACAAAAGATGATGCAGAACAAATGATCAGTCTTGTTTGCCTAAAAACCCTGAATGAAGTCAATAAGCTATGCTACAACCACAAGATGGGACATTATTCCAAAAATGCTTTTTACAAAGGCCGAGAGGAAGAGTGAGGATATCAAACATGATATCGAATGTATTTAAAATATACAGAATGACGAGAAAATGAACTGGAAGGAAATGTACGTAAATAATAACGGTGATTACTTCTCAGTGGTATGAGTACAGGAGTATAAAAGTGTGTGTGCTTGTGCTTTAGTTTTCAAAAAATTTAATCGTAAATCCTGTAATTTCTTAATCTGAAAAAAATGCGTGCTTTACAAAGAAAAGCTGATGTCTTTTTTTTAATATCGCTATCCATGATTCTCAAGAGGAACGGAGCGAGGTAGAGAGTGACAACAAATGTATCCTGTAACAGGATAATTCATTGGAATATTAACTTGCATTCTTTCTACTGGAGGAGAACAAAAAGTATGGGTTCTTTCCCCCATTCCAAGAAGTCTTTGTGTTCAGGGTCTGGGCTCCTGGGTCTTAGATAGGTTTTGGTTTCAGGAGTGGAAGGAAAAGTTAGGAGGTAGCCTGAAGGTAAGTAAATTGGCTCTGAGCACCCAATGTCAATGTGGGGAGAGTGTTTCCCCACACCACCAAACAATTCTCAGACACCAGCAGAGAATTCAAGTTAGTTCTGACCCTATCCACCCCAAGAGAGTGTAAGACTCCACAGATAAGTGTTCAGTCCTACAAGACTGCCCCTCCCATCCTTGACTTCAGATGCCGTCACCAACCCCAGGCTGCACCTGTGCTTCTGACACACCAGTTACAAACTGCAGGTGCCCATAACCTCCTCCTTGGACTTCAGACGCCAGTTACAAGTCCAGGTTGTTACCTGTACTCATGACCGACAGGCTATAAATCAGAGGTTCCCAAGACCCCCTCCTTGGGTTTGATTAATTTGCTAGAATGGCCACTGAACTCAGAGAAACATTTCAATCACTAGATTATAGGTTTATTATAAAAGGATATAACTTATGAACAGCCAGATAGAAGAGATGCATTGGGCAAGGCATAGGGAAGGGCGTGGAGCTTCCATGCCGTCTTTAGGTGCACCACTCTCCCAGCATCTCCACCTGTTCACCAGCCAGGAAGCTCTCTGAACCCCATCCTTTAGGGTTTTTAGTGGATGCTTCATTACACAGGCATGATTGATTAAATCATTCGCTGTTGGCAACTGATTCCAACTCCAGTCCCTCTCTCCTCACCGGAGGTCAAGGGCAGGACTGAAAGTCCCAACCTTCTATTCACATGGTTGACTCTATTGGTAACCAGCCTCCATCCTTGGGGCGCTTTCCCCAAATCATCTCATTAACATAACAAAAGATACCCTTACTACTCTCAACACTTAGGAAATTTCAAGAGTTCTGGGAGCTGTGAGCCAGGAACCAAGGGATGAAGACCAATCATATATCAGAAAAATATTTTGGTCATCTGAATGACCAAATGTATATTTTTCTTATAAATCACAATACTACAGCAAGTCTACACCCAGGGCCTTCCCTAAGGATAAAATAGCCTATGAGTGATGATCCTACAGAGAATGAAATGGGAGGAATTGCCTCAGCCTAGAAGATAGGGGAGCTTTCCAGGAGAATGAGAGAAGGCAGAGGTGTCTGTGTATCTGACTGTGTGTGAGAGACGAGGACCTGTGTCCACTTCTTTCTATTGCAGGGCTTCAAGAGGCACAAGATGACAGGCCCCATGATGGGAATGTGTGTGGCTGGGGGATAAAGGTAAGCAGGACAGAATTAACAACAGAGCCATGCTTGCTTTGCAAATGCCAGTTATAGATGCTCCTGCCTACTGTAGGCATCCCAGAGTACCATATCTCAGTGTAGAAGAGGCCTCATCATTCCACGTGGGCTTGGACTATAAGCAATTCAGATGAGCAGGAAGCAATTGCTGGTTTCCCATCACTCGACCATATCAGAAAGTGTATATCAAGCAGCTACAGTGTGACATCAATTGCAGTGATGGATGCATGGGTGTATATTTATCTCCAGACTCATCAAGTTATATATATTAAATATGTACAGTTTTTTGTAGGTCAACCATACCTCTATAAAGTGATTTGAAGAAAGAGAAAGTGGCTATAGTAGAAAAAATATACACCAGACCCCGCTTGGTTGAGAAGTACCAGCCAGCCCTAACTCACTCACAGCAACCCAGAATACCAGCAAACTCTCTCTCTCAGGAAATCACCAATAAATGTCATTTATTATTTTAGCAAAAGCCCATCTCTCCTCAGAACCTGACTTAAACCATGAAAACAGACACAAAGCACAGAATGTTGACCATACAGTTTACTAATGGAAGGAATTGTTTGCTCCCCTTTTATTACAATCCAATGGATTCTGGCTGTGTAGCCACAGTAGTGCTAATCAAAGCCAGGCCAGGCCCAGTTCTAATAGTTATTAATGATGTGGGGGGGACACTGCTAGACCTCAGCATGCTTGGTCAACTCGACAAATAGCAAAGCCACAAGGAAAAAGGTCTTCTTGACTTAAAATGCCTATAAAAGCCCCAAGTACAACCTTGGAGTTGCAAGGGTTTGAAGGAGAATGCGGGCACCATCAGTAGTTTGCTCTAAACCAGCAGTCCTTCAGGGGAAGCTTTTCTTTGTTTATAAATTCACCCCCTGAGTACATGAGTGCAACCATAACTGAAGACTATCCTTTTAGAAAGCCACACAGAGCACACTATTTTCACAGCAGCAGGCATGATCAGCTACCCTAAAATATTAACAACTCTATAGACATCAGCTTTCCCCAGCATTTACTGTTAAACATATTCACTCCTCTTGGCTTTAATTACTGAATTTATATTTGGGTGGTGCTTATCATATTGCATTGGAATATAAATTGTCTCACATTCAATTTGCAGAAAACTTACAAAGTTGAAGCTGCACTGCTGAATCCAACTAGAATCATACTGTCACATGTTAAGAAGGAATAAAGTTCCCAGTTTTGGGGTGATATGGAATGAATCATGCGTCATCGCATAGCCCGAGATTTCAGGAAGGTCACCTGGTCCTCACTATAGAAGCGTGGCTACAGAACCAATGGGAAAAACCAATTAGGTAAGAAGTCAATTAGGAATCCAGCACCACAAGGAGAAGGGAGGGACCTGGTGGTTTTGGAATCATTGTTATGTGCCCCCCTTCACCCCACCCAAATGCCCACAACTATCACTTGGCATGAACCCCATCCATTCCCCTCCTGAGCCTTTCCCAAAGGTGGTAGAAATGCCATGCTTTTGTGGTGACAGCATTTCAGTCACGTTAGGAGTCCAGGGCCCAGAACAGATGTGGATGTGTTGCTTTTTAATACCTTACATAAAGGCAGCTTAGCAGAAAATATTTGAATAAGCTCTGAGGAACAATTCTAAAGTCTCTAGGTGTGGTTTGTGATGACACCACAACAAAAGATATAAGCCTTTTAGGTAAGTTGTTTTAAATGAAGAGACTGCACAAAGCTAGATAAGACATTTTATACTAAGTCACTGGCCAACTGGCTTACGCTCTAATCTCTTGTTTGGAATGTGGTCAGCTGTGAAGAGTGGCTGGCATGAAGCGCCTCTTTCATTGAGAACCAAACAGATAAACAGGGTTAGACCTATAATGAAATACAATATAGCGTAAAAACCTGTTCTGAGACTTCATTGTTTATATGCATCTCTAAATGAATGGCATAAGTAGATGTGGATTCACAAGGACATATTATTTGACAATAAACTGATACTTTCTTTGAAACTTAAACTTATTTTGCTTAACACAGAAAGTGGTTGCAATAGCAAAGATAAAGGTGACAACTGTAATGAGAAAATGAACACAGGCAGACTGTCTTCCCACAGCAGAGTCAAAGTTAATCAGTTACCACATTGCAGAATCTAGATCATTCTAACGTGACAAAATTCACAGGGCACCACGGATCATTGCTTCCACATTGTAACTCTGCTTAACTAGCTCTCAGTTAGTTTAGAATTGGCTGCTTCGCTTATGACTTTGACCAGATGCTTCTGTTTTCTGGTCGAAAAGCACAGAACACTTTTTAGAATATGAACCATGCATAGCTGCAATATATCACGAAAAACCAGTTCAGCCTGATGCTGAATTTTTTCTCTATGCAGTCTCCTCAAGAGGGAGAGGTATCTGTAACAATCTGAAAAAAGCACAAAGAAATTAAGACCCATATAAAGTCATGCTCACAACTCCATCAGTTTGCAGAGAACAAAATTCCACTTTGTTATTTTCATGTTAATAGCTGCCACTTTTTAAAAAGTGCTATCAAGCCAGCAAGTTTCCTTTTTTTTTTAAGGTTGAGTTGTTCATAGTACGAACTAATTAACTGCCAAGAATGAGAAGGGTTTCAAAAATTATGCTATTCCACTCATCAAATACTGGTTCCTCTTCTGTTACATTTACTTTAAGTAAGACTATTCATTCCTAATCTGAGAGTCTGTAAATATGGTTAGACCAGGGTAAAAAGTATTTCTAGATTATTCTCAGACGTAAAATACTTATTTTAAATAATGCTTAATGTTTAATAATGTTGAATTGAAATTTATCTTATTTAATGTGTAAATGTCTTACATCACTTCTAATACTTTGAGGTCTGTACAATACTGGACATGAAATAAACAGCAATAAATCTGAGCTATTATATGTTGTTCGTAATTGCTATACATATGTGTGTTTGTGTATCTGTGCTTAATAAAATACATAATATACTTCATTTTCTTTTTCTGAAGTTTAGAATTCTGTTATTCTCAATAAATCCTTCATCATTTGCATAAATTTCTATGGTAAACAACCATTTCACATACTGACCTACATGACCGTGTGGAAGAGGTGAACCCTCTGGTCAAGAGAGACAAGACGAATGCTGCCAGTAACCAAGGTAGGTAAGAAGCAATCCTTATTTTGTTCTCAGCATGGAATATTCTGCACTTCTCCACACTTAAAATGGTGTTTAAAAGTGGTCTCACTCCAAAATGACTTCTTGTAGTTCTTCTACTAGGAACTATAAACTCCTCGCTGGTAAGCTAGAACGTACTCTTTCTGTGACCCTTGTGCAATATCTGGCACAAAGGTACACCTGACTAAACCTTGCTGAATAAATGAGTAATATGTAAGAAAAAGCTAAGAAAAAGGAGAAAAGGAAAATTTTGCTGAAAATGAGGGAGGAGGTAGCTTGGTCATAATAAATCCTGGTCTAATAAATCTTCCTTTCTTAAATTAGTCAAAGTCACCATTTTATAGTTTCTCCTCAAAAGCCTAGGATCTTCACTAGAAAGCAGTGACGGTGGGTCAGGATAGGCTAAGAGCTTTACAAAGTCAGATTCTATCCCTGGCCCCCAGGGGCTCAGTGTAAAATGGATTACACGCACAACAGAATAACTGACAGATGTGGGTAACTACAAATATTCCAAAAGAGCCTACCAGTGAAGGGATTAAAGTAGCAATTGGAGCAAGAGTTTTTGGAAAGGGGACAGATGGCTTTTGACAAATAAGCACACCTTCAACGCAAGTGACAGAAGTAGGTCACGATGAGTAAGTGAATTTTCCACTGACTCACTTCCACATGTATTGTGGACAGCAAAGGATACCAGTGATCTAATTCTCCACCTGGAAGAGCTGTACGAATTATTTCTCTAAGGAAAGGACCTGGAATTAAAACTGTCTTGTCAGGGAGATCTACCATTCTGACCTATAAACAGGACACAGGCAGTAAGGTCAACAGGCCTGACAAATAACATGCACTTAATACAAATCCTCATGTATTTAGAAAATTTAACAATTTAGATTGTAGGTGCGTGAGAGTAGTAAGGTGATTCCTGCTCTGTTTCCAGCTAACAGATCCACGCGATCAGATTTAATAAGGTTGTACCAATTAACATACACCCAACAAATCTTCACTAAGTCTGCATGCAGTTTTTCAGTTTTTAACTTTGAATGCAAATAACCTCTATTTTAGGTTTGATAGAAAAAAAACCTGGTAAATTATTTTTAAATACAAATTCATTTATTTTAGTGCAAATGGAGCATACCATTGTAAATGTCAGTCACCATCCATTATGATAATAGGGTCCAGCCAATCTTACCAACTTATTCAAAGTTCACTGCATGAATGATCAGAGCTCTCAATCCCCAGATAGAATTTAAAATATGCTCTTATTAAAAAATTCAAAGGCAATAAATCAGGTTAAAGAGGTGACAAGAGATGACCCTCCTCTGTCATCTACTCCGGGAAATGCCCAGTGCTTCTGCTGGAGCAGCCAGTGAGCTGGCAGTTTCTCTTCTATACAGAGGACGCCAGGATGGGGTACTACTATGGAGACTGATGGTCTCCATCCACCAGGAACTTACATTAAAATAAGTCTGTTGAAATAACACTGACATTTTACCCTAGTGGGAGATCACCCACAGATGAAAGTAAATGCTTTTCTTCACACAGGAAAAAATACTACCTCCATTTGGAAAGATTCCACCCAATGGACATTAGTTTTATTGTGTCCAGTACACTTAATGAGTTAGACAGCCTCATTCATACTTTGAACAAAAGTAGTAAAAGATTATCGGCCAGTTCTGAAGCACCAGTTGAAGCTATAGGAAAAATAATTTTCACTGTAAAAGATGACTGCCATGGGATCAACACTCATGACCTTGGCCTCTTTAGCACACGCTCTATTGAACCAAGATACTGAATAAAAATATAGCTATGGAGACACCCAAGGCTGTATAAAATCAGACACTATCAGCGAGTGACACAGACACTCAAGATATGAAAGTGTTGAGGCAAAGAACATCTACAAGACATTAGGGGCTCCAAATATATAATGCTCCTATGGTTTTAATGTTTCCAGCTAAAGCCACTTGAAACTACAGAATAGAATGGAGGGGTTTAAAACTACAATCTCATTATTATATACAAAACAGATCTGATTCCAAGGAAATCTTGCCATTTGCAACATGGATGGACCCTGAGGGTATTATCTTAAGTGAAGTAAGTCAGACGGAGAAAGACAATTACTGTATGACTTCACTCATATGTGGAAGATAAACAAACACACTGATATGGAGAACAGATTGGTGGTTCCGACAGGGGAAGGGGAAGGGCAGGGTGAAAGGGGTAAAGGGTCATGTGTACGGTGACGGATGGAAACTAGACTTTTCATGGTGAACATGATGTAGTCTGTACAGAAGGCAAAATATAATGATGTACACTTGAAATTTACACAATGTTATAAACCAATGTGACCTCAATTCAAAAAAAAAATACAAAACAAGTCTTTTTCCAAATATCGCCCCGGGACTCTGACCAATATGTCTCAGGACTGCTCTGGAACAACAATTTACAGAAATGAAAAGGTATTTTTCTTCTGAATTAAAATGTCACTCAGACGATCTATTTCTGTCACCACAGCTATGGCTACCTCTTCAAGAACCAAACTGATGAATATGTCATTTTACAACAGCTATCCAATAACCATGAGATGTCATCCCAGAGCTTTGCCTCAGTCCTAACCCGGTTCAAGCCAAAGTTTAAACGGAAAACAACCCTAAATCATCAAATATTGCCCCTGAGATCATAGAAAAGAGATCTAGAAGTATCATATCACGAAAGTACTAAATTAATTATAGAGCTTTTATATTGTACTGTCCTGCGAAATTATATCTTAAATGAAGACCTATAAGGATGTGAATGAATGATATTTATCCACATGTACACAAAATATTTAGATAATGAAAATATATACTTAATTTGGAATCTGGATTTACAATTCTCTAGATGTTCCTAAAAATGCATACCACACCAAATCATGTGAAATCATGATAAATTTCAACTTCAAACATGTCTACATTTTTAACTTAAACAAAAAAAAATCATTAAATGAAATTTTGCAGTATGTAATCCAGGTAAGTTCACAATGTACAAAAATAACATACAAGTCTTATTTTCAGATTAATTAGGATCCACTTTGTACAGACCCATACACAGCACAAAGTTCTCAAGGCCACAGACAGCCATTTCAATGATGTGGTTAACACCAGATTATAAACTCAACAAGACTGAATTTATATTTTCCTTCCTCCTACCCTTTTCCCCATATGAGGAAACACACTATCCTTCTAAAACTCCTACCATTTGGTCACCTCATTTTTCCTCTCTGTGGACCCAGAAATCATGCTGCCAACAGAGGACTTCTACATAGAAAATGCTTGTTGTCCTCGTCTTGAAAAATAGAATGAAAAAGCAGTGCCATGAAACTTCAGTAGCTATGGGATCTTCCTATGATCAAAGATGCTTAAATCCCAAACAGTACTCCAGAGTAAAACACATGTGCTTATGGAAAAGGTAAATATATGGTTCTGCAGCTTGTTCTGCCTAGAAAACACTACTTAAACCATGTGAAAATCACCTTCCCAACCCCACCTCCATTTTTCACTTGGGAACACAGAAGGCCCAAAGATTAGATTCACTACCTGGGTCTAGGCAGCTCTAAATACTTGAAACTCCTAGAAGAGAAATAGTCAACACTAATTAACATTAATCTTTATGTGGATGACTCTTAATTCCCAACCTGGAACTCTTTCCCACATTACAGACTGTTGTATCCAACAGTCAGCTGCACATCTCCACTCGAGTCTCTACCGAAGCTCCAATTCAGTGAGGCCCAAACTGAAATTATCATCTTTGCCCAACCTATCCTGCTTCCTTCCTGTGTCCCCAATTTCGGTGACTGGCACCATTATCCAACAGCCTAAAGCAGAAATAAGGGCACAAACTCTTTTGCCCCTCCTCACTCTAATCATCCAATTGGTCATCCAGTCCTGTGGATTCCACCTCCTGAATTTCTCCCTTCACCCTCATAGCCACCAAGCCAGTTGTGGTATTATCACCATGTCTGGCCTGGAAGCCTGTTGAAGCTTGCTCTAACTGGAATCCTGGCTTCCTCCTTGTCCAACTCCAACTCATCTTCCACTGCCAAGAATCTTTCCAATGGGCAAATGTGATCTTATCGCTGCCTTGCATAAAACACTTCAGTGGTTCCTTCTGCCCTCAGAGTAAATTCCAGGTCTCTATTACTCTAATTGAAATTCTCCTCAACTCTCACCTCAAGGTCTCTCTGTACAGATAGTTGTCTCTTAGCCTGGAATATTCTCTTCTACCTTTCAGTGACTCTCACCCACCAGCCTGGTTTACTTCTCTGACAGCCCACTTTTTCTTATGTGTCCCTAGGATGCTCTCAAAGCCCTCTATATTCCCCCCATCACAAGGAGGGTACGCACAGACATATAATTACACTGTTATAAATTCCTGTTAATCCTTTGTGTCTTCCTTCCCCCATACCCACCCCTGCATTCCCCATGAATTTGCAAGCTTTTAAGAGGGTAGGAGCTATGTGTCTCTCACCACCTCCTCCCCAGCACAACGCCTGACATAAGGAAGGTACTCAACTAATATCCACTGAATCCATGAACAAACAGATGAAGAGGATGGAGGGCAGATTGTACCCAGCTCCACATTCCAAGCCTCATCTCCCAAATTAAATCTCCCCTGCTTTAGCTGTATCTTCTTAAACTCAAAGGTGGCCAGAACAACAGACCCTACCCTAGCGGGGTGGCTTCCAGGAAGTAAGGATGCTTCACATCTGAATTGCTTAAAATAGACCAAGAGCCAAACAACTCCTTTCTCATCCAACTCTCTATTGATTGACAATCCACAAACCTTTTTTAGACTGAAAACTCTCATGGGGAAGAGGCTTATCATTTTTAGGGAAGGGAGAGCTTCTACTTTCCATTCTAACAGGTACAGTTTTTATTTGAAAAGATCTAAAGACAACTAGAAAGAAGCTCCCCCATCTTCCATGCAGTTCCATGGGTAGAGGCAACTACGCACCCAAGTGCCACATCTAAGGTCATGTCACTAACGAGGTTTCTTTCTGGAGTGGTACCATGAGGCCCCATTAGCCCCTCCAGACCCTTATGTGTACAACACTCACATTCATCTGTGGGTGTGCAGGGATATGGAACACAACTACAGCTGACTTTGCTTCCATGGCAGAGTTGGGACTCCGATGAGAATAAAGCACATATCTATGAGCTACTGGTCAAGACAGATATATTTTACTCTATATTTGTAATAACTATATATTTCAATGAGTTCTGTACCTGAAATAAATGTGAACTGTAGTCAAACCATCTATCTTAGTACAACATTAAAGTAAAAAACTGCTGTCTTCCACACTAATTATCTCAATTGTATCATTAAATATGTAGGTAATAAATATCCTGATACATCTTCAAGTAATAACTCTGATAATTTACAATAATTACACAAACATCCCTTCCTGATGAAGATAACTTTTAATTATCTTATGTAAAAACATTAAAATAGAATACAGTATATAGTTATTCTGCCTTACATACTTAACGTGATATATTTGGATTTTCACAAATAAAGGTTAACTGGCTAATTTAAATCTGATTTCTCTTCATAGGGAGCTTCATTTGCATTTGCATTTAGAATTAAAATATAGGGTGAAGCCCAAAGGTAAGAAGGGCAAGAGTCCTTGCCATCTACATCTGTGTCAGCTCCATGAGTCACTAAAAAATGATGGATTGTTTTTTTCATCTCTTTTGAACAGAATTGTGTGGTCTCAAGTATTACAGGAGGGAAAATGTGCCTAAGGGGCTCTGATTCACAATTATTCTGTTTCATGCTGATTAGCATAAACGATCATCATAGAAAATTGCATGCAAACCCCAGAAGAGTCAATAAAAGATATCGATCCATAGTAGCAACTAAAAGAGGAAAAACTGCTTACAGCCTATGCTTCAAGCTTTCTATCCAACTTGGTAGAGGATCCTTAAGTTGAAAATGATTCCATGTTTACAAAGCATTCTTATGGCCGCACAAATTACCTTTCATAAGCAGATGGACAAGTCAAATCTCAATACTTTGCCCTACTCTCAAGTTTATTAGGCTAAGAGTTTGTACCCAGATTAACACAGAGGTATTTGTAACGCAACTGCAAAGCCAAAAAAAACTATCCCCTCCATTAGAAACTAATATAGTGACATGATGTTGTAAAAGGCAGGTGGTGTGATATTTAAAAGTATTCATAATTCTCTCTTCTAAAAAAATAATTTTCTCTCCAAAACGCAAAGTTGAAGATGGTATGTAGGTAATGAAAAAACAATGGTTTCCATTTTCTGAAAGGATTAGGATAAATTTTGCTTGCCACTCCTCTCAGTCAGAACATACTTAGACCTTCACTATTAGAACACTTATGAACTCTAGGAAATAAAATGACTTTAAGACTAGTAAATGAGAAGTGCTTTATTGCTATTATTCCTTAATTTCTTTTTATTTCAAAGATTTTACTTTCCAGCTGGGAAATACAATTCAAGCCTGGTAAGTAGGTAGGTGTAGCCCATGATCTTTGTGTTTTAATGGCTGTACTTAATTAGGAGAATGCATGTGGTTATGACAAAGAGATGGTGATGCTCTGATGGCAAGATGCTGAGAGACAGAGGTTCCCCTCATGTAAGTAGAGGACACAACTTTCTACAAAGAGCACTGGACACAGCCACATTCCCACAAGCCCTGGCCTTTGGGTCCCTCCAAAGGCAAATGATCAGGGTGACAATTGCTTCTACCACTCTCATGTTGTCGCTGTTGTTTGTTTTCATATACTCCTGGGCTTTCCCAGCTTCCTGCTAAGTAAAACCCAGCACATTTCTCACTGCTTACTTCCCAGCCAGGTGAATCAAGGGCATGTTATGTTATGTCACCAATAGAAATCACATATATTTTCATATCACATTATAGGTACTGCAGATATACTTAAAAATCACTTATACTCATTATCACTTCAAAATTATGGTAGTTACCAGACCTGCTTCTAGATCTTGATATCTGAGGTACTAATAAAGAATCATGTATACCACAAATTTTTTAATGACTATTTCAATATAACTGGTTTCCTTTATAACCCTATGTATTTTATTTTATGCATTTTAAAACATTATTCTGAAAAGTGGTCATAGGCTTCACCATACTGCCAGTGGAATCTATGATTTTAAAAACAAGCAGGTAAGCAGTGGAGGGCCCAGGAAGTCTTGCCAGTGTCACACAACCAGTTAGTGGCAGAAATGTGACTAAAAACAAGATCCTCTGGTCACACGTCGGGGCTCTTTCATTATACTTTATGGCTTTAGTTGACCCTAGCTAAAAAAAAATAAGTAAAAGCAGAGGATCCCCAAAAGAAAGAGCACATAATGCTTGTTCCAAGCCTTACAGCCACAGGCTCTCAAATCCATTGTCCGTCCCTTCCCTTCTTACACTCCCTCATTATCGTCAGTACATGTGGAACCAGAGGTTTCTTCTTTCAAGGTATCTAACAGCAAGTTTAGATATTGGTAAGTGTGCCACAGAATTCAAACATCTAAGAAACAGAAAACCAGTTCACTTATTTATCATCAGAGAAGATAATCCTCAACTGCCCCAAATAGTATTGAAACATTACTTAGGATGAAGATTCCATAACCTTTCTAGAAAATACATTTAAAAGTCTTTCCCGCTGGTCACAGAAAGGTAAGCAAGACAAAACATGAGTGAAAATAAAAGGCTTCAATCACTTCACTCCCATTAGGATGGTGACTATAAAGAAAAACAAACAGAAAACAATAAGTATTGGCAAGGACATGAAGAAAGTGAAACCCTTGTGCACTGTTGGCGGGAATGTAAAATGGTGCAACTGCTGTAAAAAACAATATAGCGATTCTTCAAAAAATTAGAAGTATAGGGCCAGTGACCATGTGCTAGTGGTTACAGTTCAGCACACTCAGCTTCAGCAGCCCAGGGTCTGATTCCTGGGTGTGGAACCACACCACTCATCTGTCAGTGTCCATGCCACGGCAGCAGCACACATCAAAAAAAAGAAGAGTAAGACTGGCAACAGATGTTAGCTCAGGGCAAACCTTCCTCAGCAAAAAAGAAAAAGAAAAAGAAATATAATTACTATATTATCTAGCAATTCCCATCTGGGTAGACACTGAAAGCAGAGATTCGAAGTGCTATTTGTATCCCCATGTTCATAGCAGCATTATTCACAACAGCCAAAACGTAGAAGCAATGCAAGTGTCCATCAATGGATGAACAGATTAACAAAATGTATATGGTATATACACACAACAGAATATTATTCAGCCTTAAAAAAGAAGAAATTCTGATACATGCTATTACATGAATGAACCTTGAGGACATTATGCTAAGTGAAATACGTGAGTCACAAAAACAAATACTGTATGATTCTACTTATATGAGGTACCTAGAGTAGGCAAATTTATAGAGACAGAAAATAGAATGGTGCCTGCCAGGGACTGGAGAAAGGGGGATATGGGGAGTTGTTGTTTAAGGGGTACAGAGTTGCAGTTTTGCAAGATGAAAGAAGTTCTGGAGATTGGTTGCACAACGATGTGAATGTACTTCACACTTTCAAAATACACACTTAAAAGTGGTGAAGATAGAAGAGTGACGTCAGCATCATGGTGATGTGAGCTCTCCCCTTGGACTCTCCCTTCTAAAATACAACCAAAAGGACATTCATACACCAACAGAGGACATACACACAACACAAAAGACATTTGAGAGACCCACAGAGCCATATGTCTGAAGGTGGTGGTGGGGCTGGATCCTCTGGTGGAAGTGGAAGCTGATCAGCAGGAGCTCTGCAGAGAGAGAGGGGCCACAGCTGGGGGAGTTGCCCAGATGAGGAGAGGTGCCTGGTCCCTGCCTGGCACTCCAGCCCCACGATCGCCCAGAACACAGTGCAGAGCGGCTGGGGGAGGGGCACGGGTGGGGAGAGGTGCCCTGTCTCCGCCCGGTGCTCCAGCCCCACGATCACCCAGAGCACTGCACAGAGAGAGAGAGGGGCCAGCTGGAGGACGTGCACAGGTGAGGAGAAGCACTCCATCCCTGCCTAGCACTGCAGCCCCACGATCACCCAGATCACTGCAAAGAGAGAGAAGGAGGCTGGCTGGAGGAGGTGTGCAGGTGAGGAGAGGCGCCCCGTCCCCGCCTGGTGCTCTAGCCCCACGATTGCCTGGAGCATAGCGCAGAGAGAAAGGGGCAACAGATGGGGAAGCATGCGGGTGAGGAGAGGCACCCTGTCCCCACCAGGCACCCAAGCCCCAGGATCATCCAGAGCACAGTGCGGAGAGAGAAGCAGTGGTTTGTGGAGCCCCATGAGTACCCAGAGCACCACGTGGAGAGAACAGCAAGGGTTGGGGGAGGCACACAGGTGTAAGAAAGTGCTGCTTCCCATGTCTGGCACTCCAGGCCTGTGATCACCTAGAGATGCACACAGAAAGAGAAGTGGAGGGAGCGGGAAGCATGGGATAAGGAGAGCACCCCTCCCCCTGCCCAGTGCTCCAGATCTGCCATTGGTCTGAGCGTCACACAGAAAGAAAAGTAGTCAGTGGCTGGAGCTTGGGAGACCCTGATCGTGCTGGACCCAGAATATACAGTGCCTAATCCCCACCCATTGGAGGCATGTGGGAGCTGCTATCAGATAATAACACCACGTGGAGGCAAAAAGCCACACCACCAAGCAGTATTAGAAAGTATATTAAGTCTCCAGACTAGAAGGAAAATGACAAGTAACCAGAAACCAACCCTGAAGACACAGAAATCCAAAACTTGAATGACAAAGAATTCAAAATAGCTATCATAAAAAATGTCAACGAGTTACAAGAAAACACAGAAAGGGGCCACCTCCGTGGCCAAGTGGTTGTTTGCGCACTCCGCTGTGGCGGCCCAGGGTTCGGATCCTGGGCGTGGACATGGCACTGCTCGTCAGGCCACGTTGAGGCGGCATCCCATGTCTCACAACTGGAGGGACTTGCAACTAGGATATACAACTGTGTAAAGGGGGATTTGGGGAGATAAGGCAGAAAAGAAAAAGAAAAAAAAGAAGATTGGCAACAGTTGTTAGCCCAGGGTCAATCTTTAAAAAAAAAAAAAAGAAAACACAGAAAGACAAATCAACAAATTCAGGAGTTCTTCACAAGAGATTGAAACTATAAAGAAGAACCAATCAGAAGTGTTGGAGATGAAAAACACAATGGATGACATACAGAAAAATCCAGGTTCCCTAAACAACAAGAATGACAATACGGAAGACAGAATTAGCAATTTAGAATACAATACTATAGCAATACTCCAGAGGGAGGAGAACAGACAACTAAGACTAAAAAGAAATGAAAAAGCTCTCAGAGAAATATCTGATTCCATTAGGAAATGCAACATAAAGATTATATGTACTGAAGACAGGGAAGAGAAGGAGAATGGAGCACAAAGCTTGTTCAAAGAAATAATAGTGGAAAATTTCCCCAAGATGTGGAAGAGGATGGAAGTCCACGTCAAAGAGGCTACCAGAATTCCCAACTATGTCAATGAAAAAAGACCTACTGCAAGTCACATAGTAGAAAAGCTGGCAAAAGTCAATGACAAACAAAAAATTTTAAGGGCAGCAAGGCAGAAGAAAATAACTTACAAAGGAACCCCTATCAGGCTTTCAGTGGATTTCTCAGCAGAGATCTTACAGGCTAGGAGACAGTGGAATGATATATTCAAAATCCCAAAAGACAAAAGCTTTCAGTCAGAAATACTCTATCCAGGGAAAATCTCCTCCAGATATGATGGAAAAATAAAATCTTTCACAGATAAACAAAGTTAAAGGAGTTCATTG
Organism: Equus quagga; assembly: GCF_021613505.1. Lineage (NCBI taxonomy): Eukaryota > Metazoa > Chordata > Mammalia > Perissodactyla > Equidae > Equus > Equus quagga. The sequence continues at coordinate 70,399,251 of NC_060275.1, forward strand.
CCACAAGACCCCACCCCCTTGCCCCTAAGAAATCCTCAAGAAGGGGGGAAAAAAAAATAGGAAAGGGGCTACAAAGCCCTGAGCAAGGAGATGAATAGGTAGGCAATAATCAGAAAATGGCAGCTCTCTATCAGATCAGGTTGGTAAACACTTAAATTTTACATCAAGGATAAAGAAAAAGAAGACACCAAAACAAAAATGGTCATCTTTTTAACCACAAACTAACAACACATGATGGAATAAGCTATGACAAAAATAACTTAGAAGGGGAAGCAGCAAGGGATGGAGTCAGTATAGTTTAAGGAAATAAGAGGCAATCAGAAAATGAACTATCTCATCTATGAGACTTTCTATACAAACCTAAATGTAACCACTAAACAAATAATTAGAACAGAGACACATACAATAAACAAGGAGAAAATGGAGCTCTCATCAAGACGACAGCATAGGTAGACTCTGAACTCACCTCCTCCCACAAACACAACCAGGTTACAACTATTCTTGGAAAAATTACCCTGGAGAGAAAATAAAAAGAACCCCCACAATAAGGGTCAGTCCTGAGGCAGAAGAGGCAGGAATTCCTTCTGGAGAGAAAAAAGCCACCTTTGTGAGCCACAGAGCTTTACAATTGACCAAGCGGGAGCCACCCTAAGGTACACAGCCCTCCCTAGAGAAGTGGGGACCTGTTACTGCTATAAGCATCCTTAAGACAGCACAACTGAGATGAAGGTCCTACTGTATAGCTTCGTTGGCTATTAACTGCAATGGGGAATACTCCCAGAAAAGCTATGAGAGAAAAGCTGAAAAAATGCAGCTCTTAAAGGGCCCATGCACAAATTCACCTGTCTCAGAGAGCAACCTAACAAATCTCCAAAAGGAAAGCTGTACAGACCTTTGGTGAAAAGAGACTCACCTGGTAGGCTCTGGGTGCATCTCAGTGAGAGGGGAGACTTCTTGAGAGACTGAGACATTGGTGGTGGCCATTGTTGTGACCTAGTACAGGTGTGCTGACACAGGTGCTGGTAAACACCACTGAAGTTCTTCCCCTGGCCTGATAGCCCAGGGGTCTGCCACGTACAGTAAAGTGTAGATTTAATCCAGTTCAACCAGGACAGGCAGCCCTCCCTGGGGACTGGCCCCACCCAACAGCAAGCCCTCAGGCCACTTGTCCGTCTGCCTAGACTGGGTGCCTTGATCCTCTACAGGCAGGCAAGGATGTCTGCCACTGTGGGGCAGGGCCTGTGTGAGGACCAGGTGAACTGTGGGGGGGGCCTTGTTGGAGAGGTGGGGGCCTCTGAAGTGGGGCAACTGGGTACACTCCAGGGGGTCTGGATGTCTGCATGGACCAGGGCTCTGTTGACAGTGTGTGTGCCCCTGTGGGGGGTGGAGCTTATCAGTGGTAGAAGACCTGTGCTTCACAAACAGCCACAAAGAGGATCGGCCCCAGCTTCCAAAGCCTGAAACAACTCAGTGCTTCCGTGCCTAGGGCCAGCCCTACTTGGCTGCAATCCTGAGAGCTGACAACAGCATTGCATGCCTGAGCACTACAGCAACTGTAAGTACCTGAGCCTACCACCCAGCTACACTGGGTACCTACACAATTAACAGGAAAGCTGCAACAGGAGTGTGCTATTAGACCTTGTAGCCAATAGTGCTGGGGCTCCCCAAACCCAATTTACAAACAGCTGGCCAGAGAGGGAAAGACAAGACTCTCTGGGTGCCTATAGTAAGAGCAACCCTGTCACAGCAGAAGGACACAGGTAGCCCACACATTGGTCACTCCTGGATCATTTGGACTGGTGATGAGAGGGAAGTACACTGATGGGCCTCAAAAGGCATCTTTTACATAAGGCCACTTCTCTAAGCTCAGGAGACATAGCTGACTCACCTAATACATAAATATAAGCACAGAGAAAGAAGCATAATGAGGAGGCAAAGGAATACATTCCAAGCAAGGGAACAGGACAAAACCCCAGAAAAAGAACTAAATGAAACAGAAATAAGCAATCTACCTGACAAAGAGTTCAAACAAAAACTCATAAGGATGCTCTCTGATATTGGGAGAACACTGGATGAACATAGTGAGAACGTCAACAAAGAATTGGAAAATGTAAAAAAGAACCAATCAGAAATAAAGAATACAATACTGGAAATGAAAAATTCACTAGAGGGACTCAATAGCAGAGTAGATGACACAAAAGAATGGATCAGTGCACTAGAAGAAAGAATAGAGGAAATCACCCAAGCTGAACAGACAAAAGAAAATACAAATGACAGAAGGAAAACAGCCTAAGGGAACTCTGGGACCATATCAAGTGCACTAACATTTTTATTATAGGTGTCCCAGAAGGAGAAGAGAGAGAACAAGGGGCAGAGAATCTATCTGAAGAAATAATAGCTGAAAACTTTCTTAACCTAAGGAAGGAAACAGATGTCCAGTACAGGAAGCACCAAACAAGATGAACACAAAGAGGCCCACACCAAGACACATTATAATTAAAATGCCCAAAATTAAAGAGAGAATCCTAAAAGCGGCAATAGGAAGGCAAAAGTGACATACAAAGCAAACCCTGTAAAGCTTTCGGCGGACTTCTCAGCTGGAACCCTACAAGTTAGAAGAGAGTGGCACGACGTATTTAAAGTGCTGAAAGGAAAAAACCTACAGCCAAGAACACTCTACCCAGCAAGATTATCATTCAGAATGGAAGGAGAGATAAAGAGCTTCCCAGACAAGCAAAAATTAAAGGAGTTTATCACCAAGAAACCAGTTCTACAAGAAATGCTAAAGGGACAAGTGGAAAAGAGAAGACCACAAATAGGGATAAGAAAATTATCCAAGAAAAAAAAAAAAAAAAACAGGCAATAAAATCACCGAGAAAGGCAAAAATACAGTAAAGCTAGCAGATTAACCACCTATGAAGATAATAGGAAGGTTAAAAGACAAAAGTACTAAAATTACCTATTTCACTGATAAGAGGGTAATGGACAGACATGCACAAAATGAGACATTAGATAGGATTTCAAAAACATAAAATGTGCGAGGAGGGGAGTAAAAGAGTAGAGCTTTTAGAAAGAGGTCAAGCTAAAGAGACTATCAACTCAATATAGATTGCTATATATGTAGAATATTATATGGGAACATCATGGCAATCACAAGCTAGAAACCTATAATAAGTAGGATGAAATAAATGAAATATATTACTAAAGAAAGCCATAAAACCACAAGGGAAGAGAGCAAGAGAAGAAGAAAGGTACAGAGAAGAACTACTGAAACACCCAGAAAAAATGTAACAAAATGGCAATAAATACATTTTTATCAATAGATACTTTAAATGTCAATGGACTAAACATTCCAATCAAAAGACATAGGGTGGTCGATTGGATAAAAAAATAAGACTCAAATATATACTGCATACAAAAAACACACTTCTGACCTAAAGACAGTCACAAACTGAAAGTGAAAGGATGGAAAAACATACTCCATGCAAATCACAATGAAAAGAAAACGGGGGTAGTAATACTTATATGAGACAAAACAGACTTTAAAACAAAAACTGTAACAAGAGAAAAAGAATGGCACTATGTAATGCTAAAGGGAACAATCCAACAAGAGGATATAACACTTGTAAATATCTATGCATCCAACACAGGGAGCACCTAAACATAGAAAGCATAACAGACATAAAAGGAGAAATAGACAGTAAGACAATAATAGTAGGGGACTTCAACACTCCACTTACATCAATGGATAGATCAGCCAAACAGAAGATCAATAAGCAAACATTGGCCTTAAAGGACACATTAGATCAGATGGACATAGTTGACACAGACAGAACATTCCATCCAAAAACCACAGAATACACATTCTTTTCAAATGCACATGGAACATCCTCCAGGACTGATCACATACTAGGCCACAAAACAAGTCTCAAGAAATTTAAGAAGAATGAAATAAGACTGAGCATCTTTACTAACCACAGAGTTATGAAGCCAGAAATTAACTACAGGAAGAAAATCAGAAAAGCCACAAAAATGTGGAGATTAAACAAAATGCTACTGAACAACAATTGGGTCAATGCAGAAATCAAAGGAAAAATAAAAAAATACCTGGAGACAAATGCAAATGAAAATACAATACGCCAAAATCTATGGGATACAGCAAAAGCGCTTCTAAGAGGGAAGTTTATAGCAATTCAGGCCTACCTCAACAAACAAAAAAATCCTAAATAAACTATCTAACAGTGCACCTAAAGGAAATGGAAAAAGTACAACAAAGAAAGCCCAAAATCAGCAGAAGGAAGGAAATAATAAAAATCAGAGCAGAAATAAATGAAATAGAGACTAAAAAAAAATAGAAAAAAATGAATGAAACCAAGAGCTGGTTCTTTGAAAAGATAAACAAGATTGGCAAACCTTTAGCACCAAGAAAAAAAGAGACAATGCTCAAATAAATAAAACCAGAATTGAAAGAGAAGAAATTACAACGGACACCTCAGAAATACAAAAGATTATAAGAGAATACTATGAAAATCTATACACCAACAAATTGGATAATCCAGAAGTATTGGATAAATTCTTAGACCCACATAACCTTCCAAAAATGAATCATGAAGAAACAGAGAATTTGAATAGACCAATCACCAGTAAGGAGATTGAAACAGTAATCAAAAACCTTCCAAAAAATAAAAGTCCAGGACCAGATGGCTTCCCCGGTGAATTCTACCAAACATTCAAAGGAAATTTAATATCTATCCTTCTCCAACTGTTCCAAAAAATTGAAGAGGATGGGAGGCTTCCTGACTCATTCTACGAAGCCAACATTACCCTGATACCAAAACGAGACAAGTACTACACACAAAAAGAAAATTAAAGGTCAATATAACTGATGAACTCGATGCAAAAATCTTCAACAAAATACTAGCAAATCGAATACAACCATACATTAAAAAGATCATATATCATGATCAAGTGGGTTTTATTCCAGGATGCAAGGATGGTTCAACATCCACAAATCAATCAATGTGATACACCACATTAACAAAATGAAGAATAAAAATCACATGATCATCTCAATAGATGCAGAGAGAGCATTTGACAAGATACAGCATCCATTTATGATAAAAACTCTAAATAAAATGGGTATAAAAAGAAAATACCTCAACATAATAAAGGCCATAAATGACAAACCCAAAGCTAACATCATTCTCAATGGAGAAAAACTGAAAGAAATCCCTCTAAGATCAGGAACCAGACAAAGATGCCCACTTTCACCACTCTCATTTAACATAGTACTGGAAGTCCTAGCCAGAGCAATTAAGCAAGAAAAAGAAATAAAAGGGATCCACATTGGAAGAGAAGAAGCGAAACTGTCACTATTTGCAGATTACATGATTTTATATATAGAAAACCATAAAGAATCCACTAAAAAACTTTTAGAAATAATAAATGAATATGGTCAAGTTGCAGGATACAAAATCAACATACAAAAATCAGTTATGCTTCTATACACTAACGGCAAAGTAGCAGAAAGAGAAATGAAGAATACAATCCCATTTACAATTGCAACAAAAAGAATAAAATACCCAGGAATAAACTTAACCGAAGAGGTGAAAGATCTGTACACCAAAAACTATAAAACACTTGAAAGAAATTGAAGAAGACACCAAGAAATGGAAAGATATTCCATGCTCTTTGATTGGAAGAATTAACATAGTTAAAATGTTCTTACTTTCTAAAGCAATCTATAGATTCAATGAAATCCCTATCAAAATTCCAACAACATTTTTCACAGAAATAGAACAAATAATCCTGAAATTTATATGGAACAACAAAAGACCCCGAATAGCCAAAGGAATCCTGAAGAAAAAGAACAAAGCTGGAGGTATCACACTCCCTGATTTCAAAATATATTACAAAGCTATAGTAACCCAAACAGCATGGTATTGGCACAAAAACAGACACAGAGATCAAACGAACAGAATTGAGAGCACAGAAATAGACCCAAATATATATGGACAGCTAATTTTCAGCAAGTGACCCAAGAGCATACGATGGAGAAAGGAGAGCCTCTTCAATAAATGATGTTGGGAAAACTGGACAGCCACATGCAAAAGAATGAAAGCAGACCATTATCTTACACCATACACAAAAATCAACTCAAAAAGGATTAAAGACTTGAACGTAAGACCTGAAACTATGAAACTTCTAGAAGAAAATATAGGCAGCACACTCTTTGACATTAGTCTTTGCAGAATATTTTCAAGTACCATGTCTGAGAAGGCAAGGGAAACAAAAGAAAAAATGAACAAATGGGACTACATCAAACTAAAAAGCTTCTGCATCGCAAAGGAAACCATCAACAAAACGAAAAGACAACCTAACAATTGGAAGAAGATATTTGCAAACCATATATCAGATAAGGGGTTAATATCCAAAGTATACAAAGAACTCACATGTGTCCACAACAAAAAAATCAACAGTCCAATTAAAAAATGGGCAAAAGATCTGAACAGAGATTTCTCCAAAGAAGATATACGAATAGCCAACAGGCCCATGAAAACATGGTCAACATCATTAACTATCAGGGAAATGCAAATCGAAACTACAATGAGATACCACCTCACTCTGGTCAGAATGGTATAATTAACAAGACAGGAAACAAGTGTTGGAGAGGATGTGGGGAGAAGGGAACCCTCATACACTGCTGGTGGGAGTGCAAACTGGGCAGCCACTATGGAAAACAGTATGGAGGATCCCCTCCAAAATTAAGAATAGATCTACTATATGATCTTAAAAACACAAATCCATGAAGATACATGCACCCCTATGTTCATCACAGCCTTATTCACAATAGCCAAGGCTTGGAAGCAACCCAGGTCCCCATCAAGGGACGAATGGATAAAGAAGATGTGGTATATATACACAATGGAACACTACTCAGTCATAAGGAATGATGTAATCCGGCCACGTGTGACAACATGGATAGACCTTGAGGGTATTTTACTAAGTGAAACAAGTCAGAGGGAGAAAGTCAAATACCATATGATCTCACTCGTAAGTAGAAGATGAAAACAACGACAAACTAACACATAGCAACAGAGATTGGATTGGTGGTTACCAGAGAGGAAGAGGGGAGGGAGAAGGGTGAAAGGGGTGATTAGACACACATGTGTGGTGATGGATTATAATTAGTCTTTGGGTGGTGAACATGATATAATCTACACAGAATTCGAAATATATTATGATGTACATCTGAAAGTTATATGATGTTATAATTCAATGTTACTGCTATAAAAATTAAAATTAAAATTAAAAAGAACAAGTGGGCAGAGGATATGAACAGACATTTTTCCAAAAAAGATATACAGATGGCCAATAGGGATGTGAAAAGATGCTCAGCATCACTAATCATCAGGGAGATGCAAATCAAAATTACACTTAGATATCATCTTACACCTGTTAGAATGGCTATATTCACCAACACAAAAAACAGCAAATGTTGGAGAGGTTGCAGAGAAAAGGGAACCCTCATCCCCTGCTGGTGGGAATGCAAACTGGTGCAGCCGCTATGGAAAACAGTATGGAGATTTCTCAAAAAATTAAAAATAAAAATACCATTTGACTCAGCTATCCCACTACTGGGTATTTATCCAAAGAACTTGAAATCAACAATATAAAGAAACTTACACACCCCTATGTTCATTGCAGCATTATTCACAATAGCCAAGATGTGGAAGCAACTCAAGTGCCCATCGACTAATGACTGAATAAAGAAGATGTGGTGTATATATATACAAGGCAATACTTAGCCATAAAAAAGACATAATTGTCCCATTCACCACCACTTTGAGGGCATTATGTAAAGCAAAATAAGCCAGAGAGAGAAAGACAAACACCATATGATTTCACTCATATGTGGAACATAAACAAACTTACAGACAAAGAGCACAATCTAGTCCTTAGCAGGGGAAGAGGGGTGGAGGGTGGGCACACAGGGTGAAGGAGCACATTATGGTGTATGACAAACAATAATGTACAACTGAAATGTACAAATAAAAACTATAACAAACAATGTTATAAGCTAATATGACATTAAAAAATGGTGAAGATGGTAAATTTTATATTACGTATATTTTACCACAATAAATATTTTTTTAAAAACCTAAAAGAGAAATAAATGAAAAGCTTGAATGGAATGGGGATGAAGCAATGATTAGAGAAAAAAAGCAAAGAAAAGAAATGAGTGCAGAATATGAATAAGTTAAGGAAGCATATTTATGCTACATTTGCTAAATAGTCTTTCAAATACTCAAAATATCACAAGTCATAATTATCCCACCATCCTGCCCTCCCTCTATAAGTTTGTAAATAACTCAGAATAAAACTGCTCTTACCTCAAATGAGTTGTTGGGTTAGAGGACCCATTCTCAGTCCTCTGTCACCTTCACTCTGAAGTGAAGGAGATGCATTTTGGTTGTGTCTGAATAACAGAACCCAGGATTCAGGGAAGACTTTCTCACTTTGATTGTCCACTGTCACCTATCTATAAGGCCTTTAAGTGATGGGGATCCAGAAACACTGACTACATTGCTCACAGAATCCTTTACAGCTATGGCTTAGAATGACCAAAGGGTCCTCACGTGCAACCACGTAACTGTCGGTTTCTCAAAGATTCTCCTAAAAACTGTCTAACTAGGTCAAGGCTCACAGACTCTAGCTTGCTGGCAAAGATGAGGGATATTCTCTGAAAGCCAGATCTAGCATGTAGAAAGTTTTTCTAGTTCCTTTATCTTACTATCTCTTAAGAGACTGAAGTCATGGCTTTTAGTGTGGACTCAAGGCAAGTTGGAAGAGAATATATACCACTCACAAATTCTTTAGAATGTCTGTTGAACTCTTCCTATTCACTAGAATCCTCAATCTCCACACAGGACATTTCTAATTGAACACTGCCCTTGCCCTGTTCAGCTTGGCCCCACAAACTTTATACACCATCTGTAAGCTGGAATTTAGGGGACTCGATGCGTCCATCAATAGGATACTTGTACTAAAAGGTAGACATGGCTATTTATCATTGGCAATTTATGAGCCTGCCACATACTAGATGAAGGAGGAGAAAATATCAAACTCAAAAAAGCTAGTGTTGCCCAAGGTCACAGCATGAAGGCTCAATCTTATTTCACACACACAAATCAGATCAATTGAAGATGGAAATGCATAATACATTAGACAAATAGTTTCAAACCTTGATAAAAGCAGACCTTGGAATGTGCATTAACAGCAATTTGCATCTAGTAATGTTTCATATTTGAACATTAAATGTGTTGAGGGGGAAAAGCAAATAAAAAAATATCCAATTGCTTTCTTGAAATATTGATGACAGTACAGTAAAAGTTCAGAGCAGTAATAACTCTAGGAATTATTCACCCCTACAACAGTGTCTTTTATCGTATACTTTGCCCTTGCTATTTACCTCCCTCCATTTCCCAAGTTCCACAGGAGGGATTTTTACTCTTTAAGAAGCTTTTCATCCTAAAGCATATGCAATGTTCATTCCAGACTTGAATCTGGCGATGATGTACCCTTCTGTCATCTTTTTGCTAGAGAAAATGTGGAACACCAGACTGCCAATCTAGCAATAATGTACCATGCAATATGAGAGTCACAAACTTGGAAGGAACCTCAAGTAGACATAAAAGCTTCTTGGCATTATGCATCAAGATTCATAAACATGTTCACGTCACTTTGGCCTAGAAATCTCTGTTCTGGGAATTTATCCTAAGGAAATAGTTCCAAAAGACATAAAAAGCTACACACATGAATATGCTCACTGTGGAGTGCTTTCATTCAATAAACCTTTATTAAGTGTCTATTATGTGCCAGGCACTATGCTGGCATAAAGTCTCTGCCTCAAGACATTCAGAATCAGCTGGGAATTCAGATAAGTGTACATAGAATTACGACACTTTGGGATAAATGCTAACAGGCCTGTACAGAAGCACTAGAAACACCAAAATATGCTGGAATTGAAGAGCAAAGAGAGTTATGGAGAACGTCACAAAATTTCAGGTAACGCTTTTATAATTTCTTCACAGTATTCTTTTTAAAGACACAAAGTAATGTTAAAATACTGAAAAAAAATCCCTTTATTATTATAAAAAATTCCTCAATACATTTTGAAAAATAAATATAATCAAGCAAGCATAATTGCCCTGAATAGCTCTCAGAAGCCCCCCATCTTTCTCTCCACTGTGTGTGGGAGCTGGAGTGTAGCCATCAGAGTCCTCATTGGGCACATTCCACCAGTCTATTCTCGGTCTTAGTTTTCTACTAGACACCAGGGTGTCCCTAATCAAAACTGCTGTGGAACTCTGAGTTCATTTTGCTTAAAACGCAAAACAATAAACAAAAAAAATTTGATCGCTCCTTTGAGAACTTTCTCTTTCAAATGACCCAGAGGAGCTTCAGAAAATTCCTGCTTTAAGACTTCACAAGGTCCTTTGCTAAATATGCTGTTCATAATGTATAGCGATTTTTTAGTATATTTAGAAATGAAAAAATTCCATAGTTTTATGGGTTCTATTGGGAAACTTTTGAAGAAGTGTAGATTGGACACACCTGGTAATATATAGTGAGAAACAATCTAAATTAAATTGGGACACGTTGCAATCTAAATAGCATGCGTGCATTTACACTTGGAGAAAGTTCTATTCCTGTTACACGCATAACTCCCAATTCAAGTCAAGACACGCTACAAGGCAGGGTGTGGGAGCTGTGGAGATGCCTCTCTCAGCGTGTTCTGTCCTGTGTCTTGTGTCACGGCTCAAGGCTTTGGTCATACTCCAGAAGTGGGCAGGGGCTTTAGAAGGATTCCTAGAGAAGGACACACCTAAATGATCTTTCCTTCAAGAATGCCTAAAGAGAACTTCAAATAATCAATGGGAAGAAGGTAAAATCAACATTTATTGAGTACCTACTTTTGCTAGGCATTGCCCTGGGTCCTGGGTTGGCAAAGTCTTTCTGTAAAGGGCCAGACAGTACATATTTTCGGCTTTGCAGGCCAGAGTCTCATGTTACAAACTACTGGATCTTGCTATTGTAGCACAAGCAGCCATAGATGATACCTGAATTAATTGGTTGTGGCTGTGTTCTAATAAAGCTTTATGTACAAAAACAGGTGGTAGGCCAGATTTGGCCTGTAGACTGTAGTCTGTCCACCCCTGACCTAAGTGATTGACAGTTTATCTTATTTAAGGCACAGAAAAGGTTTACCGGTCACTTTTCCTACATAAAGATGAGAAAACCAAGTCTCAGAGGTAAGGTGACCTACCAAGGCCACATATCTAGTTTGTTGCAGAGGCAGGATTCCAAGGTCTGCCTGAATCCACAGTCTGAACTCTCTCTACTATATGAAAAGGGTCGCTTGGTTGAATACAGAGAAAAAAGAGGAATCAACCTGAGTGAAATAAAAAATAACAAGACTAAATCCTTCCTCTCATTTAACACTAACCAATGTATGCCCACCTATGACAAAACACAGAGGCCAGCAAAAACGCTGGTAAACAGGGATACAGGTGAAATACTCTTGCCAAAAAAAGCTTCTGGAATACTCAGTACTGAACTCCTTCACACCATAAGGGAAAAGGAACTGAATTCTGTATTATAATGGGTCAGATTATGGCAAAGCTATAATGTGGTCACTCTCCTAGAATTCCAATACTCCCTCAAAGGATTTTGTAAAACAACCCTATTAATATTTACACATTCAGTAATTCATTCATTCCATGCCCAGACAGCACACTATATAAATGCTTAAAAAAATGATGTGGCACTTGTCGTTCAGAAACTTTAATAGAGTTGGAGGCAACACATGGACACTAAACAGTTAATTACCTGCTGATCTGAATTGCCACTTAAGCATGAAAAGAAACTATAGAGGTGATGTACAGTTCACTGCCTGAAACTCAAGAGAGAATAGACAATAAATATGAGTGCCCTTCTTTTCCTACTTGAACCTTATTCAAGGTTCCCAGTCTTCTTACTCCCCGTGAGAGATCAAAGATTCTGTTTTCACCATTATGTCCTAATTTCGAACCTGAAGACCACATTCCAAGTCCATTCAGGTTCCAAGTTGCTTCGCAACTTGAAACTTTGGTACTTAAACATTAACGTCCTCATCTTACAGTGAGGGGGTTCAGCTAGATGTTTCTGAAGGTCTCTTCAAGTTAAGCCTTCTATGAATCAGTTTTTAAACGTGGTTTTTTTTGCTTACCTTTCAAAAAACTATCACCCTGGATGAAATTTGATGTCTATATATTTTAATCCATGATACAGGGTTCTTTAAATCGTTACAGTAAGAAAAAGTTTCAATTATTAAAACTATCTCTCTTAAAAAGCAGAAAGTGTCACTTAGAGAGTTATACAATTTATTTCTGAAAATTAAATGATGATTTTTCCCAAAGGACAGAGGGGAAAGGAAGATGTGGAGCAGATGGATTCATTGTTCCCCTATGGAGAAAAACATTTCTGCACCTTGCAAAAATATATTAATTGGCCTGCCATCTGGCAAGCCTGCTCACATACATAAGGGATAAAGTTTAGAACTTGAGGTTTAACATTTAAGCCTGTGGGGAGATGGTAATTGGAATCTTTCTCAGTTAGCATTAGTTTTGTTAAAGGGAACATTTCAAGAGAGATCTGAACACAGGTGGAGAAAAACAGAACCTAAAATATGAGACCATCCAAGGTGACATCACTGGTGTCAATGACCTCACCTTACTCTGTACACCAGTGAGCCAGTGTACTCTGTACACTCCCACATCAGGGGAGGCTGTGCACTGGCTCAGCAGCTTTCAGAGCACAGTTCTGAATGCTTCCTCACAACTTTACAGATAATCCCTTCAAGACTTTCTTGTACACTACTGATAGTTCTCAAAATTTCTGGAAATCTTACCATTGTAAAGCTGAGCATTTAAAAGAATCTCTTTAAAGGAAAAAAGCAGCTCATAAAACAGGAGATACTATAAAATATGAGTTTGTGATATGCACGGTCACATACGCCCCTGAAAAAATGTGGAAGGATGATCCCAAAGTTTTAAGAGTGGTTATGTTTCACTACTTGAATTTGGGTGATTTTTTTTCTTTATAGTTTTTTATATTTTCTCCATTCTCTATCTTGAGCATGTCTTAAGTTCAAATTTTATTTTAAAAGCTATATATGTTTCACTGAAATTAAAATATAATAAAAATAGTGGAAGGACATGACAAATTATTTTACAGAGTAAATAAGGTACATTGAATTTATCCTTTGAAAAAGGCATTGATGCCTTATCTTTTGAAAAAGGCATTATTTTGTCCTGTCTTCGCTTGCGTAGGAAAACCTCAAGATTCCTTCTGGATCTCTAAATTTATTTTCTAACAGCCAGAATCTATGTTTTAAACTACATACCTTCCAAATCTTCTACCTCATGGCCCTGTTTCCTCCCCCGAAGAACAACCCCAAATTACTTTTAACCATTTCCTTCCAGTCAAATTTATTTGTCTGGTTTCTTATAACCTCTTCACCTACGCAGCATTATATATTAGTAATGAACCACGCAATTTAATTAGTTTATGCTGTCTTCCAATATCTCATTCTGATGCATTTTCTTGGTACCTACTTGAAACTATCAACCATGTAATCAAACTAGGTGTTAATCATCTTCCTCACAAAAATGATTTTTAAAAAGGATGACACAATGTAACATGGCATCCTGGCTGGGATCCTGGAACAGACAATGGAAAAACCCGTCAAATCTTAATAAAATATGGAGCTAATATTTTAAAAAGAAGGGCAGGGGAAAACAAAACAAAACACCTTATTCTAATCCTTATTAGCATTATCAAATGATTAAAAAACATCTAATACTTTTTGAGGTAATGGAAATATTCTATATCTTAATTGTGGTGGTAGTTATATGACCATATTTGTCAAAACGCATAGAACCACACACCCAAAAAGAATGATTTTACTGTACATAAATTGTACCTCAATAAACCATATATATATAAAGCCATATATATAAAACAACAAAACAAAACACACCTAGGTGCCTGGACTTTGTTTTTCTAGAGTGAGCAAATGTAAGTGGTAAACCCTATGTCAGCAGGAATCTGAAAATGAACTATATGCACCACTACAGGATCAGTAAGGATTTTGAAACGTGTGTGCATAACATATAGACCCACACGAATGCACAGGATTTTCTAAAACTCAGAAAAATAAGCCTGGGTGCAGTAGACTGTTATTCATTCAAAAGAACTGGAAGAGAGCAGCTGTTCAGAGCCACATCCTAAGTAAAACCTCAATTTTAAAAGCAAAACCCACTCAAACACCATTATAAACTGTGATGCTTTAAGATGAGGAAATTACAGGAGAATACATACACAATTTCCATTAATGGGAAAGAGAATCAGCAGGTGGTAATTTTAAAACAAAGTAAAATATACTTCTCTTTTTCACTCACTTCCCTCAGACAGCAGGTGGCATTTCTACAGCAAAGACCAAAATTATCAGGGCTCCCTATTCCACAGATATCTTTGAGTTTTCAAGAGGCTACTATACTATAAAAATTAAGATACTAAAATCTTACTTTACAAATATTCTTTTTGATATTACAGTATTATTGGAGCTATATTTCCTTTGGAGACAGGAAAGTATAGCTAAGTTTTTATCCAGATTTACCACTTACTACTGGTGAGATTTGGGGACAATAAATTTCTCTAAGCTTCAATATTTTCATCTGTATAATAGACAGGGTTAAACGAGACAACATATACCCAAGTGCCTCAACACACAGTCTCTCCTTCCTCCTCTGCCGATGTTGGTAGATATCTGACCTGTTATTACACGTTACTGTAATTATCTGTCTACATTGTTTTCTAACCCAACTAGATTGAGCTATATGAGGAGAAGGATCAAGCCACCCATATCTTTGTTTCCCAGGTGATAATTACAGCCCTGGTCACATAAAAGGTAACCAATAAATATTTGCTACATAAATGAAAAAATGATGGGATGTGATAAATCCCCAGACCCTGTCCACAGAAGTCAAACAAAGTCAAAGTAGGTTATTAGATTATCAGGTTTCAGAAGGTGATTCAGGCTCATCCACAAACCACAAAGCAGGAAAAGGATCACACAGAGATGCCTAACTCATAAACAACCCCCTTCAAGTATTTTTAAGTGTAATCAACTTCCGTTGTTCCAGAGGTTAATCACCCAGCTCTTGGCTTCTGATGTCTCTATCTTTTGGCCCAGTTCATAATTATTTGACTCCTCTTTAGTGCTTCTAAGGCAGCCAAAGAAAAGGAATTGAAAGAGGAGCTGCAGGGCATTCAGGACTGGGGGCTACCCCCTCCCAACCCAATCTCTAAGACATCTTAAGAAATTCAGTCTGTGACTAGAAGACAAAAACAAACCAAACAAAACCAAAAGCATTTTAGTTGAATAGGCCTTAACACAGAGTTTAAGATATATACACACCTGGAACTTCCCAACAAAATCCATCCATGTTGGGCCATGAATCCCCTCCAAACATATTAGTTTCTTATTAAATAGATTTGAAATCAAACCTGTTAAGAGGCTGAAGGAACAGCTACAAGCCACTGCCTGCAGGATACACCTAAAAGAATGGAAGGTTTGAAAAGCAAAAGCTGTTTCCTCGGCTCCAGGCTGGGCAGGTCACTTACATGGGAACTAGAAAACTGGCTTAAAATGAGAACTATAATCTTTCTGGAACAATAGGTCATGACGAGCTTCCTTAATGCCAAAATATGTGTTTAGAGGCGACTTCTGCTAACTGAAAGAAGGATATATATTTACTCTGGCTTGAATACAACATTTCTGAATATGTCTATCCGTGCCAAGAGTCAGAACCCTTTTCTTTACGGATTTTAAACTTGGGACCCATTCATTCCACAGAACGTTTATATTTCCTAGGAATGGCATCAAAAGTTGCATCATATTAACATCTAACCAGCTCAATTATCTGTACCTTTGGACCTCCAAATCACCCTACCTTTGGTGTAAGAAAGTAGATTAATTTTAAGGTTAAATCTCAAAAAGTAAGACAAACCACAATTTCTCTTGTTTAAAGAGTTTCCTTTAAGAAGGCATCAAATGATAAGTAATGAATCACAATTTCAGAGAAAACTGAAGTCTACCTACCAAGAGGGCATCTTGGCAATGGTGATGCTGGCAGAATGACATTAAAACCACTGAGATCCAAGAACTGGACTGAAGAGAACAGAGCTCTCATCTTGAGCCTGGATTCCTATGTTAAGAAGACTTATAAAATCCACTATTGATTTTTTGCCTTAAAAATCCTAGATTTCCAAGGCTAACTTAACTGAAATTGATGGGAGAAAAGACATTTATTGAGAAACAATGCTACATACAAATATTACAGGTCACAGTAAAAATATGGCAATTTTTATTCCTTACTAACTCTGTGGTCCAAACATCTAACCCCAAACATCAAATTCTAAAACATACAGGAAATTATAATTCATTAGCATAGAAGCTCATTTTGCAGAATCCGTAACAAGAACTGGGACACAAAGCACCCCTGAACTATCCTACACTCTACCTGATCTGCCACTGGCCATTATGACCATTTGAGATCAAAGATAAAAAATTCCTCTGCTTAGGGACCTATGGTTCATGGAAAATGCAAATTCATAATCATCCATTGAACCTGCCAAGTGAGTGTGCCTATCAGCCTTTCTGCCACCTGTCTGCCCTTTGGAGTGGTTGAGCAAGCACAGGCTAATTTTACAATGAACGGTTTTTTGGATTAGCAAATAATTTGTGTTTATCTGGATGGGTACTAGAACGGAGAATACCAAATGGATAAAATTATTCGTCACATGAAAAAAATTCTTTCTGACACGGCTTCAATATCTCCAACGGTCAGTCTCTGACCAAGGTAATCTACTTGGAAAAGTCTTTGATTTTGTTTCAAAAGTCTTGAGATTAGCCAAGTGAAAGTAATATTTTTACAGGAATTATTTCTCAAGTTCCAAGATCAACAAGCCATTCCAAATCAGACTTAAGAAATAACATTGCATAATAGTCACTTAAAGGCTATTGTTTTACAGTAACAAAGGTTTCATTTACCATATTTCCTAGAGTGCTTTATTCAGCTGGGAGTTTTTCCCACAGCAAGCATAGTTTTTTCCCCTTAACCCCTCCATACATCTGTAAAAGTAAAACCTTTAATAATTATAATTTCTAATCTAAAGATACGCATCACATAGCATTTTAAAAGATATGAATGTCAAAGGGACATAGGTGACTTTTATGCAAGCTACAGGTTCAGTGATTTTCTTCAGATTTAGTAGCTACGAAATCTGGTAGTGGCTAGATAATATTCTAATAGTGACTCTCAAGAGAGAAATACAATAAGGTCAGAGTCAGGATCCTGAGACATCAGCATGCACTGTAATGTTTAAAATTAGACAGAAGAAAACATAGCAAAGACAGCTTAGCAAATACTCATATGGCAAAATGAGCCTGGTGAATCCACTGTTTTCTTCCCTGATTCTACGACTCTAGGAGACCTCAGCAAGTTTCACTGCTTGCTCATTGCCTCCCCCCAGGGGATTCACTCAGAACCTAATACACTGTCTCTCCAAAAGGTATCTGCAGTTTGAACTTCCATGCCAGGTTAGAAAGCTTCCAGGGACACGGAGCTGGTTCTTACCTTTGAAGAGCTACAAGCTTAGTAAAGAACTCAGAACACAAATGGTGGTTGGCCTACTACATGTTAAGATCTGGATTTTGCCTGCACTTAGTTTCCTAAGAGATCCCAAACTAACAAAATCTGAGTCACTGATAAATGTAAGATCACAAAGTTGGCAGAACGCAGAAAGTTCAGGGTTCTATAATAAAGCAGGTATGAGGGAGCTTAAGATAGGAGAGGAAAGTTAACGACTGTCTATTCTCCTTACCAATCTATTTTACCTTCAAATGCCGACCAAAGCCTAAATTCTCTGCTTGGGCCTTTTTTCTCTGAAACAAAACAATATGATGTTTCAGTTTGATATTGGTATAATTACTATCTCTAATAAGCATGCCCAATAGCCGTTAGTGTAGCTAAAATTCCCACAGGTCCCCTCATTCTATTAATAGGGTTTAAGTCAACATTTTCAGAATTTACAGCCAAGTTCACAAGGAAACTTTCCTAATTACCAAGATAGAGGAAACAAAAATAAAGTACCATATCTACAAGTATTAACAACCATGTGAACTTTTATTTAGAGATCTCTCTAGTGACAAAAGGTGCCACATCACACAAAGCAAATTTGCTACTATATAGCCAAGACTTCTCCTGATAGAGATTGACTTTGCTTTTAATAAATGGTTTTATGCACACCCTGTGCCTACTTTCATCCAGGTAGCCCCAGGACCATTTTAATATCCTGGCTCTTCTATTTAACTTTCAAAGGGATTACTCAGTTACCATGATGTCACTCCCAAATTACTAGGTTACATGTAGTAAAGACAGCTCAGATTAAAATAGCTTTCTGCATGCTCACTCATACTAGAGACGGGTGTGTGGAGGGAGGTGGGGGTTCAAGGCCTCCCGTCTTAATCTCCCTGAGAAACCAGCCATTTCCATTTCAACCAATAAAAGGAGGAATCTCCCGAATTATTCAGAAGGAGGCCCATTCCAAGCTTTCTCCTCTATGGGCCGTCTCCACACAGGAATCAAGTGATTTCTCAGCCCAAACATCTGTCAGTTTTTAGCCCAGGTGGCAGATGGTCTCTACCTGAGGCTTATGGTTCCTCTGTTTTAAAGACATTACTTAGCCTTCTGACAACAGGATATATGTGTAGAGAGAAGTAAGCAAAGCCATAAAAGCATATAATGTTCTTCTCCCTCGCTGTGAACTCACTGACACACACATCCCCCTCCCAGTGGTGACCAGTTACAGCAATGAACAGCCCAGGCCGCCCCATGGAGCATAGGCTCCATATTCTAAAGGGTTATTTTTAACAACTTTTGAAATCTCCTTTTGCACTCTCACACATTTCTCTTTCTCTCTGTCATTCCTTTCTTTCTCCCTCCTTCTTCCCTCACAAAAGATCTACACTGTCAAGGGGCAAAACAAACAATCTGTAACCTCCTATTGTAAGCTTCACACTAGAGGCTAAAAGCAACCTTTCTGAAACGCGCATATTCCTGCTCATGTCCTCTGTATCTCGTAAGCTTTAATGAGGTACAAGATGAACATGGAGTCTGTAGAACACGCTGCTCTGGTGTGGGGCAGCCAGGCTCTCCAGAGAAATCACTCAGAGAGCTGCTGGAAGCTCCTGGCCCAGCGTCTCAGCTTTCTCCTCTTCCTGGGGAGTATCCCTTACTAAGCTGGCGGGGAGGAGGACTCACGAGTGAGGGCCTCATGGAATAGTACCAGTGTGAGAGTAAAACTATGAGAGGACGGAAGGGCAAGCCGTGCAGTGACGGGCAGGCCTGTCCTGCCTGCAGAAAATACAGTCTAGAGCATGAAGAAAGAAAGCAGTTATGAAACAGGCCTGGGCAAAGCAAGCAGTGGGAGGAAATGGGCGCAGAGACTCAGGGAGGGGCAGAGCCTGCAGGTCAGGTGTGGAGAGGATGAGAGGAGCAGCAGCACGGAGTGCACCAGGTTTCAGCTCCCTGTGGAACAGGCTGGAGGGGAAAGGCAGGGGTACTCACAGCCCAGGCTCAGGAGGAGACAAAGTGGTGGTGGGTGGGGCTAGAGACGCTCAGAGTCAGGGATTTAAAACAAGAGAAACTCTAACTGTAAACACATTAGAAAGGAGATACTCATAAGGCGGTGGAAAGGACTCGAGCTTCCAGAGAGGTGAAAAGGAAACTGTCATTGCCTATTTGGGCAATGAAGCAGACAATAAAATGAGCAACAGTGAGTAAGGGGATATGATTCAGGAAGAGGGCTGACGGGTCAGCTGTGAATGTGCAGAGGCTAAGACGCAACGATGTGTCACAGCTGTACTTAGCTACCCACGGAGAGTGGATACCACCCATGGTCTCTAATTCCTCACTTCACTACTCTTTTCTGGCGCGTCACCACCACCCCCCCATCCCCACCCCATCACTCTGCTGCTGCTGTTCATGCTGAAGTCACCCATGACTTCCCAGGTGTCAGACACAATGCACACGTTCGTTTCATCTCTCTGTGGAGTGGCAGTGTTGACCATTCTTGGGATTTCCATGAGAACACTGTGGGCTTCCTTCCTTCTTATAAGACTGTCTCCCAACTCTCCTTTCCTGTTTCTATCTGCATCTCTGCCCACTCCTTAAATGGGCATCTTTAGTTCTCTCACAGATTAATCTAGTGTATTTCTCGGATGGTCCCAGTGATGATTCCGAAGACTATTATTTCTGGTCCAGCCTCCCTGAGTGCCCTGAACCTACACACCCAACTGCCTGCCTAGGAGCTCTTTCTTTCCTGCCTCAGAGCCTTGGTCGTTCCCAGACGCCTGCTCCCAAACTCTTGCTGCGGACAGCTCTTTCTCATCCTTTAAGTCTCCCCTCAAATATTACCTCCTCAAAAGATGTCCTCTGACCACAGTATCTAAAGTAGCCCCCACACTGTTCTCTCTCTTCTCAGCTCTTGCTCACAGCCTTCAAAACACTGACCACCACTTGGCAAGTGATGTATTTAGATGCTTGTTTGTGAGGCTGGAGCACTCTTTCCTGTTCACCACTACATCCCTGGCCAGCACAGAACACTGGCGCTGCAGATACTGGCTGAATGAAGGAATAATGCTCCACGGTACTCAGTAAACAAGAGATGCTCAACCAACATGGATTAACTGAGCTTCTGGGGATAAAAGGGCAAGGACAAGTACAAGTTCTTGTGTCTTCCCCTCTCCCGCTCTTCTATGTATAGGCCGTCCTTCCATCTCCCTGGTCCCCCAAGTCAAAAACCCCATTGCCATGTAGAATCTTTCTTCATTCCTCAGAGTCAATGGCGCATCAACTTCTATCAATTTTATATTCTTAATATAAAAGGCATAATCTCACTACATTCTTTGCTCAGGCCTACAAAACCCTTTAGATAGGCTTCTGCTATAATTGATTAATTGGTTTCTAGGTCTCACACCCCCTTCTTAGACCTAAACTCCGCAGTGCTGCTAGACATGTGTCTCTCTCTCTCTGGATAAAGGCCAAACTCCACAGATACCAAGCACCTCAACTCTCCCCCTGAGCCTCATCGCCCACTACTCATCCCCTTGTTGTAATGACAGTAACGATTTTAATAGTTAGGATTTATTGAGAGTTTTTATGTGCCAGTCATTGCATTATGCATTTTATGCATATGAACACATTTTAATCTTTACAACAACCCTGAAGGTAATTTACTTATCCCTATTTTATAGGTGGAGCAACTGAAGTCCAAAGAAGTTAACTTACGCAATATCATTCGAACCCAGGTGAGCTGGCTTCAGATCAACCCTCTTAACCATCGTGCTATATTATATCACCTTTTCACACTTCACGCTTCAGCAAAACTGAGTTATGCTTCTGGTTCCCTATGCTCCAACAATACCAAGCTACGTATAGGCCCTTGAATCTGTGTTGCCAAGGCCACTATGCCTTTGTATATGCCATTTCTTTTGTCCCTTGGGAAGGCCCTGTCCTTCTGTCTGATAAATACCAACCCATTCTTCCAAACCTCCCTAATGTGTCGCTTTCTCTATGTGGTGCCTCTCCTCTCCCTGAGACCAAAGTCTCTCTTACCCCTTCACCACTCCTACGGCTTATGTGTACCTTGTAAATACTTCTCTGTTGCCCTGGTTTACACTGATTCACTTGCATGCCTTCACTGAAGGCAATCCTATGGCTTTCAGCTTTGGGTCTCAGTGCCAAGGCACACAATAGATACTCAATAAATGTGGATTTAACTGGGCTTTCCATGAAAGGGGTGAGTACAAGTTCACTAATACTTGACATGTCAGGGCAGAAGAGAAGTGTATTCTCCATACTTTTCAAAGACATATATTCATGAGCAAAACAAAAACTCACCAAACACTACAGATCTTCTAAAGGGAAGATGCAGCATGCATAAAAATTCAATACATTCTGACAACTAGAGCAGTTAGTTTAAGATCCCTGAATGTACCTGCTGTTCATAGCAACTGCCGAGTAACGTGAATTCAGCAAAACAAAACCAAACCTAAGAAACTTTTATCCCATGGGTTCTCAGAAAAATACATTCAGAAACTTGCTCAAACTAACTGAGTCACAAACTGCCCACTGGCATGGATAAGGGTTTTACTGATGTGCGTGTCAGTGAGGTTTGAAGATCATCTCCCAAGCCCAATGAAAACATCCATTTCTGACCATTAAGGTTAAAAATCAAGCATCTTCTGGATTTTCTAGGCTGCGCTCCAGTAAAACTAAAGGTGTACCTCAAAACTGAGCAGCAACATTTAAAAATCAATGATAGCCCTTTCTTTACACTATGACATAGAGGAGCTAGAAGTAAAAGAGAAGCTTGATCCCTTCCCCCTAAAAGTTTTTAATCCAACAGGAAAAGAAAAGATGTTACAAACGTTAAGCGGTGACATAAAGCAGGCAAACGACTCTCCATTCCAAGTTGTGAGCGGATCCTCAAGTGAATGGAATATCCACAGATCTATGAAACTTACAATCTCTTAAGCATGCAATTATTACTTCACTTTAAACCAACAAATTTTGGTTGAAATAATCTGTCCATTCAGCCTAGATTTCTGTCCCTCAAAGCAGCAGGTAAATGGTTGTGTTGAGATTGCCTTGAGGAAATAAGGGAGGGGCAGAGAGGGTAAAGCCAGTCGTAAAAAACGAACTGTTTCCAACAGAACATGTGAGCTTTACAGCAAAACAGCAGACAAAGTCAGTGTGCATCCAGACAACCCAATGTGTGCCGCCGTCAAGACAAAAAGGAAGGAAGAGGACAATACATCGTCTTCGGGACACAGCACGAGGAACCCAGGCTTTCAGCTCATCAGCACCGTGTAAGAGTCTAGACTTGGAATTTAGCCTGCAGGCTCCTTTCCCCAAGAACTTAGGGAGTTATAGGCCCAGGTAGGGCTCTGAGTTGGAAGGGAAACCTTCAAGGTTTTCCCGTGATAAGGCAAACCAACAGAGCAGTGCCTGCTGAACTGGCAAGGCAGATATGATGTAGCAAACCCAAAGGCTGCCATGATGACAGTTTCCACCATGACAGAGACGTAAGGGGAGTGTCTGAAACCATCCAGTCTCTCTCTCTTTTGTCTGAGTGGTACAAACATCCTATCCCTAGGAGCTCCAAGATGCTCATTCACAGGCTCAAAGCTGGGTTTCACTCTTGGATAGATACAAGAAGCTGATACTAAAGAAAAGGTTAAGAGGAAGTCCTCTGGATTACAAGGTTAATCAGAACAAGGAGCTGGGATAAAACATGCAAAATGAATGATCGGACAAAGTCAGTGTGTAGAAAAGAAGCTAGGCTTGGGCAGGAGAGATACTCCCAGGGCTAAGGCATGTCCAGCTGTGGAAGAGGACCTTGCCTGGACACTGGGCACATCCTCCATGATGCTGGTGAAAGCAGAGGACAGCTTGGGAATGGCAAAGTCCTTTTGAAAGGACAGATTTAGGGAACCTGACCAACCAGGTAAGGAATGGGGTGAATGTGGGTCTTGGAGGAGGAGACAGGATTTACAGCAGTTAAGAGAGGTCAAGGAATGGGAAGAGTCACACTACTGTAGGCATATGCTGCACGTCCTTATGGAAGGACAAAGAGCGGGAACTGATCAGTGTATAACAGGAGACTGCAACAGCCAAGTACACTGTCCTGGAGAGGAGGACATGGCCCTTCATCTTTCCTAACCCACATAAAAACATATAAAGCAGTGTTGGCCCTTTGAGACTCATAATGAGTAGATATATGTAGATGATCTTCAGGACACATATTCCCAAACTCCGTGAATCCTGGAAATCCCCAGTAACCAACAGGCCGTGACAACCTTTCGTCTTCAAAAGGAGGGAAGAAAATCCAGCCCCCTCTCTGTTTCTCCAAACTGAAGAGATGGGTCCCTGACTTGGGGAGTGAGACAGCCCTCTCACACTCCCCTATTTTGCCAGGAAGAACCCAGGTTACCTTAGAACCTAGCTCTCGGCCAGTGTGAGCTGCTGGAGTTGGAGTGTTCTGGGCTGACTTGCTGGAAGGCCAGGGGCAAACCAGCCTGAGAATTCTGCATGCATTTGACTCTCTCAATAATACTATCAACAGGTAGGTGGGGGAGGAAAGGCTGTAACTGCTTTTCAGGTTCAGACACACGAGTGTGATGCCAGAGCAGACTTATTTTTCCAAGAAGTGGCTCCAGTGAGAGTAAAGACTGTATCACAGCCAGGACACCTCCACTCAGATTAATATTTAAAGGCCCCTGACAAACTGAAAAGGTAAGAAGTTATAGGATTTACCACCATGAGGAGTAGTGGCCTTGTTCATGTATAGATAGAGTGAATCTCTTTAACTGACGAGTTGTTTGGGGGGTTTGGGGCATGAATGACACAGCTTGAACAAAAATAATCAATACGAAAAGAGAATGTCTCTGAAGGTACATAGCAGAATGAGAAACGCATAGCCATGTTATTTAAAAGGCACCAGTTTAGAATCTAACATGCTTTAGTGGCACCAACGCTGTTCAAGTCGCATTAAAATTAAGTATGACTTTAAAATCTACACATCACACATTACGTGTTTTATGTATGTGTATATGCGTGTGCATATATAAACAGGGCAGGTAAGAGTATTCTAGGACACTTCTGAAATGTAGGAAATACCACGGGAAATTTCAAAAGAAAAATTACCGTCTTCCAAAGTATTGTGCATTGATAGCTCTGCTACAAAAAGTTATCAGTATAGCCCAACAGAATGAAGCACTTTCGTGTGTTCTTTAAACACCAGAGCACAGAGATTACGAAGCTCCAAATCTGATAG
Organism: Equus quagga; assembly: GCF_021613505.1. Classification (NCBI taxonomy): domain Eukaryota; kingdom Metazoa; phylum Chordata; class Mammalia; order Perissodactyla; family Equidae; genus Equus; species Equus quagga. Next base: position 70,424,259 of record NC_060275.1, read on the forward strand.
TCAGCATCCTGTTTACTGACTGCACTGTTGCTTTCATGCACATTCACGCATATGTGTAAGGCAAGTTTTGAAGAAAAACAAAGAATCTGTATTTATACAACTCAGAGGGTGTGCCCCTCTAAAACCACAATAATGCCACTTTCTGTGCTGGGCAGAAATGTGAAGAGAGGAGAAACACCCCCTTTAAAACCATATTCTCTCAACCCAAGCGTCAGCAACTAAATCTGAACTGCCTTTCACTTGTGGCATGAGCTTCATTTGATTTTAGAAGTCTTTTCCCCCCAATCCATTCTGTCAAATACACATTACAAAGTGAAAAGGCCAGTCCTGTATTAGAAATAAATGTCAGCAAGCCAGTAAAAAAAAAAAAAAAAAAAAAAAAAAGGCAAAGTTATGCAGACCTGTCTCTTTAAGCAGACAATACGAAACAGGCTAACTTGAGTTATCTTTGCGTTGTACATCTGCATCTCATAAAGGTCAAATATTTAATAGAGGGGAACATCTGAAAGGCTCTACAAAGAGAAGCAGAAGCCCCGAGGTCTGGGTAAATGAAATGGATAAACACGATTAGATCAAAGAGACAGACTTCCACAAACTGTCTCCTCCCCCTTCCCTTTCTCTCTCCCCCGCTGCTCACAAGTCAACGTCCCATTATCCACATTTCAAAAGAACAACTCTGGAAGCATATTCATCAGAATTACCCAGGAAATCCGCCAGGAGGAGGGACTACCTGAAACAGTGCCCCCCTGGCAGGGTATAAACTTTTCAAATTGTCACCCAATAAACAAAACCCCAGTTGCTAAGGGGGCTCCGGCAGCCAAGCGCCTGAGCAGCCCAAAGCGTTCCCTCTCCAGGCAAAGGATCCCCGCGTTTTTACCTTTGTGTCCGCCGCAGCCTGTTCCCACTCCTCAAATGAGGCAAAGTAAAGTTTGAGAGCACAGTCCAAAAATTGGGGTCAGACATATCCATTTCTTTCTCTCTTCAATTCACTGCGGGTTCAAGGCCATAAGGCCAAAACGGGGAGAGGGGGAAAAAAAGAAAAAGACAAAAAGACAAAAAGATCCCAATTATCTACTCACTCCCTCCAGAGGAAACGTGCTGTGAACTGTGACCTCAAGAACAACTTAGAGAATAACTGAGAAGTCCCCGTGCCTGCCTTTAATTAGCACACAGCCATTTCTCCAAGGTTCGGGGAAACTTATTTCCTCCTAGGTTTGCCCTCTCCTGGTCAGCCCTGGCCGGCTACAAACAGTAATTACAAGAGTTGGGCCGTGCGTTCTGCTCAAAATGCTGTCTGTGTGTGATTCAGTCCAAGGTACTTTGTCATCTGTTTGGCAGATACCATTTGCAGCTCCCGCGGGGAGGTGAGGGGAGACGACTATTTTAAGACATCGGTTCCGGGAGGCTGTTGCTTATCGGAGAAACCATTCCACATCCGAACATGCCCAGTGCTGAGTTTCCTTTTGGTATACAAACAAGGAATGGAATTTAAATAGGAAAAGCTCCTCTTCTTCTCCCTTCCTCAAAAAAAGGAAACTTAAAAGCACTTTGAGCCAAGTGGCCTGTTGGAGGACTTGAGCCGGACACCTTGGTGCAGCCTCCCCACCTCCCGCTGGAAGGGGCTGGGGCGGCGGGGACCCTTCCCTGGGCAGACACTCCCAGGAGCGGGGCCTCATGGGAAAGGGGGCAGGCGGAGACCTGTGCCGAGCCCCCGGGAGGCCGGGACTCCGAGCATCTGCTGCCTCCGCCGCGCCCCCAGCCCGCAGCCCCAAATGGATCATTCCCCTAAAATAAATAAATAAATGCAGCCGCGGCCGGAACACCGTGAAGCGTGCGCGGCGCACACCTGAAGGCTGATCTGTGATTCACAGCGGAATGGATCACCATTCAAACACTCCAAGGAAGTCAGTAATTACTCTTTGCCTAGACGCTGTTTGTTGTGTAGGAAAAGCACGCCAATGGGATGTCACGCTCACCTAAAACCTCAGTAAACTAAATTTATGAGTTTACATCCATTTGATGAATTACTACAGTGCATACCTGTTTGGCTTCACGGGCTACAACAACCTGTCTAGGGGATGGTCAACCATTACGCGTAAAGAAACTACCTGGCATTCATTTAACAAATGCTAGAATGATTTTCCTTCCAAGTGGTTAGAGCTTGAAAGGAAGGAATGGAGGGGAGGCTGAGTCAATGTTATGGTTATTCATTTTGAAGAAAGGCATGGTATTCAAATAACTCCCCAAACCCACAAATGCTTGCATAAAAGTATATAAAAAAAATTAGAATTTAAATTAACTGCCTAAAATCTAGTGTAATATGGCAAGAGATGTTAAATAGAAAAAAAAAAATTAAGCAAAAGTCACTTGTGAAAAATGGTTTAGTTCATCCAGTAAATACTGGGAACAAACTTCTTAGAGAAATATGAGGGTGACTATAAGGGGGTCAGCTGACAAGAGAGGAGGGTAAACAAGAGAAGTTCACCATGAGGTCATCTTTATCTAATTCTTGTGACCCGGAGTCTCCAAGGAGCCTAAGAATTTCTGATAATAATTCTTGTACAGGGCTGTCTTATGCATTATCTCCTCACATCCCTGAAATCGATGGGTAAACAAAGAAGGCAACATTTTCTCAATTTTACAAGTGACAAAATACACTTGACCAGTAAATTATAGGATTGGTCCAGTATGTTTTGTCCCATAGTAAGCCATCTCTTCTTTTAGAAAATGTTTTGTAAGTTTTAAAAAAGTATTTCTTAAAGGCCAACCCAAATATAGTACCCAAGCTCTAAAGCAGAGTTTCAGAACCACAGCACCATTGACATTTTAGGCTGGATAGCTCTGTTTTGTGGGCACTGTCTTGTGCATGGGCGGATGGTTAGCAGCAGCTCTGACCTCTACCTATTAGATGTCAACTGTGACAATTGAAAATGTCTGCAGACATCTCCAAATGTTCCTTAGAGGCAAAATGACCCCCTGGTTGAGATCATCGTTCTAGATACAGGCTCCCTCTGAGAAAGGCGGTAGAGAGCATTGGCTAAGAGCAAAAAGCTTTGGTTTGAATTCTGCATCCAGCACTGACTGTGACCTTAGGCAAGTCACTTAATCTCTGCTCATTTCCCCCATTTTTATAGGGTCCATACTAGGACCAACCTCTAGAGGTTGACAGACATAAATAAGATGACATACAAAAACCCCTTCATGCAGTATCTAGCACACCCTGCACATAAATGTCTGCAATATACAGAAGCTAAAAGAATACCATGCTGAGAGGCGTGAGACTGGAGTAGCGGGCACCCCATACGGCACCCTCCACTTTCATGGTACCTTGAACGTGCCTCTCCTGAGCCGCTGGTCACACTGTGTTATAATTGACTGTTGACGGCTGTCTTCCCTATCAGTCTGTGAGTTACTCAAGGTTAAAGCCATGTTTTATTGATCTCTGTAATTCTAAAATCTGACAGTTACTGATTTATATAAGCATTTCATAAATGTTCTTTGAATAGAGACACTTCAGATTCCCAGGTATCTATTCTTTAAGATGCCCTGAAATTATCAGATTAACAAGTCAATTGATTTTCTCAAAGAATCATGAATTCTTAAGAATCCCATGAGGATATTTCTAAATTCTAAAGACTTTCTCTTATTGACTCATTTTTTTATCTATAAATGGAAACAGAAGTGCAAATATTCCTCGGGTCTTATCATGGCTCTAAAAAATGTCACAATCAAATCCAAGGGGAACTCTCTTTGACTCCCCCCTCCCTTCAATCCCCAATAAGGCCAGGGAATAATTTTTGTGCTCAGTTTTAGGCATCTAAGTTTAAGAGGGATAATTACATATTAGAGGCTGCCCAGAGAAGAGTAATCAAGATGGGAAAAGGGGACTTGAAAGTGTGCTCTATAAATTATGGGTTGAGGAATTCTGTGTTGAAAGCAGAGAAGAGAAAATTTAGGAAACAAGTGACAGCTGTCCTTGAATTCTGAAATAATACAATGTGGAAGAGTCTTTGGATCCAAAGATAAAAAGGGCTGAAACAACAAGGGAGCACTTCCTATAAGAATGTTTGAGTAGCGGCAACTTGAAGGAGATGCTGCGGGTGGGACTCAAGTTCTGGAGTTTCAAGACCTGATGACAATGTACCTCCCAACTCTCGTAATCTCCATGGTCCTTCTAGAAAAGCCTATGTATTTGGACAACACCCATGAAGATGATAGCAACTAAAATGGATAAATTGATGACATAAAACGGGTATTTCTTCTCTTGATTGAATGATACATATCCTGGCCTGTGAGAAACAGATGTCATTACTATCTCCACTCCTGTACGTTTTGAGAAATCTACCATGCATATTCTCAACGGGATGGGTAAAGACATTAGTATTTTTAACTATGTATACTTTAATTTTTTTTTTTTTTTTTGAGGAAGATTAGCCCTGAGGTAACATCTGACACCAATTCTCCTCTTTCTGCTGAGGAAGATGGGCCCTGAAGCTAACATCTGTGCCCATCTACCTCTACTTTCTATGGGGGATGCCTGCCACAGCATGACGTGCCAAGCAGTACGTAGGTCCACACCCAGGATCCCAACCACAGGCTTGCCAAGCAGTATGTAGGTCCACACCTGGGATCCGAACCAGTGAACCCCGGGCTGCCGAAGTGGAACATGCGAACTTAACTGCTGCGCCACCAGGCCAGCCCCTAACTTTAATATGTTTTTTGCACTTAAAAGGCTTGTAGAATTTGGGTTGTATCCAAAGTGAAAAAATAACAATAAGTGAAGGGCATGAGGAATCAGAAATGAACTGGTTAATATAGTGAAAGTGGCTGATATATTCCCACGCTCCTTTAAGATAACAGTAGGTGTGGCACTAAAGGGTAACTTGTCTTCTAACCAGTTTGACTTGATTTGGGAACCTATGATTCACAAGGTAATGCAGTCAGTAAACAGAAGAATTAAAATGGTCAGAACTGCTGACATTTTCCTACGGACGAAACAATTATATGGGCAGAAACTAGAGTACAGTTTAGTTGCAAATGCAGTAAAACTCTGGCTATAGAACTAAGAGGGAATTGAGATCATTGGAAATTCTTAAGGCTATAGCTGGTATAGGTCAATATACGGATATTCAGCAAGATTTTCTACTTATTGCACAAGTAAGCCTACACAGCAATGGACAAGCTTTGTTATCCAGAATGCTCATTCATTTAATCAGGATGATATAATCTGCCATTATTTTTATGAGAAAGGTAAATGAGATTAAAAAATAAGCTTGTCACGCTACTGAAATGCTACCTTAGAACAAAATGAGTATTTAAGAAAGGGTCAAATTCTTCACTATTCATCCTCCTCCTACATATAAAAAATGGCAGGTCCTTTTCACTGACGAATTCTCCTCTCTACTTCCCAGCCTCTGCCCCATGCCCATTCACAGTAGGATTTTCCTCCACCTTACACAGAACAGTGTTAAAGATAATATTCCTGGAGCCTTGCCTTGAACCTAGACACTAGAGGAGACGAAGTTTTCTAATGTAGGTGTGAGGTCTGGGAAGCTGTCAGCTCCCTGCACTGACACTCTGGTCATGAGGCCATGTCCAAGGAGAAGATGCTAAGGAAAGTGGGGTTGATAGTGAGTTTCCAAATGTTTCTACCTGATCTTGGCTGGGGCTGGGGATTCTGCTATAAATTAACTTTGACCTCTGTTTACCCTTGTCTTCAGAGCAGAGAAGTGACTACCCCAAGGCTGTCCCCACTGGTCTACTTTGATCACCTTCTAAATGCTGTCTTGAGAGTCTGAGTCTAGGAATGTGGAAAGCAAATTGTCCATCCTGAGGCAGCAATCCCTGGAATCATCACACATACTAAGAAATAATGCTTAAAGGCTGCACTAGAAATGGGAAGGAAGTTGCATCAATGGGGAGCAGATTCAAACCAAAGCTCTTCTAGAGTTACCAACCTAAAATATGAAGATAAAAATATCAATGAAAAGTAACTTGTAGGAATAGATTTGAACGCTGAAAACCGAGAGACAGATTTAAATAAGTAGGATTATATCGTCCCAGGAATGTTTAAAATATTTTAAAACAATATCACAAGGTAAGAGAGATTCAGATTTCTAAAGTTAACAGATAAAACAAAGGAAACAAAATTAAATTGATTTATCTTTCCTGATAGGTTGAGCAAAGAACTACACAATTCCCAAGGGCAGGTGGAAGGAAACAGTTCCAAGAAGGGAACGGACTGGTCAGAATGGGAAGAGAATGTAACACTTTCCTCAGGTATTCCCTGAATCCCAAGAAAATCAGAGACTCAGAAAGTGTAGCAAATAACCAATAACTTTATAAAATCTAAGAGGAGAGAACAGATAGATGTGGGAAATGAAGTGCTGTTCTCCTAAATTAGTGACTCTGATTTGTATGATAGAGAAGTAGAATACAAGATGCATGAGGGCAGCCCAGTACAGGGGTACTGAGGAGGGTTTCAAAATCAGTGCTTGTAAGTATATCACCCTAACAGTCTATCCTCTGACTTGTAAGCAGTGGAAGGTCCTTGAAGAGCCCCATAGCTTATTCTGATAGAGTTCTAACCCCTGGGAGAGGAGCTGGACAGGCTGCCAGAAAAGGTATGTATGTCATCCTTACAGGGCTGGAGGGGGTCATCCTGTAGGATGGAGCCTACTGGGAGAGAGCCAGAGATAAGTGTGTTTCTCCCATTCTAAGACAGCTTTCTGGAAGATCCACCAGTAAGTCGTCACACAGAGCACCAGTGCCTAACAGAGCTAGGAAATCCAATTATGGAGCAGAGAGCAAGGCTTAGAGATCAATGCCCTCATCTGACATATAGGAAGGCTAACTCCTATCTTGCTTTAAGACCAAACTTCCTTGCCACTTACTCAAGGCAGCCTTCCTGTGAGCCTCCTTATCCCCACTGGGTTAGGTATCCCTCTACTAGGATCAGCTCCTGAGAGCTCCTGCAGCAAAAGGTTCGCCCCCTGTATCAAATCAAAATCTTATGTCTGCAGATGAGTCTCCTTAGAGTAAGAGCTCCCTGATTTAAAGATGTAGCTCCCTCATCTTTAAATCCTCAACACAACCATCAGGGTGAATGTTAAGACAAGGGAGAAAAGGAAAAGGGATTTTCTCAGGGTTAGAAAGATACTTGATAGCAAAATTAGGTCTAGAATCTTGATATTTTGAAGACTCACCTTGTACATGTTTTAAAAAGATTTTCCTGTCTATTCCCTTTGAGTGTCATGAGTGTATCCCATTATCTATATATGCTCTACCTGTTAGGCAGGTCTATTGTCTCAGATTTCAAAATCTTAGAAAATGGAGACCACACAAATGTAGTTATGTGCATGCAAACATGTCTATGTATATAACTAGTTTGTATGAAAGCTGAATGCTTTTTCTTTTTTGTGAGGAAGATTAGCCCTAAGCTAACATCCATGCCAATCCTCCTCTACTTTGTATGTGGGTTGCCTCCACAGCATGACTGATGAGTGGAGCAGGTCTGTGGCCGGGATCTGAACCCACAAACCCAGGCTGCCAAAGCAAACCATGCAGAACTTTAACCACTCGGCCACAGGGCCGGCCCCAATGCTGAATGTTTTTTGACTGTGATAGTGACCCTCAGTTACCAATCATTGCATTAGGCTCTCAATCTGGAGTTAACTTCAAGGGCATGGTGTTTCTTGATCCAGAAGCTTGGGTCTAAGGTACATCATTTCTTATCCAGTGCCTGAGTTTACATTTACAATTACTGTGCAATTATAACGAGAGTCAATTTGGTTTAAGTGGGTCAGTGTAGCTATATTTAGCCCTTTAGCAGCGGATACGAAGACCTTTCTGTAACATAAGATTAAGGTTAATTTATCAGTTCTTCATTTCTTGAATGTTTTTCCAGGTCAGACATCTAAAGTTATGGAAAGTTATCCCAATAAAATAAGAGGCAAGAGTTTCCATCAAAGTACCACATACGGAGCGTATACAGACAGATATACACAGAGACCATGTATATACATGTATACACAGAGGGACTACGTGCTTCTGTAACAATAAGAATTTTATTCCATTGTTAAAGTTGATTTAAATTATTCCACAAATCAGAGGAGAATATGTCAATGAAGACACAAATTTTTTAGCTAAGGAGTTCTCAAGCAAGCTTTAGTATCTGTATCTATTAAGGTACAACATTTATTTTAAAAGAAATATTAATTCATGGGAGAATAAATGATAGGCATGAAAAATGTTCACTCTAACTAGTTATCATAGAAATGCAATTAAAACATCAGATATTTTTACCCATTTAACTGGCAAAGATGAAAAAAAGAATACTGAATGCTGGTGAGAGCAAGAGGAGATAAGTTCTCTCTACTAACTTTCTGGAAAGCAGTCTGCAGAAAGGAAACACACACACAGAGACACATACATTACATATACACAGACACATGCACACAAATGTATATTGCACATATACACATATACATATAACATACACATACAAATATATATTTGAACTATAAATTGACATCCTGGAATTTACACAAATATAATCGAGTATGTGCACAAAGATTTATGCATATGGAAATTAATCTCAGACTTCCTTATAATATAATAATATTGGGGGGGGGAAGCAAAGTTACAAGATAAGGGCAATTATTAATAAATACTGAAACAGCCATAAAATGAAATATTATAAAACTAATAAAGACCATCGTGCCACATGGAGTAATAGATTCCAAAGATATCCAAGGCTCTGATTCCTGGAATCTGTGACTATGTTACCTTAAATGTTAAGAGGAATTTTGCAGATGTGATTAAATTAAGGATCTTGGGACAAGGAGATTATTATCCAGGTAAGCCCTAAATGTAATCATTAAGTATTTTATAAGAGGGAAGCAGGAGAGATTTGACTACAGAAGAAGGCAATGTGACGCTGAAGCAAGATGCTATGCTGCTGGTTTTGAAGATGGAGGAAGGGGCCATGAGCCAAGGAATGCAAGGAGAGCAGCTCTAGTAAATGGAAAAGGGACGGAAACGTATTCTACCCTAGTGTTTCTGGAGGAGCTCAGCCCTGCTGGCACCTTGATTTCAGCCCAGCAAAACTGATTTCAGACTTCTGACCTCTAGAACTCTAAGAGAATAAATACATGTTATTTTAAGCCACTTAGAGTGTTGTAATTTGTTACAGTAGTAATCTGTTACAGTAGCAATAGGAAACTAGAACAATGTTCTAAAAATATATGTAATAAATGGGAAATGCTCCTGAAATATGCTTAAAAAAAGAAAAAGATGTTTACTAAAAAGATGGAGTTCTATGATATAAATTGTTTAAAACATATATGAATTTATATGAATAAAAAAGGTGGAACTAAACAAAGTATTTTTAGTGGACACCTATGAGTGTGACATTATGGTTGATTTTCTTCCTCCTTATACTTTTTATATTTTTTTACAATGAGTCTACCTTATTTTTAACTAGAAAAAAATTTAATTTCCAGAAGCCACACATTTGACAGTGTCTTTTTATCATGGCCTGAAAGTTCAACTTCCTGAGAATTTCAGAATACTTTGAAGAGTTTACAAACTTAGTAATACACACTTTTACCTGGATATTTTCATAAAATTTGACTGATGTTTTGACAAACAAAATAAAATGCATATGTAAAAGCTGTACAAACCTTAGAAATAAATATTAAAATTGCTTTAAAAAAGAAGTCTTTCCCCAAATCATCCCATTTGCAACAACATGGATGGACCTGGAGGGTATTATGTTAACCAAAATAAGCCAGACAGAGAAAGACAAATACCATGTGATGTCACTCAGATGTGGAAGATAAACAAACACACGGACAAAGAGAACAGTTCAGTGGTTACAGGGGAAGGGGGCTGGGGGCTGGGCATAAGGGTTGAAGGGGAGCACTTATATGGTGACGGACAAGAAATAATGTACAACCAAAACTGTACAATATTGTAAACTATTGTGACCTCAATAAAAAAGAAAAAAGAAAAAGAAAAGAAAAAAAGAAGTCTTTCCTGCCCCTAGGAATTTGATAATATAAAAATGAAAAACATCTGTTTTCTAGACATAAATCCTTACCTGCTCTGGCAACTGGGCAAATGAGTATTTTCAAAGCTAACTCGGCTATAAATCCATACAGTGCTTTTTTTTAGTTAAATATATATGTTATTATTTACATACTGGTTAGGCTGTGCATTTTATGTGAGCAGCTTTGAATTTCAGACTTTCTTCACTACACTGTGCTGGACATGAAAGCTTTCTTGCTTCATTGGTCAGAAAAATCATGTACTCTTAAAAAGCCAACTCAATTTTAATATCAGCCAAATATATATGCAGGAAAAAATGATGTTCTTGACTTCAAAGAATTATAGGAGTTATAATTTGGGATTACCTCTCCCCATCACACACCAACTTGCTATTTTCCATGAGGGCAGATAATTCATATTTACTGTCTTCGTTAGCTAGATTGTGAGGGCTCAAAGGCAAAGACCAAGTTTCTGGTACCAACTATGCAAATATTCTTTGACCTAATGTATTGTCATACATGTCACAGAAGACAACCGTATTAAATTTCACAGTGATCAACAAACTTTCAAAAAGAAGTTATTCCAGTTAATAAGAGTTATAACAACAGTCAATCATATCATCCAATAAAGTCACAGATGGGTGATGGATGAATATCAATGTGAAAAAAAATTATCTCTACCAGTGGCTCTCAGCAAACAAAGTACATACAGAATTATAAAGAATGCCAATACACCAAGGACAAAAGAAAAACAAGGCCAGATGACGTGTACACAGCAGAAATAGAGAACTAAAGAGGGTAGAGCAAATCTCACTTAAAAGTGGCAGAAGAATATACTAGTTTGAAAAATTAGAAGACAGGAGAAAAATAAATTGAGTAAATTTTCACTGTAGATAAAATCATAAAAGAACAGTAGATGCTCCTATTTTCTCCCTGCTGGCCACACCCTGGTTATGGCCTCTGATGGGGGTCAGGGAAGGCTGCTCCAAAGTATACCAAAGGGGCATACTGATTACTTTGAATTCAAGTTACTTGAGAAACAGCCAATGCAAGAAGGACACTCGGACCCTCCTCTCTGTCCCCCTGAAAGCAGGACATGAATCTCCCATGTGAAAGTTTCCCTCCCTGAACCAAAAGGCAGAGAGACATCCTTATCACCAGAGACAGGGAATTCAGGGCAAGGAAAGTGTGTAAACAAACTCTGCTTAGTTTCATCGCTTATTAGTACCCAAGCCTAAGTTTCTTTGTCTTGTCAGTTCTTCACAAATTTATTGCTTCTTTGTTTAAAGGTATATAAACAGCCTGCTTTTGTCGCTTCTTGGGCCCCATATCAAAGAGACCTCCATACATACAAAATTGGTTTTTTTTCTCCCTTTAATCTGTCTTGTGTCAATTTAATTATTAGACCAGCCAAAAGAACCAAGAGTGGGAGAGTAAAATTTTTTCTCCCCAACACCTCAATTAACTCTTGCCTGCACTAATATAATACCCTTCCCGCTCCCCATTCCAAACTATTCTTTCAAAGCTACCCAGCTCTAACAGGTGCATACAATCATTTTAGTCTCCTGTGAAATCAAGTTCAGTGACTCCCCACTGTTCTAGCAATATTTCCTCAAGTACAGTTTCTGTACCACCATCACTGAATCACCTAGAGTGCTTGTGAGAAATGCAGATTTGGGGAGGCTTCCCCACACCCACTGATTCAGGATTCCTGGGAGTGAAGCCCAGGAATTTGTATTCTACCAAAGGGCCCAGGGGATTCTTATGCACGTTAAACTTGGAGAAGTTCTTCATAGGAAAATCAAAACCTCTTTAAATGGAATACTTTATGACACACTCCCTTGTTATCGCTCCTGCCTCATCCTTTGATACACATCCCCTTGTGGTTTATGCGCCAATAAAAATAAAATATGTACTTGTCACAAGTGTTGAATTACTTTAACCTCCCCAGACACAGTACCTCTGCCATACTTCGTTGCCTTTGTACATCCCGTTCCCTGTTCCTAGAATTTCCACCTCCTCTGCCTGGAAAATTTCTGTTCATCTTTCAAGTATGAGCTGTAAGGTCACCTCTCGAGCAAAGTTTGTCTGACTCTCTTGCAGACATAAGTGTTTTTTCTCCTGGATCTCTAATGAATTTTACACATATACATGCCTCTTCTGTGGCAGCTATTCTACCACAGCAGGACTATGTGTTTATAGGTCCAATTCTCCACCAGGCTTTAAGCTCTCCAAGTACAAAGACAGTTTCTATTCATCTGTGCATGCCATAATACACAGTAGCTACTCAGCAGAATCCTTGACTGCACGTTATTTCCTAAGGTCAGGTTTAAAAAAACCACATCTGTTATTTTTCTATTTCTCCAACTTCTACACACAAGCCCTACAGGGATGCTTCTAAAACCATGCTGCCTTTTGTCAATTAGTTGGATGATTTTTCTTTTAAAGCACTGCCATTATTGACGATCTTCATGATGATTAATAAAAAGCACAATAAAATGTGTCTATGATTTTTAGGTAGATTTTAATGGTTCATTAAAAAATGAACCAAAATAGCAATACTTATATCAGACAAAATAGACTTTAAAACAAAAACTGTAACAAGAGACAAAGAAGGGCACTACATAATGATAAAGGGAACAATCCAACATGAGGATATAATGCTTATAAATATCTATCCACCAAACATAGGAGCACCTAAATATATAAAGCAATTATTAACAGACATAAAAGGAGAAATAGATAGTAACACAACAATAGTAGAGGATTTTAACATTCGACTTACACCAGTGGACAGATCAGTCAAACTGAAGATCAATAAGCAAACATTGGCCTTAAACAACACATTAGACCAGATGGACTTAGTAGATATAGATAGAACATTCCATCCAAAAACAGCAAAATGCACATTCTTTTGAAAAGTTCATGGAATATTCTCCAGGATTGATGAAATATTAGACCATAAAATAAGTCTCAGTAAATTTAAGAAGATCGAAATAATACCAAGCATCTTTTCTGACCACAAAGGTATAAAACCAGAAGTCAACTACAGGAAGACAACCAGAAAAGCCACAAAAATGTGAAGATTAAACAAAATGCTACAGAACAATGACTGGGTCAATGAAGAAATAAAAAAATACCTGAAAACAAATGAAAATGAAAATACAGCATGCCAAAATCTATGGGATACAGCAAAAGTGCTTCTAAGAGGGAAGTTCATAGCAATTCAGGCCTATCTTAACAAATAAGAAAAATCCCAAATAATCTAACAGTGCACCTAAAGGAACTGGAAAAAGAAGAACAAACAAAGCCCAAAATTAGCAGAAGCAAGGAAATAATAAAAATCAGAACAGAAATAAATGAAATGGAGACTAAAAAAAAACAGAAAAAAATCAATGAAATCAAGAGCTGGTTCTTTGAAAAGATAAACAAAATCGATAAAACTTTAGGTAGACTAACAAAGGAAAAAAGATGGAAGGCTCAAATAAATAAAATCAGAAATGAAAGAGGAGAGATTACAACGGACACCTCAGAAATACAAAAGATTATAAGGGAATACTATGAAAATCTATACACCAACAAATTGGATAATCTAGAAGAAACTGATAAATTCTTAGAATCATAAACCTTCCAAAACCGGATCAAGAAGAAATAGAGAATTTGAATAGACCAATCACCAGTAAGGAGATCAAAACAGTTATCAAAAACCTCCCAAATAATAAAAGTCCAGGACCAGACGGCTTCCCTGGTGAATTTTACCAAACAGTCAAAGAAGACTTAATACCTATCCTTCTCAAACTCTTCCAAAAAAGTGAAGAGGAGGGAAGGCTTCCTAACTCATTCTATGAAGCCAACATTATCCTGATACCAAAACCAACAAGGACAACACAAAGAAAGAAAATTACAGGCCAATATCACTGATGCACATTGATGCAAAAATCCTCAACAAAATACTAGCAAATCGAATACAACAATGCATTAAAAAGATCATACACCATAATCAAGTGGGATTTATTCCAGGGATGCAGGGATGGTTCAACATCCACAAATCAATCAATGTGATACATCACATTAACAAAATGAAGAATTAAAATCACATGATCAACTCAACAGATGCAGAGAAAGCATTTGATCAGATACAGCATCCAGTTATGATAAAAACTCTAAATAAAATGGGTATAGAAGGAAAATACCTCAACATAATAAAGACCACAAATGACAAACCCACAGTTAATATCATTCTCAATGGAGAAAAATTGAAAGCTATCCCTCTAAGAAAAGGAACCAAACAAGGATGCCTACCTTCACCCCTCTTCTTTAACATAGTATTGGAAGTCCTAGCCAGAGCAATAAGGCAAGAAAAAGAAATAAAAGGGATCTACATTGGAAAAGAAGAAGTGAAACTGTCACTATTTGCAGATTACATGATTTTATATATAGAAAATCATAAAGAATCCACTAAAAAACTTTTAGAAATAATAAATGAATATGGTCAAGTTGCAGGATACAAAATCAACATACAAAAATCAGTCACCTTTCTATACACTAACAACGATGTAGCAGAAAGAGAAATGAAGAATACAATCTCAGTTACAATTGTGACAAAAAAGAATAAAATACCTAAGAATAAACTTAACCAAAGAGGTGAAAGATCTATACAGTGAAAACTATAAAACATTGCTGAAAGAAACTGAAGAAGACACAAAGAAATGGAAAGATATTTCATGCTCCTGAACTGGAAGAATTAACACAGTTAAAATGTCCATACTTCTAAAGCAATCTACAGATTCAATGCAATCCCGATCAAAGTTCCAACAACATTTTTCACAAAAATAGAACAAAGAATCCTAAAATTTATATGGAACAACAAAAGATCCCAAATAGCTAAAGGATTCCTGAGAAAAAAGAACAAAGCTGGAGATATCACATTCCCTGAATTCAAAATATATTACAAAGCTATAGTAACCCAAACAGCATGGTACTGGCAGAAAAATACCCCACATAGCTCAATGGAACAGAATCGAGAGCCCAGAAATAAACCCACACATCTATGGACAACTAATTTTGGACAAGGGAGCCAAGAGCATACAATGGAGAAAGGAAAGTCTCTTCAATAAATGGTGATGGGGAAACTGGACAGCCACAAGCAAAAGAATGAAAGTAGACCATCACCTTACACCATGCACAAAAATCAACTCAAAATGGATTAAAGACTTGAATGTAAGGTCTGAACCCATTAAACTTGTAGAAGAAAACACAGGCAGTACACTCTTCAACATTGGTCTTAGTAGCACCTTTTCAAACACCATGCCTGACTGGGCAAGGGAACAACAGAAAAATTAAACAAATGGGACTACATCAAACTGAAAAGCTTCTTCACAGGAAAGGAAACCATCAACAACAACAAAAAAGACAGCCTAACAATTGGGAGAAGGTCTTGCAAACCATATATCAGATAAGGAGTTAATATCCAAAATATACAAAGAACTCACACATCTCAACAACAAAAAAACTAACAACTCAATTAAAAAATGGGCAAAAGATCTGAACAGAGATTTCTCCACAGAAGATATACAGATGCCCAATAGGCACATGAAAAGATGTTCAACATCATTAACTGTCACAGAAATGCAAATCAAAACTATAATGAGATCAGAATGGCTATAATTAACAACACAGGAAACAATAAGTGCTGGAAAGGATGTGGAAAGAAGGGAACCCTCATACAGTGCTGGTAGGAGCCACTATGCAAACTGGTGCAGCCACTATGGAAAACAGTATGGAGGGCCCCCTTCTAAAATTAAGAATAGATCTACCATACGATCCAGCTATTCCACTGCTGGGTATTTATCCAAACAACTTGAAAACACAAATACGTAAAGATACATGCACCCCTATGTTCATCATAGCCTTATTCACAACAGCCAAGACTTGGAAGCAACCTAGGTGCCCATTAAGGGATGAATGGATAAAGAAGATGTGGTATATATACACAATGCATTACTACTCATCATAAGAAATGATGAAATATGGCCATTTGTGACAACATGGATGGACCTTGAGGCTATTATGCTAAGTGAAATAAGTCAGAAGGAAAAAGTCAAGTACCATATGATCTCACTCCTAAGTAGAAGATAAAAACAACAAACAAACACATAGAAACAGAGATTGGATTGGTGGTTACCGGAGGGGAAGTGGGGGGAGGGTGGAAGAGGTGATTGGGCACATGTGAGGTGATGTGTTGTAATTGGTCTTTGGGTGGTGAACGTGATGTAATCTACACACAATCTGAATATATTGCGATGTACACTTGAAATTTATATAATGTTATAAAGCAATGTTACCGCAAATGCATACATTTAAAAAAATGAACAAAAAACAAACATTATTAGCTTTTTACTTTCCTTCACAACATGTGGCTGAAGTAAAGTGTTACTTTGTCTCCCCTGAAAAGATGGCGAAAATGAGGAACTCAGGCAGGGTGATCTTTTTCCGAGGCTGGAAACTCAGTCTTGCTGGGGACATGATCAACACACACCCCCACTGCAGGGAACAGATGAGAACTGAGAGAGCCACAGCAGTAGTGTTCCAGGTTTGTGATCTGCTGGCTCCATTTGACAGCCCCGGGCTCCTGGCTCAAATATGTCAACTTCCACAGCAAAACTTCCATCCCATTTAGTAAGAGTCACAAAGATGAACAGACACAGCTGATCTGAGCAACGTCTGACAATCAGCTTCCTCTGTCCATCTCCTCTCCTAGCACGCTCTTCCTCTTTAGCAAATGCCCATTCTTACATCTTGCTCTTATTCCACAGTCAACCAGTCCCATCTAAAGGTTTAAATAAGAATTAATGTTTTAGTTGCTAATGTTGAAGATGTGATTATCCAGCCAGGTTTACATTTTAAAGAGGATTGAGAGTTTTTGAGACAGGTGCAAGGA
The DNA here is from genome assembly GCF_021613505.1 of Equus quagga. NCBI lineage: Eukaryota > Metazoa > Chordata > Mammalia > Perissodactyla > Equidae > Equus > Equus quagga. Next base: position 70,441,248 of record NC_060275.1, read on the forward strand.
GTAGTTTTGAGCAGAGGCCACCCACAACCAGGAGGAGTCTGAGTTTACTGGATGACACTACCTACCAGAACCCGGAGACGGGCTTCCTGAAGAGTGCTGGCCATCACACCCCCTCCCTACCCCTTCTCCTTAGAGAGAACCAGAAGTGAAAGTGCAAAACCTTGCACTGAAAGGCGTGTCAGTCCTGATGTAGACGCTACCGTCTCTTTTATTTTCCACTCAGGTATTAAGGGTAAATGACTTATTTACTAATTATGCAGCCACCAAAAATGATCATTATAGATTCTATAACAGAATGGTAATATGTTACTTGAAAAAAACAACAGAAAAAGTATAGCTATGGTATGATTACAATCATATAAAATCACGTATGCATACAGAAAATGATTGGTAGGCATGATGGAAAACTGAAAATAGTTCATCCTAAGTGATTTACGTCATTCTTTCATTTCTGCTGTTGTTGTTTTCATGCATTGTTAAAGCACATTATATATTTTCACTGTTAAAATATATTTCCTGGTTTTTAGTAACTTGCTCCACAACTATATCAGTTTGTTCTACTGCAGACTCATCTTTTCTGAAGCAACTCCAACCACCTTCAAATTACACTACTTGATGCAAAAAACACTGAAAAAGTGGGAGGACCCAGGCTGCCTCTGATGGGCGCTCAGGGAGGGACAACATTCCATTGTTCAGAAACAGTGAACTAGAAATTGCTAGAGGCTAAAAGATAAACATAATCATCATTGAACACCTTCAGTAGCATTTGACATTATCAAAAGTCCTCCCCTCCCCTTCAAAATAATCATTTCTGTATCCTTTGTTAGTATTTAGTACCACAGTTTTAAAAACATTACTGCAGAATTCATGGCTCGAATAAATCCATCTGGTGATTCTGTCCCAGAAATGGGATCAGGTATACCTCAGTGAGCTGCCAGGTATCCATACCGTACCTAACACTTGAAGAAGTATTTGTAACTTTCAGCTTTATTGGGGAAGTAAAGACTGCTGCATGTAATTTTCGTAAGTGGAGAGCTCTGGGCCAGTCTCCAAATCCCAGAGGCTGTTTTAGTATGTGCTTTTAAAACATAAGCCAGGTAACAGAAGTTCTAGGTGGGTCTAATACCTATTCCTCAACAAGCGATCAATGGGTTGAGCCCATCAGTTAACATAAGCATCCAAAGAAGAACAGTTGTGGAGGGGAAGGGGCAAAGAAGTGTTTGGGGTATCTCGTAAATATGAGCCACGCCATTAATTATTGAGATTCTTTTCAATGTGCTATTTCCAGGGGAAGTAAATGAAAGAACAAGTGGGAAACAATGAACAGATCAGGGTATATAACCCAGACAGCCAGTTTTTATAAGTGCATAATAAGTATCACAAGAACGTCTCATGCCTGGACTCTCTATAACACCTCTTCTCCTACCCTACTTGCTACCTCAGAGCAGATTGGGGCATAACTGCTTCTTTGAGTGAAGCAGCAATTTAAGGTCCTATGTTTCTGAGTCGTTATGTCTTGAGAAGCTTTCACTGAAACAATTCTAAACCTTGCATAGTTTTATTTTTCATCCAAAGAATCAGCATTTTAGGAGGGACTAACTAAAATCACAACACGCTATTCTCCTGGAAATAGCATAGGAAATAAAAATAACAACATTAGTTTCTCCAGTGAAATCACTCTACCTGTCAGATTCCAGAAAACCCCAGAATAAATTCATATCTAGAGGTTTCCAAGATTAGTTAAGTAATTTAAAAATTCTTATAGAGAAATATGACCAGATAAATTTACCATGAACTGAGAGAAAAAGTAATATAGAATAGTTTGGTCATATTGCTCTTTAAATTTGGGAATAAAAACTGACTTCGTAAATAGAATATTCTTCTAATTAAAGTTTATTAATGATTTTTTTGGTGCATGTGTGAGGAGATTGGCCCTGAGCTAACATCTGTTGCCAATCTTCCTCTTTTTTTTTTTTCTCCCCAAAGCCCCAGTACATAATTGTATATCCTAGTTGTAGGTCATTCTAGTTCCTATATGTGGGACACTGCCACAGCATGGCTTGATGAGTGGTGCACAGGTCTGTGCCCAGGATCCGAACCTGTGAACCCCAGGCTGCCGACGAGGAGCACAAAAACTTAACCACTCAGGCACAGGGCCAGCCCCTATTATTGATTTTAAAACAAAACTGATAATTTAAGGCCATATAAAAATTTGTTTTTATTTCTTGGGTAAAAGAGAATAAGCAAAACATGAGTAATGGAAATCCACTGATAATCCATAAATTTCACCTGATTAAATTATTTTAACTTCTTGCCACACTGAACCTTCTAGAGAGCTTTCAACAACTGGCAATCTCTAAGTCTGAATTTCACTTCTTCTGCATCTCCCTATGGAACCTGTGTGGGCTTGCTGGAAAGCAGAGAGATGCCTCAAGGCAGAGGTCTAGAATAAAGCTGAAAAAGCAAAATTCTCAGCTAATATATATCTGGTCTTTGACTACTCCAGCATGAACTACAGATACAAAAATTAACGAAAATAAGACATAGAATACAAATATTTAAAACAAAGATTTAAGATAGATGGTCTAAAAATTCTTTTATGTTTTAACTAAAAAATACTGATCGTGTTTTACTTATTCTAGAAAAACGTTTCCTTCTTCCTTGGTTGAAAAAAACTTTTGCCTAGTGTGAATATGTGTTTAATTGCAGACTGTTGGGAACTCCCTTAAAAAGTTTGTCTGAAACTGTATTTCTTTCCTTAAAGGAGCTGGCTTCAAAATGTCAGTGGGGGGAAAAAATAACACCATATAAAACAGTATTTTCACAGGGCTACGCTTGTGTGCCAATGTGAGTTTTGGCCAAACCCTGCACTGCACACCTGCACTGCTGTGGTGCCTCCATTCTCAAACATCACGGCCTCCGCCCAGATTGCTCGAATAGTCCTGGGCTGTCACACACTTCAGTTGGACAGTGAGAACTTCAACCAATAAATGACTGAGCAAAATCACTCTGAAGACAACCAGCTCTCCCCAGCTGTTCTATACTGATACTATTTTTGAAGGCTTGATGAGAATAACTGGCTTCCTAAAGGGAAAATAAGTAGCTGCAACCAGATCACGCACAAGGAGGGGGCGAGGGGAGAGGCATGGTTAGAGGGGCTTGTGAGAATCCAAGAGGCAGAATTCAGGGCCGTTTAACAAACTCCCACCTTTGGAAGCTCCATCTGACATACTGTGAACTATTCAAATACACTCACATACCACATTAAATATTTTTTTCCTGTGAAACATTGTATTTTATATTTTTGCTTTACATCTAAGCAATCATCACACACACCTGGGAATTCTCATGAAGTGCAAAGATCTAAAATAGAAATTGTTTTCAAATACTACATTTTTGTGAATGTTAAATTTAACAATTAATGAAGTTGTATGTTATGCTTACCAACAAATATCTCATTTCCTCTAATAAAGCTGTAAGCCGCAACCTGATTTCAGACGTGTTAAAACGTGAAAAAAAATGTATGTTTTCATAGGTAAAATATCGCATAGATTTTGATTCTGCAGTTTTCTTTTCGTGCTCTTTTGAACGAAAATATCTTTCCCCTTTGCAGACTCAAATTTGTCATAATTCTATGAATGTCTCCTCATGCTCGGGGAACTGAGTACGCACGGAGAGGCAGTACCCCACAGTGGCTGAGAATGTGGATTAGAGCCACTGCCCGTGTTTGTGATTACAGCATCAGTACTTACTATTTCTGTGATCTCGTGTAAGTTATTTAAACTCTAAATGCCTTACTTTCCTATTCTGTAACATAAAAATAAGAGTACTTACCTCACAGGACTGTTGCTAGGATTGTGTTAGTATTTAAGTGTTGAGAACGTGTGATATTCTACAAGTATTAGTCATGTTACTGGTATGAATGAAATGATTCTAGAAGAATCATTCACTTTCCCCAGCAAAGCCAGTCATCCACTGGGGATGACAGTGTCATCCATTTCTGTCTTGAAAGAAATGGATGGACCTCACATTTTGGGCAGACATATTTATACACCAAGTCCTACACCAATGACCTACAGTCATTCTCTAGGAATCTCTAGGAGCAGGAGTGATCCCAATGCTAACGATAACCCCTTCCGGGTAAGGAGCCAATGAGTAAGCGCAAGACCAGAGAGATTCAACACCTTCTCTCCCCAAAATAAATACTAGAGTCACTTCCCTCTAGTGGCTGAGATATACAATTACAACTCCCCCAGCCAACTGTAATGCTTTGGGTCTGTTGTAATGGAAATATTTCAGAGGATGGTAAACTTGAGTGAAAAGTCAATTTTAAGCCAGTGGGGGTCAAAGTACCGAATAACAAACCATTGAGTTTTTCTTTAAATAAAGCAATATTAAACATTCGTACAGTGTCATAATTATTAACCTTAACACCACAAAAAGAGCAACTTTAATTAAACGTAACCCCATGTATGTATTTAATGCCTCCTCAGTGTCCTCTAAGTACAGCCAGTGTAATCCAAATGATAAATAGCTTTTTCTTTCCCTAAGTTTTTTAATGGATGGGGCTCATTAGCTTACATAATCATCCCTAAAACTAGGACAGTGCTCCCACTGTCGCTCTGCAGTGAAATATTAATCCTACCAAACCAAATATTTGACATGATCTGTTGGGCTTGGAGTGTTTTCCTTAAACCATTAACTTCTCAGGGGTATGAGGAGACAGGCGAAAAAAAAGAAAAAGAAAAATACCAAATCTCTCACCACAGTTTTGTTACATAAGGGATATATCACAAAGGGAACTGGATTTTCTTTAAGAGTATTCTGATTATTTTTTAGCAGTTTATGTCCTAAGCAACTTCAGCCACCCAGACATTCAGCTCTTCTGAAAGGTTCTGATTTTAAAAACACATTGCACGTGACCCATCAGCATACACTATGTGCTGTACACTGACAGAGGAAGATTACACCAAGTGAACTTACAAGTGTAACTCACTTTTCATTTATAAATTCACTGAAGAAGCCTAAAAGACGTCGCCTAAAAGACGTTACCTACAAGACAGAGAAGAAGATCATCCTAAAACAAGGCTCTGCTGTTTTTTTCCCATATACTTAATATACACATTGGACTTAAAAAAAACCTCTTATAAAATACACCCATTAAAGAGCATGTTCTATTCTTTCATACTATTAAATATCCAAACATCAAGAAGTATTTAGTACATAAAGTACCATGAAGAATCTAGTAAATCTACATAATTTCCTACTCAAGCCATTGAGAGGTGTATGACAGCACACACACGCACATGCTTATTGGTGTGAAACAAAATATCGATGGTGTTGGAGAGGCAAGGATATGAGTTTGGGACATTTTTATTTGATGTGGCAGCAATTCATCTAAGGTGTGACGTTCTCTCAGCATTTGGACACATGGGACTAGTAATAGGCAGAGGCAAAGACAGACTGAAATGCATATTTATAAATTCTCTTTCTATAATAAAGATGATTTCTCTGTCTAAAAACCTATGACCCCCACAAAACTAAACACGCTCTTACCATACAATCAAGCAATTGCACTCGTTGGAATTTACCCAAAGGAGCTGAAAACTTATGTCCACACAAAAACCTGCACACAGACGTTTATAGCAGCTGTATTCATAGTTGCCAAAACTTGGAAGCAACCAAGACGTCCTTCAGTAGGTGAATGAATAAACTGTGGTATGTCCGGACAATAGGACATTATTCAGTGCTAAAAAGAAATGAGTTATCAAGTCATGAAAAGACATGGAGGAATCTTAAATGCATATTACTAAGTGAAAGACGACAATCTGAAAAGGCTACATACTGTACGATTCCAACTAAATGATGCTCTGGAAAAGGCAAACCTATGGAGACAGTAAAAATATCACTGCTTGCCAGGAGTTGGGGAGAGAGGGGTGAAGAGGCAGAGCACAGAGGATTTTTAGGGCGGTGAAAATACTCTGTATGATACTAGAATGATGGATACAAGTCATTACACATTTGTTCAAACCCACAGAACGTACAACACCAAGAGGAAGGCTAATGTAAACTATGGACTTTGGGTGAGAACGATGTGTCAAAGTAGCTTCATCGATTCTAACAAACGTACTGCTCCGGTGGGGAATGTTGATAATCCGTGAGGCTACGCATGTGTAGGGGCAGGGAGTATATGGTAAATGTCTGTACCTTTGTCTCAATTTTGCTGTGAACCTAAAACTGTTCTAAAAAAAGTCTTAATTTAAAAGATCAAAAAAACACATATTTTAAGCCTAAGGATATCTATGATTACTGATAAATTATTCTGAAAAAAAAAAAAAAAGGACCAAAAAAACCTATGATCCCTACTGGATACAAAAATAAATCCAGCTTGGTCCCAGGGTCCCTCTCCAGGCTCAGCACTTAACACTTCTTCGCCTCTGTTCACTCCCTGCCACTGTGCTCACCAGGAACCACAGCTCCCTATGCTGTAACCACAACACGTGCTCTCACACCTGCCAGATCTGCTCCTGCTGTGCCCTCTGCCCAGGAGGGGCTTCCCTGCCAGCTCCTCTTCTCTTCCTGATTGACATCTTTTCATCCCTCTACAGTCGAACAGCATCTCCTCTGGGAGCTTCCTGTTGAAACTGAATCAGACAGAATTAATCCTCTCTCCCCTTGTCTGTTATTACACTACAGTTAACTGTTTTCAAGTCTATCTTCCCTGAGGGAAGGTCACGGGTCATTCATCTTGGTAGCCCAGCCTCTATTGTGGGGTCATTATTGGCAATCAATACATGTTTGTAGTATGAATGAGCGGTTCTACAACTTGCGTTTATGTGTAGGTGGCTTCAAATCTCTTTTAGAGGTAGGTGATATGCAAGTAGTAGGTTTCCATTGTTGCTGTACTAATTATTGGAGTTTTCATTACCATGTTAAATACACTGCTGATTTTTTTTTCTAACTCAATGGTTTCTATTCCCCTCTCCATTCCCCACACCCTTATTCCACCTTCCCAAATCTTCTACTTCCTCCAAGCTGGGCCTCCTATCTTACCTACCCTAAAGGCCTTTTTCAACTACACAGACAGCCTACAGATTGAAGGACAAGAAATAGTACTCGAGGCCTATTGCTTACAGAAGGCTGTAACTAACGATAAACCTGATTTGGTAACAGGGAAAGGAAAGGTCTCAAAAGGGATAGTTCTCAGGTATCTTGTAATGACCAAGAGCCTCAATTCTCCCAGGAGGAAAATCTAGTGGCCCTCAAGCCGCTGGTATCCTAAGGGCCTTTGTCTTTGGTCGAGTGTTTCTTCCAGCACCAGCATTCTATCTTCCACCCAACAATCCTCCCGCCCCCAGTAACCCCTTAATTCCATGGCCTATGGACAGTCAGCACTGACCTTTCAGCATCACTCTACATAGGGGACCACTCTCCTGCTTGAAACTCCTTCATTTTGCTTCTGGGAAATCACTCACCTGGTTTTCCTCCTAACCCCTGGCCATATCTCCTCCAGCTCCTCAGCTCAACATCTACATCTGCAGTGTCTCAGGATCTGTCCTGGAGCCACTGCTCACTAGTTGACTTCATCCAGTCCCATGGGCTTATGTACCACCTACTTGCCTAGGAGTCCCACTTTGCTTTTCCAGACATAATCTTTCTTCAGAATTTCAGACCCCACATGGGTAACATATAAACATCTCAAATTTAACATGAATAAAACCAAACTCTTGATTTCCTGCCACAAGCTGCTCTTCCTCAAGTCTCCCCACCTTGGTAACCAGAACTACCATCTACTCTGTTACTCCAGCCAACAATAGAGAAGTTGTCCTTGATTTCACTTTTTCCCTGCATCCTCCCTTCAGAATACAGTCTGAATCCAACCACTTCTCTCCAACTTCACCATTTACCATCTGGTCCAGCCACCATTACCTCTCATCTAGACTATTTCCTAAATGTTCAAGTTAAGCTCAATCCACCCTCTACACAGTAACCAGAGGAAATTTTAAAAATGCAAATAAGATCATGTTATTTCAGTGCTTCCCAACAGGCTTAGAGGAAAAGCCAATCTCTGACTCTGCCTTAGGGAGCCCTGCAGATGTGGCCCCACCCGTCTCTCACCTCATCCACACGCCCTCATCCAAACACCCCCCTTGGCCCACGCTGCTTTTCCTTAGGTTGCTCTTGCCTTGGTAGTCTCTCTATTTGGAATGCTTTTGCTTTGCTAGTCTCACAGCTGATGTTTTCTGGTCATTCAGATCCAGCTCATATATCACTCTCTCAAAGAAATTCCTCTGCAAACCACTTGTTACTCTCCAATGTTTTTCTGGCTTGTATGTTTATGGTAGGTCTTCTTTCCCCCACCCCATGCCCACTAGGATATAAGCCCCATGAGAGCAGAGACCTTCTCTATCCTGTTCAGAGCCTAGAATACAACCTAGCCAGTAGCTGGTGCTCAATATGAACAAGTCTATTATGAAGGTAGGTCAAGACCAATGCCTGTCTCCCCTGTGTTACCTCTAAACACTTTTGGCCAAAAGACTTTGAGATGCACGGTCCAGGATTTCTCTGACCTCTCTATGTTGACATTTAAGCATATTCTACACTCTATGCTCCATAATCTAATGTTGTGAATTACGTCTTTGTACTTCTCTTGGATTTCTATCTTTAATAAGACTTCCCAGAAGGCATGCCGCTGGAATAGACTGTCTGTCAATAAGTCATAACATTACATAAGGAAGTGACTCCAAGTCCCCCTTTCTCCTTATCAGCTTGATAGCTACTATTTACTAATCATCTTTGTGCCTGGTACTTAAATCATCCCCAGCACTGAAAGATACGGGTTAACTTCTCCATCAGATAGATGGGGAAACTGGGACTCAGAGATCCTATGGAACTAGCCCCAAGTCCCTTCAAGCAAGTGATAAAGCCATACATGCCTTACAAATGGTAGGTTAAAATGTCTCAGAAGGACGTCTAGATATATTGAATTGAATAACTGTCTATCTACCTTTAAACCAGCATTCCAAATCCCAGCTTTTGTCAAAATCATGAGAATGATCAGATCCAGAGTCACATATTCAGATTTCTGGAACAAAGCTAACTGGCGGCCATCTGTGATAATGGAGAAGCAGCACCACAAAGATAAGTGACATCAACTAATGTCTCCTGAATTAAACCTATATATTGGCTTTACTTGGGGTCTCACCTACAAATGCTGCCATTTGCGATGGCACTAGTGACATTTCATATCCTCCTAATGAAGAAGCTACACATAGATGTCGACAGCACAAGAAAATCTCCCTGGCAGCAAAGGGTTGGAACTTTAAACGGTCTATCTCCCCCTGTGAAAGGAAGTCAGCTACACAGTGAAAGCAATACTCACCACTGAACTCCCTAAATAAAAATGCTAGATAAATGCTACATGCTAAATAAAAGCTCTAACTCTCTGAAGAACGAGGTAGCATTCCTCAAAAATACATATTTTAGCGTACTTTAGATGGATATTAAAACTAAACCTAACTAGACAATGAAGCCTATGGAGTTGGGCAAATTAATCACCAGCAAAAGGGCACCACACTCCGACAGTGGTTGCAGGCTGGCAACCTCCTCTGAACAAATTGCAGATAGGCACTTTAATGAGGGAGAAAATATGAGCTAACATAACTGAAGTCAAATCAGCTCCTACAGGCAGGGAAGCACATTAACTGATGTGCTGATATCTGCCGCCAAAATATCAGCCAGGGAGAACAAAAGGCTGTCAAAGCAAGAGCGTCACCAAGCCAAGACAGCCCAGGGTTTGGGCTTAAGCAGCAATATGACATTCTCAAGGGGAACACGAGTTTTGTTTCTAATGTCAGCTCTTTAAGTGATTTTTATTGATGCCATTTTTTTTAGCACTCACTAGTCTTCTCTGACTACCAACAGGAGATTGCAATAGATTGTCATGATGTCTTCAGATATAGACATTTTGATAAATAATAAAAATTTCCTGTCATCCTTAAATACTCTCTTATGAGATAATTTTCCTACCTATGCAGGTAGCAGTGGCCAGACCCACTCATATCACTCCACTGCATCTCTGAGGGACCCTCCACGCCAAGGGAGATGTTTTACCAAACCCTTATTATAGAATCAACCTCAGCCTCAAGTAAAGAAAAACAGAGAAGCCAAAGGTGAGTACACACACACAGACACACACACACATACAGTGATGCCATGGTTCACAATGGGATGAGGCCAATGGAGTTAAAGGAAAAAGAACTTTTTGCCCGCAGACAGCTGAGACGTGAAAGGCCATCTTATGAGGAGAAACTGGATCCTGACTCCGCCACTGTCTAGTTTGTAAGACTCTACACAAGTTACTTAATCTCTGTAAATCCTCATTTCCTCACCCATAAAAAGGGAATAACACCACCGAATAACTCCACCTGTTTGACCTATTGCCACAAAGTGGAGGCCTCAAATCATCTGAGGCTGCCTCAAACATTATAAAGAAAGAAATGATGGGATAAAGGTCAAACAAATAAACAGTAAGAATGACCCCACTGGGCTTTTATGAGGAACCAATTAGAGTGGGTATATGAGAAGGATCCCTAAATTGGAGAGCACTTTACAATTACTGAGCCAAATTGATCTTGGCAGAGACACCGAGTTTTAAATGCTTCTCCAGCAGCAACACCATTGCACAGCCCTCAGAATCAAAGTGGGTCAGAGAGTCTCTTGAAAAATGAAATCCCAAAATTAAATGGGGCAAAAATAAGGCTGGTCCTAGCCTTCCTAATCTCGCAACAACCCGAATCAATTTATATGGCGATGGAATGCATGCTGTCCAAGCATGACACACCAAGAACGTTTGGGGGTTTCTCTAGAAACACTTGAAGCTTCTGGCCAATTTCTGTCAAAATAAATTCAATGCAACTATGGCAATTTCGGAACACAACTTCCATTGGCCAATCTAGGTCATAGGTGCTGCCACCCCCATCCTCACCCCCACCATCACCACAGAAAGTACTGCTGACTCATTATATAGTTTTTAGCCACTAAGCCTTTGGTAGAGCCTCAGAATCCTTCTCAACATGGAGTTCTGAGTGGATCTTGTAGAAGAGAAATTGGAAGGAAGTATCTATTATAAGCCATCCCCGGAATAGAGAAATGAGCAACTGACTTACAGTGAAATGGCTTTCCAAAATGAAAATAAACAAAAGCATCAATATTACATAACTTTATTCATCAACTCTATATATTCAGCTATCTTAGGGAACATTTTACAAGTACCTCACACTAGGAGGCTCAAAAATAAGCAATGCCATGGGGCTGGCCCTGTGGCATAGTGGTTAAGTTCGTAGGCTCCACTTCGGGTCGCAGGTTCGGATCCCAGGCGCGGACCTACACACCACACTCATCAAGCCATGCTGTAGCAGCGTCCTACAAAGAAGAACTAACTACCTTACAGCTAGGATATACAACTATGTACTGGGGCTTTGGGGAGAAAAAAAGTAGAGGAAGATTGGCAACAGATGTTAGCTCAGGGCCAATCTTCCTCATCAAAAAAAATTTTTTAAAAAAGAGCAATGCCGGGGCTGGCCCCGTGGCCGAGTGGTTAAGTTCGCACGCTCCGCTGCAGGTGACCCAGTGTTTCGTTGGTTCGAATCCTGGGCGCGGACATGGCACTGCTCATCAAACCACACTGAGGCAGCGTCCCACATACCACAACTAGAAGAACCCACAACGAAGAATATACAACTATGTACCGGGGGCTTTGGGGAGAAAAAGGAAAAAATAAAATCTTTAAAAAAAAAAAAAAAAAAAAGAGCAATGCCAGTCAAAGGCACATGTTCAATTTATCATAAAGTATGTGGAAGAGGTAGCAGATTACAAAATTTTGCCTTTAAAGTTTTTGTGCCCAAATGAGCTCTCCCATACTCAAGTACACAGAACTTTGGGGTCTCAGTCCAGCCATATCTTTTCTTTAGCACAGTCCTTGTTCTGTCTTGAGTAAAGAACAGTGGCCTGGCTGACAGCCACCCAGTCAGTCCACCTCCACAAGTAAGAGAGAGAGACTTTTATTATGGCTAGAATTCCTCAGGCTCCTCACTGGCATCAGAAGCAGAAGGAGCTCTTCTGCCTGGCTTCTGGGGGCAGCTCTGGGGGGCTAGAGGCTGTGGCCCAAATTGGAACTTCCCGCCATTCAGGTGTTTCTGTGATCAGAGCGCTAGGCTTACTCCCCAGTTGACTGGACTTGGGAAATCTCAGTGCAGGCTGCAGCTGACATGCCTCCCCAGGGCTAGTCCCTGTTCTCTGAACTGGGAATTGTGGTCTGCTTTTCCTTCGTCTAGACCCAAACCACAGGAACGACGAGGAGGGTGGATTTTGCAGAGCATCTGCCTCCCGACTTGCAATTTGAAAGAGGCCTCAGTCTCTGTTGATACCTCCCACACCTTCATCCACGTTATACACAAAGTCCCGGAAACACTTCCCAGCTCTGGGATGCACCTCCAGCAGCACGCTGGATGATTCCACTGGGCCGTTATGCCATCATTTCCAGATTCGACATCAGTAAACATAGCTAAAAGTGAAACTGTCATCTCCAAAATTGATTTCTCTTTGAACTTCCCGATTTCTCTGAGACACCACAATTCTTCCATTCTACGTAATGCCTCTCATCCTTCAGTAGGTCCCGTTGACTCTTCTTTCATAGCACCCTCAATGGCATCTTTCTAATTTATTCTTTACTGTTCGTTTTCTGCACTTTGCTTCCTCCAGTCTTTTCATATCATGTTTCTCAAGTGCAGAAATTTTACTAAACTACCATTTTCCTGGTTAAAAACCTCAGATATGTCCCTCACTAAAAGAAATAAAACCCAAGACTTACAGACTGGCATGTGAGACACTCTGTAGTTTGTTCCCAACCTTTCTCTTCCATGAAATCCCTCTGTCCACACTCTAGTGTCTGTAAGCTCTGGGCAAGCTGGCTGACTGCCATCCTGGATCATGTCTCCGCCATTCCTTTCATTCCCACTCCTGTGCTCATCCCGGATGCCCTTCCTTCCTCCTCTTACTTACTTAGCTCATAATCAACCTTCATAGTCCAGTTCAAATCCTGCTTTTAAATTCCCCAATCCTCTGGCTATACCACTTACGTAGCCTTCATAACATAACAATTTACATTTTTTCAGGCTTAACCAAATTGTTACTTAAAACCAAAGTAAATTCCCAGAAAATTGGAACACTTTCTCTTCTTGATAGCTCCAATGACTTTAGCAGAGCAGACCAACCAGAGTTGGTTATATTTGCTGCCTGACTATTACACTGTAACTCAGAATAGTTTTGAGATGACTTCCTATGGACTGATTTTTAAACACAGAATAAAATAGAATGGGTGCGTTATAGGTCTTGGTTTCCTTTAGTAAACCTGCTTTCATTACTACAACTCACCAAAGGGCCACCCAATCTTGGAAGCTCTTCAGAAACTATAATTTTGGGATGGAAAGGGAAAATAGAGGAGTTCGTTTACTTTACCAGAAAGATTGTTTCTGATTTTTAATACTGTGTTAAAATGATCACAATAATTTCAAAGTATATTCTCTCTCATGTTCATTCATAGCCAAACTCACAAACTTGTACATATAATAAAATAGTGACTCAAAATAAGCAAGCAATAGAAAAATTTATGTGGGGCTTTATGACAACGCTACTTTAGGCAACAGATTCTGTGCTGAAAAATAAAGTCCACTTTGCATCTCCAAAGCAGCAGAGAAGTGAAAATGCCTTAGGAGGCAGCATAGTCGTAGAGTTCCAAGTACTGAGTTCAAATCCTCTGCAGTCACTGCTGTTTTATCAAAATGATGCAAAAACTGACAAAACAATGAAACACATTTTCTGTCAAACTCGTTCAGTTCTGTACTCACAAAAGATTATAGCATCAAATGGAATCTCAGTTATTTCTGTAACAGTGCTGAACTTTAATCTTTTCTTCTTTTGGAAACAAACAATGGGCAGTGTAAGTTCAGAGTACACTCTGATGGGTCATTAAGGTGGAGGACAGTGACTCAAGCACGTGAAGCTATTACGAGAGATCTGTGAGTCCAAACACGGCCAATACCCTGAATAAACAAAGCCACACAGAGAGGCGCCAGTATTTTTTTCAATGTCTATAGCTGCTGTTGTGATCAATAAATCAGAAAATTTTAAATGCTCTGGAGTCTGCAGTCACTTCCTGAATTCTGTCTTTTCTCAATCAAGTGATACATTCAATCAAGAGATCATGTGGGCTGTTCTACAAAATGCCTGACATTAAAAAGGATCCAGAGTCACAAAGGTGAGACTGTCTATATCAGAACCCCGATGCTGACTCCATACCTGATCCAATGCCAGAAAGTTCTGGGGTTTATTCAAGCTCTCACACTGCTGGTCTCTGCAATGCCCATAAAATTTAGCTCTTTTTATGCCTCCCATCATCGACAGAGGAATACAGATGCAAAGGAGTTGAGGATGGTGGCCAGTGGCTATTAAAAGGATAAAAGGGGCACTCAGTTATCCATATCTATTTATCTCACACTGAGCTAAACAGGAAGCCCATACAATCAGGGCTCCTAGACAGTGCTGTAAGTTCCAGAAAGGTAACAGGTGAAGAATGGACACACCAAAGGACATTATAATCATTGCATACAAAATATCCAGTCTACACTGTGGGGATGCTAACTGTCCAGATCCTCCTGCTGGACGCCACAATCTAGGCATTCTCTTCCGTGTCCTGGATGAGCCTGCAGAGTCTCCTTTGTTTAACACATAACTCTGTTCTCCTAATGTCTGGGCAGAGGGAGCAGCATGGGATGGTCATCCCCCTCCTGTCACCATCACACTCCAGTCAAGCTGCTTGTCTGTTTTCCATCCACATCTGAAAGCTCCCTGAGGGCCGGGATGGAATCCCATCTATCTTCATCTCCCCAGCACCGTGCCTGGCTCACAGAAGCAAAACGATTGTGAATAAATTAGGGAACATGAAGCCACATCATTAGGGTGAGTGGCAGGAGCAGTAGTGCAGGCCCCGAGGCCTAGAGCACAGATCTGCAGCAGGGTCTGCAACAGGAGAATTTTAATTGCTTCCAGGGAGAAAGAATGAGCCAAACCAAGCACTTTCCAGGAAGGCATGAGGCCTTGGAGGGCTGGAACTGCAGGTCATTGCATGGCTTTTTTTCTGCAGCCTTGTGTAGGGTTACCCAGATCCCACAGCCTGTAACATGTCAGGAAGCCACCATGCACGTGGAAACTGAGGAGGCAATGATTCCATGAGATGGGGCTAAAATGTACTGTCAACTAGACAGCAAGGGATTTTCTCCTCCATGCAAATACAGACACATGGACACATGCATGCTCAAAGGCACCCAAAATCTAGACAGTTAAAATAGCATTTGAAGATGGAATAAGTCCCCTGGACTGTGGAAACAGGCTGGTTATCTTGTGACTCTTTAAATATCTTTATCCTTTAAGGATGTCCTTGGGGTTCCACCTCTCACACGCCTGTCCCCGATCTCTCCAGCTGCAGTGGTCTGTCTCTTTTATGAACGATCTCTATGAGCGGTCTGTGCTGTTCACTGGCTCTAGTTACTAGAAGGAGGCGGGGTGCCAGAGTGAAAGGAGCACCGGGCTGAGTCAGAAGAGCTGGTTCCAGTCTCTTAGCTTTCTTCCAGGAAATGGAGGTAAAAGTGCCTGCCACCTGGCTCCCCCAGGGTCATTTGATGGTCACAATGAAAATGAAAGAACGTTCAGTTTACCATTATCTTTGGTTCCTATGGCTGCTGTAACAAGTTCCCACGAAGTCAGTGGTTTAAAACAACACAAGTGTGTTCTCTCACAGTTCTGGAGGCCAGAAGTCCAAAATCAGTATCAACCAGGCCAAAATCTAGGTATCATCAGGCCATGTTTCCTCGGAGGCACTAAGGGAAAAGCTTTTCCCTGCCTCTTCCAGCCTCTCCATGTGTCAAATCTCCCTCTGTCTCTCTTATAAGAATACTCGTGATAGGATTTAGGACCCATGGAGATAATCCAGCATAATCTCTTCATCTCAAAATCCTTAAATTAATCACATCTGCAAAGACTCTTTTTCCAAATAAGATAACATTTCCAGGTCCCAGGGATTAAGATCTGATATCTTTGGGGCCTGCTATTCAGCCCACTACACCCATCAACTACATTAAGTGTTAATGTACAATTCTTGCCCCATATTCTTTCCTTAATTCTCAGCATATCAGCTAGAACAGAAATTCTTTGAGGATAAGAACAACTCGTACTTTGCAAGTCCCATGAAGGCTTTTAAGGTATTACGTACAGAACAAATGATTATTTGTTTGTTTAGAAAATAAAACCCTTATTCTACTCAATTTTTAGTTCCCAGCATTAGATCCCATGTAAAAATTTTAACGTAGCGTCTATCTCAGTTTTTCTTTCTAAAGTAGCTGGACCTTCTGCCCAGAGAAGCTGGAGAAGGAGGAACTGCATCATGAATGCTTCTGCTGTCACTGTCAAGTGTCTTCACGGAGTGTCATTTGTGATGCGTCGTTAGTGATAGTTCCTCATATCACCAGAATCCAAAGGCAGAAGCACTACTGGAAGGAAAATTGAAATAAACTCCATCCCAGTGAGTGTGAAGCCCCTGCAGCCTGATTCACCTCAGGGTCAAGAACAGACACGCAGCAGCTAATTCAGAAGGAGGCTCAGGATGGGGGTAAATTCATTCCATCATTTTTCCAACAAGTATTTCTTGAGGACGTCCTATGTACCGGGCACCAGGGACCCAGTGGTAAACAATATAGGCAAATCCCTGCCAACCTGGAGGTTTCATTCCAGCTGGGCAAGATAAACAAAAAACAAATAAATGTCATATATTGAGTGGAGACGTGCACCACAGGAAACATCATGGAACAGGTATCAAAGGGGGTGGTGGGGGCTCTCCAAGAGGGCTGGGAAGGCCCCTCTGTGCAGTGACACTGAGTTGAGACATTAAGGAAGCGAGGAGAGATCGGGTGATTGGGGCTCAGGAGGAAGAGTGTCCTGCACAGCTAGATCATCCTGCTGTGCCAGAAAATGAAGAAGTATTCAAAGACCAACAGGGTCATGTCAAGAGAACCCAGGAGTTGGCTTGAAAGGCTTCTTACCGACAAATCTGGGGACAACCTGCCCAATAAAAAGAGAAGCAATGGTCATGGATTATTACCCACCAAATAAATATTTGCTTTCTATTTTATTCTTTTAAAAATGCTTGAATCAATAGTAATACTCCTAAAAAAGGGGGAAGAAGAATGAAGAAAAATTTTTCTTTAACTGAAAAAATCACCTAATAATAACATTAGAAAACTCTCATTTGACAAACAGCAATATAATGTCTGATTCAATCAAGGTATGCAAAATCCATTAGGGGAAAGCTTGTTGAGAAAAGAATATTCACGTGGACTCAAAATGTTACTCCAGAGAATACTTAATAAAGCAAAAGAGGCAGCACCACAGGGAAAAATCTGGCAGACACCAGCTTTGGGGCTTCCTCACGTGATGCCATGGGGAAGACATCATCACCTGTTCTTGTCATATATGTTTAACCTGAATTAATGATGAAGAAATCATAGGATAAATTGAGATTATGGGTTAGTCAACAAAACAGTTGTCTTGTACTCTTGAAAAATGTCAATGTTATAAAAAGACCAAAAAAAAGTGGTAAAGCTGTTCTAAATTAAAGGAGACTAAAGAGATATGACAACTAAATGGAATATATAATCTTCAATTGGATCCTGAATTTAAAAAAACAACTATAAAAAAACTTTTTGGGGGGACAATTGGAGAAATTTGATATGGACTGCATATCGGATAATACTGAAATCATGTTCAACTTCAGAGTATAATAATGATAAAACGATATTATGGTTACGAAGGAGAATGTACTTCTTAGGAGATATATGTTGAAATATTTAGGGGTGAAGTGTCTGAACGTTTTTTTAAGTTTAGAATTTTTTTAAAAAAAGGTGAGAGGGTAGAGGGAGAATATTCCAGGAACAGGGGACAGCAGGAACATGACACAAACATGCTTGGAGTGGTCAAGATAAAGCAGAGTCCAATGTGGCAAGAAGGAACGAGTGCGAGGCAGCAGGAAGCCGGGTCGTGGAAGATGGGAAGGCAGCCGCTGGAAGGCTCTGAGCAGAGGAGTGACTTACCCTACAAAGATCACTCTGAGAGCTGGATGGAGAGCAGACCAACGAGGGCAAAGGCTGAACTGAAGCTCCTCTGAAAATCCAGGGGTAAATGATGGCGGCTCAGACTAAGGTGGTATATAGAGGTGTTGAGGAAAGCAGATGGCAAAGGTAGAATCAACAAGATTTCTGACGGATGATACACACACATGCACCCATATACACACACCAAAAAAAAAGGGAAGAATTAAAGATGACTTTTTTTTTTAAAGATTTTTTATTTTTCCTTTTTCTCCCCAAAGCCCCTGGTACATAGTTGTGTATTTTTAGTTGTGGGTCCTTCTAGTTGTGGCATGAGGGATGCCGCCTCAGCATGGCTTGATGAGTGGTGCCATGTCCGCGCCCAGAATTTGAACCAGTGAAACCTTGGGCCTCCAGATGTGGAACATGTGAACTTAACCACTGGGCCATGGGGTAGGCCGCCTAAAGATGAATTTTTGACTCAGAACTTGATTAAGATTGAGCCAAATTCATATTTTACATAAAGAGGAAAGGAAAAACCATTCCAATATCACTGCAGAAAAACAAATATTCTCTCCCTGTGGGGTATCTCCATACTGTTTTATTAACTGGATCCAGTAATAATTCAGCTGAGCATATTGTCCTGGGAAAAGGAGCAGAAAAGCATAAGAATCCATGAAATTTAGCTCATCTCCTTCTCACCTGGGACCATTAGTACAGACATCCCAGTTTCATAATATCTCATCATTCACCGTCACGTTCAGTTAGAACATGCAACATTCTTGATACAAAGGTTGGGTTTTATAGTTCACTTTGAATGCTGGTTTTCCCAGAACAATACGAAGCTAATGATAATAAAACAGCACACTCATCTTGGAACTTTTCACAAACGCTACCTAATTAATTCTTACAACACCTCCAAGAGGCATTATCTCCATGTTACTGCTGGAGAAACTTGAGAATTTTCTTTTAAATTCTGCATTTGCTATTGCTCCTCTTACTGAAACACCTTTGCGCCTCACATAAGCATCACCAGCTTATGGTTTCGAAGAATATCACAACTTAATTCTCTTATCAACAGGGTGGGTGTTAATGGCTGTAGCCACATTTTAAGTATAGGAAATAGATTTTTTTAAATGATGTGAAATGTCTTTTTCCTAGTCTCAGAGCAATGCAGTAACGAAGTGGGACACAGGCAGGTCCTGCCTCCCACCACACGTACACACACATACATACACACACACACACACACACACACACACACACACACACAAAGTAAGTTTTTCATTTGCCCCAAGAAGCTCTAGTAAATAAGAGGTAACTGCTAAGGCTCCATAGAGTAATTTCAATATGTTCTAAAACCCAAATAGAAAAAATTGGCTGAGTAAAGAAGTCACAGTATTTGGTGCAGAAAGACTATAATAATGAAGACTTCTGATTAGGGCCAAACATGTTTAACGGTGGGTGCTACAAAGCAGGTATCCTGGCTCCCTGCACAGGGAGTGGGGCTCCTTCTTCAGGACTGAAAGGCTTGTCTTCTAATAGGGCTCAAAAGGCCCTGGGGCCCTCACAGTAATGGTGAAACATGACGCCCCCAGGGCAGCAGCAGGCCTGCCCAGGCTGAAGGCACCCGGCAGACGGCTCAGGTTAGAGCAGTGGCAGATACGAGAGCCGCTGGGACCCACGGCCTGATTTCCAAAATGAAACCAAGCTAGCCCTCACTGCACCATCTAGACTCTGTCTAAAATAGAATTAAAACAAAAATAGAAAAATAGGGCGCCACAACTCTAATTATGCTCCCCAGCCCCATAACCACATTCTCAACAGAAGACTGAAAAATCTACGTGTATAGTGAACCAAGCAGAGGAGCTCCAGAGAGAATAACAAAGTCACCTCCCCTGTAAATAGAATATTCTATTCTGAATGCAAATTTAAAATGATCACAAACTGAAGTGTGTAGAAGGAAAACACAGACAGTGCAGCTCTATGCCACAGAATCAGAATGTGGGCTCTCCCTCCAGGTGTTTGCATTTGAACCAGATCAGGCTGCTTTCTAGACATCAGTAAGTGGGTATCATTTGCTGTCCAAACTTGGTGGGTTTGAAAGTGAAAGGGAGTACTACTTCCTTTTTTCTTTTTTTTTTTTTGGTGAGGAAGATTGGCTCTGAGCTAACATCTGTGGCAATCTTCCTCTATTTTGTATGTGGGACGCTGCCACAGCATGGCTTGATGAGCAATGTGTAGGTCTGTGCCGGGCATCCAAACCCATGAACCCCAGGATGCCTAAGCGGAGGGCACAAACCTAACCACTATGCCACCAGGCTGGCCAAAGGGGGCACTTTCAATAATCACACTGGAACAACAGGCATAAATTGAACTGAACCTGGACAATGAGATGCGTGGTCACGATAGATAAGTTTGTTTCCTGGTACCTCAGTTTTCTTGTCTGTGAAATGACAACAGCAGTGCTTGCCTCACAGACACAGTTAGAACTACATGAGTTAATTTATGTGAAGCAGTAGGATCAGCACCAGGCATGCAGCAGGCTCTCGATAAACGTTGGAAACTAAGCCACTGCATATGCAAATATCTTAGTAATTTTGGCCTCCCACTCAAGTCAGTAGACAAAACAGAAAAGTTAACACGGAAAAGAGAATGCCTGACAAAAACTGGAAAATGATTATGACGAAAACCAAGGCCCTGGCACGGCTCTGAGGGCCTACCTGGCATACGGAGGCACCTCGTGTGCATGTGTGAAGGCTCTGAAAGCCCTCGTGTGCTCCAGGGACCTGAGGGGGCTTGAAAGCTCTGCTTGCCATCTGACCTCAGGAGACTGCATTCCCGAGGGCGGTGACCTCATGAAGATAAATTTATTATATCAGTGCAAAAAATAACGTATTCTAGAAAAACCGAAGGAAACGACCTAAGCATCTTTCTGCAATGAGTTTATGATACTTATCCTTTCCCATTACTGCACGGGTCCACTCCCTTCCCCCACCCTCTCCTCCTATGGAGGACCATGACACATCAGCTCAGTCTCCTTCCTTTGCATTCTTAAAAGCAACAGAAGCCTCTAGGTGGTGGCACCGGGGTGGAGCTGAGGAAGTGCTACCTGTCCTGGGCACACCTCCCCCACCACGCCTTCAATGACTTCTGAGACTGCCAACTCTCCCCATCTCTGCCCAGCCCCACACCCACAAGACCAGCAAAGTGCTCATAATCAAGCTCGTCTCTGCTTAGGAGAGGCATTCCTTGGAGTGTCTTCACTGAACAGATTCGGTCCCACATAACAATTCAGAAATAACACCCAGGGATGCATAAGGCAATTCATTAAACCATCACATTCACAAAAGCATGGGAACTGGTGTCTGTAGAGTATGAAAAAATTGCCATCTGGTAGCAGCTTCTTCCGATTTTTTCAATGTTCTCCACAAAGGGAAAGGGGGAAAAACAGAGAGAATAAAAGACAAATGGTCCTGCTCATCCTACAAAGTAAATGAAACTAAAAGGGGTTAGCAGTCAGGTGACTTTCCCACACTCACAGGTTCCCTGTGAAAAGGAGACACAAAATCACAACATACTGCCTTGTATTTGGTAAATGCTTATTATGTCTGCTCCTCACCATAGCAACAAGAGAAGCGAGGGGCATCCAAGTGCACGTGGATACCCAGTAACCTTTCTAGCAGCAACAGGACAAATGGGCAAGCTCTTGGCAAAACTGGATTAGGTGACAATGGTCACTGATGCCCTCCTCTGTTAAAGAATTGTCTACTTGTCCTTCCCTTATGACCACCAGAGATAGGTCTCATTCTTGCTAGTACAAATTTCTCACACTAAATATCTATAAGCTATTATTCTTACATTGTCAGTTGGGTGGGGGATTCAAAGATGAAGACAATGAAAGGCCAGGAAGTTCATGACTTGCCCAAGGTCACAAAGCTTGTCTGTGGTGGGGGTGATGACCAAGACTCAGGCACTATGATTCCTAGTCTGTCAGGGTCCCAGACAATTCCTCCAGGGCCTGTCAGTTATCACGAATGAAAGAAGCTAGCCTTCCAGGGGGGGTCTGTGGTGCACTGGAGAACAGGAGCCCCACAGAAGAAGGGCAGCAATGGCCCAGCTCTAGACTACATCGTATCATGAGGGAATACAAGACTAACCGAAGGGCTCCAGTTTTTCAAAAGTAGACCCCAGAAGTCCCCAATTCAGAATGCTCTTGTTGCTTCAAAGTACATTCAATGACAACAACTGATTAATTTTATTAAGCATCTACAGTCATGCACTGCATAACGTCTTTTCGTTCAACAAGGGACTGCACATACAATGGTGGTCCCATGAGATTAGCACCATGTAGCCTAGGTGTGCAGTAGGCTATACCATTTAGGTTTGTGTAGGCACACTCTGTGGTGTTCACACAGCGAGGAAATTGCCTAACGACACATTTCGCAGAATGTATCCCTGTCAGTAAGTGACGCATAACCGTACTGTACACCAAGTGCTGCTACAGGTGCCAAGGAGACGGCAGTAAGCAGAACAGACAAGCCGCCACTCCGTGGAGCTTACATGCTAACTCCCTTTCCTTAAGGCGACTTATTCTCTTCAGTGTGTGATCCGCCCTGACTTCTAGATCATATTCTCTGTCCCTCGCCACAGCCAGGCACTCTCTCTAATGTACTCTGGGTTTACCTTTCTTCAATGACTCTTTTCTACTCTGTCCTTGAACCTTTCTTTATTCATAACTGATTCCTGGTCAGTTTTTGCATTTTGATGGCTATAATGTAATGTTTATGGAAGAATCAAAATGCATGCCCCAGCTCTCCAGGTGTCAGCTCCATTCTCAAAGCGTACACACTACATGAGCGTCTGCCACGTTTGAGCACAGGTGAGAACCTGAGAACATGCTCGAGCCCCAGGGAATAACAGTACTCATTCCAGTGATATGCATTTATGGAGCCTCTACTGTACGTGTCAGGCACTGTTTTAGGTTCTATGAATACATCTATGAAAAAAAGAGACCAAAATCGTTGTCCTTGTAATATTTAAGAAGTGGCAATATTCTTCTCTGAAACTCGTACTGTATCCTACCAGCAATGAGGCACGTGTCATTCCCGTCACAGCCAAAACAGAAGAAGGATCTGGGAGATTTAGGGAGAAATGGAATCCCCGCTCTGCTGCCAACTCTGGCACGGCTGACTGTGTATGCACCACGTTCAGGCTCCAGGGACCAAATGGACAGGTGAACAAAAGGATGAAGTAAAACAGAGGGAGTGCAGGAAGTGCAGCAGATGCTCCAAAGGCTGCCTCCACGTAGAAGTCGGGGCACGAAATGGAAACACAAATATATAACACAGCACTGCTGTATTATAACAGAACTGCAGTCACTGAGTAACGGCAGCCTGCCTCCAGCTATGCACTGGGTCCCTGTGGAGGGCATGGCATGCAGGGTGACAAGACAGATACTGAGAATGTAAAATGAGGTGGCTTCCTTTGGAATCTTGCTATCTACTCACAGTCCAGATTACAAGCTGGCATGGGTCACATCCACATTACTCATGAGGCACTGATGTCATCATTATACGAACAGCCACTAAATTATAGTCAATTTACTAAGTGTCGGGGATTGTGGAAAGCTGAGTGGCTACGGTTGCCCCAGAAAGGGGAAAGGGAAGGTATATACAAATTCCACTTGAGGTTTCTAAGATGTCCCTGTCACACGGGCACTGACAAATTGAAATTTGGGCCATATTTCTTTTAGCTTGTGGACAAATTACGTATTCTGCCTCTTTCTCTCCAGCCCTGCTGGCGGACAACACAAGTGTCAGAATTTGAAGATGAGAGGGCCTTTGGGAATAATGTGGTCTCGTGCTCTGCTCACGCAGGAATGATTTGTCCTTAGGCGGTCAACTACTCTGCTTGATGCAGGAATGATCTCTCATCTCTCCAGCTAAGTGAGAACCTGGCCTTCCTAGGAGACGTCCAGTGGCTTGACACTGATGGTCTGATGAGGCAGCCATTAAGAAAGCTTTCTTAGAAAATTCTTCTCCTCATAACAGAGCCAAAATTGGCATTGCAGTAGCCTTCATGCAGCCGTGCAAGGTTGCATTCCCAAGACATAACAGAGTAAACTTAAATTCCATTTAGCAACCAAGCTGACCTGCAGGCTGCAGATCTCTCATGTCTGGGTAACATTCAGGAAGCCTGAGCTGGAGAAGCCCATGGAGATGGACAGCTAACTCACATCTCAGCACAACCTGCCTCCAGGGCTTTACTATGAAAGGAACAGAATCTTCCACTGCCATATTCAGAAACTCTGTCAGCACCTCAACAGAGCACAGACACTGTTAACGCTCCCCACCATCACTCTCCCCAGATCTTCAAATCCCACTCATAAAAAACAAACAAAGGAACAACCTGATCCATCACAATTGACGGGAGAAAAAATTCCTGTGCCGGGATGCAATAAATGCTTTTTTTAAAAAGATCGGCACCTGAGCTACCATCTGTTGCCAATCTTCCTCTTTTTTTTTCCCTTTCTCCCCAAAGACGCCCCACTACATAGTTTCACATTCTAGTTGTAGGTCCTTCTGGTTGTGATATGTGGGACACCACCTCAGCATGGCCTGATGGGCAGTGCTAGGTCCGGACCCAGGATTCGAACCGGTGAAACCCTGAGCCATCGAAGCAGAGCACACAAACTTAAGCACTTGGCCACGGGGCCGGCCCCAGTAAATGCTTTTTTGTGGTGTTAGCATAAACATATTTGGAATCTCTCCAATTCACAGCAGACCATCATTTGGGGGCACACTATTAGAGACATCCAATTCCAAGCTGCCAACCAGATATCCCTACCTAGAGATGTCTCAGTGTGTTCAAGACCAGACTCACCATTACTATATTTTCCTCTCTCTCCAACTCTGCTCCCTTGGGTTCCATTCAATTAATGCTAGAAATCTCAGTGTCAATCATTCATTCAAACCTATCTACTGAACACCTCTTATGGGTACCTTTCTTTCATCAACTGCTATGACAAATATTGCTAGCTATTTACCAAACTCATTTCCTGCTTCCTGGATGCAAGTAAGCTGTATTTTCTAGCCTTCCTTGTCCTTAGGTGTAGTCTGAATATCAAATTCAAGGAAATGGAGCATGAATGGAAATGATGGGTGCCACTTTCAGGTCTAGCAGTGCACTAGCTCCCATGCTCTTTCCCTTTTTCAACAGCTGGATGTTGATGCCCAGGGCAACCTTGAAGGCCATGTGCTCAAGAGCCTCCTGGATCCCTAAGTGACTGTGTGGAGCAGATCCTCTCCCACACTCTTGGTCTGAGAGTGAGAAATACAATTCCATTGCCTATTTATTATGGTGGTTTATCTGTGAGCAGCCTTGTGACTAATACATGTTCTACTTCCAATTCATTCATTTATTCATTCTTTAATAAACATTTCTCAAACACTTACTATACTCCAGGCATTAAGACAAGCACTGGGGAAATGAAAATGAAAGAGGTCACAAGGTCTACTTAAATCAGATAATTAAAACTCAATATAAAAGATCGCATAGCAATGTGCAGTCACAATGGAAAGATTTGAGACTTCATTTTGAATCCTAGGCTAGTTAAGCTGCTTAATCCCTGTGTGTTAGCTCTTCATCTGTAAACAGGAGCAGTATTCCTTCCTGTCTTACAGTAGTGTCAGTTGGATTCAACTAAATGAAATAATGTACATGAAAGCATTTGGTCAACTATAAAGTAGTTTGCAAATGTTAATTTAATTCATTGCAATTGTCCTAATCCAGGACGTGTTACTCATGAAATATTGTACCAGCATCCTCACTGGCATTTTTACCTAAAATCCAATCTATTCTTAATACTGATAATGGTACATTTTCTCATTCCCAGCTCAGATTGCTCATTTCATTATTCAAAAAAATGTTCCAATACTCTGGAATGCTTATAAAACAAAGGTCAAACTTTTTAGCTCAGTATTTGAGGCCCTACCTAGCATGGTCCCAAATTAATTTTTAAGACCACATCAATCTCTGTACAACCCCATGCTTTCCTCCTACTCCATCCCCGCTACGTTCTAGCTACATGCATCATTTCTACAATGTGCCATACCTTATCTCCTTGCCTTTGTTTTATTCTTTGTCTGGTTTTGTTCTGCAGCACCATCTCTCCCCATTGAAATCCCAGAGTTTTTCAAGGTCCAGCTCAAATTTCACCAGTTCCAAAAAACCTTTCTCCAAAAATACTCTTCAGAACTTCATCCTCCTCTACACTACCATAGCATTTAGTCTGATTCTCTTTTCTCCTCCACTATTCATGTTACCTTCATTTTGAATAGCCTCTTGTCTTTAGGAAGGAAAAGAGAAGGAAATGTGAGCCTTTAATGAAGACACGTTACACTGAAGAAAAAAGTTCAGAAGGCAGTCCAATTACTTTTGGTTGGATCACCAAAAATAGATAAATTACAAGAGCAATGGAATTCTCCAGATTGTCAGAAAACTTTTCCTTTGCTCTAGGATCCATTATAGTCAGAGGATGCTTTATAAAAGCTATTACATGGGACTTTCACGTTGAAAGTCACTTTTACAATAATAAATATAATCCTATCAACAGAAGAGTAGAACCAAAGCTCAAAGTCAATTTATTTCCCCAGTCCATTTTTCTTCACACATTTAGTTCAATTTTATTTTAGAAAAATAAGAGAAAGAAATTTGTTAAGTTGTCCCACTGATATTACCCCAGCATAAAGCTTGTAAGTTAGCATTTTTAAGGAACTGGCCATGGCTGGCCAATTTTTCATTCATTTGCATATATGAAATAGAAAATATTCATTAACTAATAATTTAAATCACTCTTTCCATCAACTGAGAATTCGACTTTACTTTCTCCCTTAGGATTAAAAAAGGGGGGGAGGGGACTACTGTGTACTCGGCATATCTTCTGATTAATACAGGGAGACCCACTCTATCCACAGACATTGAACTCATGAAAATTCCACTAGAACATGTGTACTATACCCACAATACCAACAGTATTTTCTATCATATATTCTTGTAAAACATTGGGCTAAAATGCAAGTCAAATTCCTTGGAGATAATTCTCTAAAGAACAGAGAAGAATGAATTTATATCAACCTATGAGTGAGTGGGTGGGGTATGCAACAGGGAGTTCTAAAAAACACCAAAAAATAGTTTTCTTTTTAGATGACTTAAATACTTTGTCCCGTAAACAACAGGATATAAAATAACGTGTGGCAACAGATATTATGATACTCTAACATAAATTAAGGAATATTCTCTGGAATCTTAATAAATTGTATCATTATAAGAGATGGTTCAAAATTTGCGGAATTTAGTGCAGATCATTTCCTAAGAAAGCAGGATGAAAAACTGTAGGATACACACAGGAGTCAAACAACCAACCAATCGCCGGAGGCTAAGCGAGGTATTTGTAAGATGTGCGAAATAGGGTAAGCACAGGACATTTTCTCAGGGCTCCTGTGAGTCGTCAAATAAACAGCTCACCCAGTTTCCGCAGTCTATATGTTAACACAAAGATGACAGTTGAGAACACACTGTTTATTGCATATTGCAAAGTGCAAAGTGTTCAAATGCCCATGGTGGGAAGGAGGGGAAGGGTGGGGGAAACAGCAGCCCCGGGCAGGCGTGGAGCGCGCTTACCTCCAGAAGTGGAAAGCGAAGAGAGGACTACAGGGACTGCCTGGGCTGGACGGGGTGGGACTCAGGCTCCTTGGAGTAAGACTGAAAGTTAAAATAATGTCATTCCAACTGGAGAAATGGTGGCAGTAAAAAGAGCACAGCTCATTGAAGGGACCGTGTTCCTTTTAGTCCAGAATCACTAGGGCAGGCCTATCAATACCGCAAGCGAATCACCTCATCACTTGTGGCTTTTCAGCTCTGAAAGGGAGAACAAGCACAAGGATTCCTGCTGAAATTTCCGTGCTCAAAACTACTGCTGCCATTTTTATTTGTGCCTTTTCTTTGTCACAAAGCAACTTGGCAGCTATCTGCAACACGTGATGTTTGCAAAGAAAATCCAGTGCTGTTTTATACTGACTATATTCTATTTCTAATTAAGAATCCATGGTAAATCTGCAGCAGAACTAAAGGGACGTAGTTCTCACACAATAGAATTCAGGTTAAATACTGCAGTTTTTAAAAAGCAAAGCAACAAACATTCCCAAATAGGAAGATATGTTTTTAAGTACTTTGTAGTGAAAAACACCCAGCAGCATTTTCTGCAATCCTCAGGAGCAACGGTAAAAAGTGTTCTTACGTTTATATTTATAACAGATAACTTTAAAATTTCTTACACATAGCTATAAATTATTTTCATTTCCGGAGAGGTTTTTTCAAATTCAGCTGTCAATGGGCCATTGGATCCCCGGCCCCACCACCCATCGAAATCACCAAGCGTATTCACAGCCAACTCTCAAATATTCATCATAGGGTGGGAAGCTGGCATCCAGTCCCTTTATCTCCTTCCCTTTTGGCCTCATGTCTCTTCTCTTTTAAGGGATAAAGGAAACCTAAATTTGTCAGATATCTCGTGTATAAAAATTTTGCCAATAGATCTATCAAAGTATGAAGCTAATACCAGTTAATTACCAATTATTTTTACATGGCAAAATCAAAATAAGAATTAGCTAGGTATTCTGGTACCAGCTCTTAGGCTGAAGCAAGCACTAGAAACTCCTGCTACGGTGCGATGAGTTTCTTAAAGAATATTCTTCTGCCTCTCCATTAGACCACGGGTCTACACCACCACATGTTTTCCTCGTTAGAGAATAGGGGTCTTGGAACAGAGCTGCATATTGGCTGATTCAAGCTGGCTGTGCCCGTCACTGAACAGAACAGAGAAATGGTAACAGTGGCTAAAATCAGATTTGGGCTTATCAAATTCTCAATTCCATCCCTGTTTCCATTATATGAGTAATTGAGACTTGGCTGCATTTGTCTTAAATTTCAGTGTAAAAATATTGCTCAAAATGCTCCAATTTATTTAATAAAATATTTTGAGAGTAAAGTTTCATACCTTCTAAAAGCATTCTCTGGCTTGGTGTAAGTACTTGGTAAAGTAAAGGAATTGGTTTCCTTATATATTCAGAGCACATTCAAAAGCTGCTGTACTCTAACTTAACAGCTCATTGGAAAGCTCTCAGGAATGCCCATGACAGCCATCGTGGTATCTCAGTCCAGTCTTATCTGCCCCTTCCAGTCCTAAAATAGGCGGCATGCATAGGCACTGACACCACTCCACGTCTCCAAGCTGAGACACATACGAGGTGTGCTACAAAGTACCTAGGAACATAATTCTATACCCAAATTGAAAAAAGGAGGGGAAAAAACAACTTTCTTTCTTTCCCAGAAATTGGAAAGCCACACAAACTATCTATATGTCATAAATTTCTAAATAAACTAGTAATCTAATAATCTCTGAAATACTTATATATTTGGTGTCTCACATCCAGGATTTCAATTTCTGAAGCAGGAGTCAGAAACTGCCTCATGTTATTGATAAGTCAGATGGAAAATTCTGAATTGCCTCTACAGAGTATAGAGCATGACAGTGTAATAGTCTGTGGCTGCAGTACCTATGGAATAAACTCTCTTGAAAGAAAAACAGTAATGTCTCATGAGAGAACCTCCAAAAACTGTTCTACACATCTGGTCTAAGGTGTCTAAATAATTTAAATTAAGTACATTAAATCTGCTTTTAATACAATCACTGATAAGACTTTCCATTATAACATTGCAGTGGTTAGAAACTGAATTTACTCAAAGACTGCAGAATTAGCTTTCTAATGAATGAATGTAAAGTTGACTATGTCTACCTAAGAGTAATTTTACATTCCATGCTCCAAGTAAAATTCAAAATTCTCCAAGTAAATTTCACGCTAACACTACAATGAGATTTAAGAGTGATCCTCTGCTGTACTGTCTCAAGCTCCTCAAGTGGAGGAGTGATCTGTTTTTTTTTTTTTTTTTTTTAAGATTTTATTTTTTCCTTTTTCTCCCCAAAGCCCCCCGGTACATAGTTGTGTATTCTTCGTTGTGGGTTCTTCTAGTTGTGGCATGTGGGACGCTGCCTCAGCGTGGTCTGATGAGCAGTGCTACATGTCCGCGCCCAGGATTCGAACTAACAAAACACTGGACCGCCTGCAGCGGAGCGAGCGAACTTAACCACTCGGCCACGGGGCCAGCCCCCAGGAGTGATCTGTTTTAAATGTGCATTAACATTTCCCAGGGTAGAGGCGAGACTGAGGGGTGTGGCCTGAGCCCAAAACAAAATCCAGGGAACCCCCATGTTTAGCTGACCCATATGCCCTGCATCATCCTTGACAAAGTCATAAAACTTACGGCATACTTCAGTCTCTTATATTATAAATAGAACATTTGATACAACTGAGTTTGTATTTTAAAAAGTTACTTTGAAGTGTCTCCTCTTAATGGGGACAAGATGCTAAAAATGAAAGAAAGAAAATGCGTAAAGTGAAATGATATATGTAACGTGAAATGACACATGTAATGTGAAATGACATGTACTGAGTCCAAAGAACACAAGAAGGAAGTAGCATGACCAGAAACAGAGGCGAAAGCAAAGCTGGAGGTTAATGCCCCTGGATCTTGAACAGAGCTGTGGGCATCTTAGCTGTGCAGTTCCAGAAAACTAGAGAAAAGAGGGTTAAGTAGAAGAATGAGAGCATGCCATTAAAATATTCCACACAGATGGTGAGAGCCGAATGTTAGGGTGGAGCTGGGGGCACATCATCAGGGTGATGGGTAAATACTGATTATAGCTCTATTATGAAAAATGCCGCATCGAGCAAGAAGGTTGTCAAAGCCCGCTAACTTTTCATACGGGAGAACTCGTTAGTATAAAATCAGTATACAATTTGAGAGCAAGGACTCATTAGAAAAGTATCCAAAATACTTCAAAAATGTCCTGTTTTTATTAATTTATTAATTAAGGAAGTAATTTCTCTTGCATGACGCACCTACAGGATTCAAGAGGAAGAATGACTCCTAGGAACTGGGCACAGCTCTCTTCCTGCAGTCTCTTCCTGGAAGGAGTCCAGCACGAGATGACTGGGATTGCACGGATTTCAATTAAAATGTAATCGTCTATCTATATTGTGAGTTCGAAAAAGGCCTATTTACGTTTTTCTTCCAGATTTCTATTTTACTGGCTATTATTTTAAGCGTGCCAGCACAGACTAACTCACAGCTTCTGCATCTTTGACTAACAGATTTAAAATAAAAATTTGCTGACACTTCCTGCAGCGCAGATGTTTAACTTCTGCGCCACAAATTAGAAGTGGACATTTTCACGTGGCTGCATCAAATCAGAAGGCAGTCAAATGAATTAATGGGTTAAAAAAAAAAAAAAAGCCAGCTAAGCAAACACGGAGCTCCACTAGGTAAACACACGGCATGCAGTGGCTGGAGACTCTGCAGAGAGGATTCCAATGTCCTACAGCTCATTAATATTCGGTTGCACAGATAAAACATAGATCACATCTAATGAATGTCACAAATAACCCTGCTCTTGCACTCTAATCCATTGCAATGTCTTCTATTATTCAATGCAGACAGAGGCCTTTCTTTAGAAAAAGGCAGCATGGGGATAAACAAACAGTAAGAGAGAAGGAGAAAAGAAAAGACACACCATGGCCTGCTGATACATTCTTTCACAACGAGCTGTTAAGATGTTTCCAGCACTGAGGTTTAGTAACTTTAAATATGCAGCAATGCTTTCCTCTGACTGCGATGCAAAACGCTGGGTCTGGGTTTCCGCATTAGCTGAAACCAAATGCCATGCATTTAAGACATGTTCCTCTACCTCACACTGCAGTGCTCTGAGGCTGGCAGTACAAACAAATGCTAAATAGCTATTGGTCGCAGGAAAGCGAGTGCCATGCAGAAAGCATTAAAATATTACAGACAGACAATACTTACTCCAAGGTCAGCCCTGGAATCTGTAGCCTTTCCCGCTGGGCTTTCATGGTTGTTATATGTTAGCACACTCTATTGTAACCATGACACACATTCTCTGCCAGCGTCCCGGCGATGACAGAAAGCCAAAACGAACCTCTATAAAGGACTGGACTAACAATCTCTCGAGGGGGAGGGGGATCCTGCAAGTTTGGGTCCTTCCACCTCTAGCCGTAATCAAGAGATGTCAGCCGCCTTGCTCAGGTTAACGGCAGTGCACACTGCACTGATTTCGTTAGGGGAATGAGGCTTCCAGCTCTGCATATCAAGTAATTGGTTTCTGATTTTTTTTTTTTAAGTCGCTCCACTCACAGACCCAGTTTTCACCTCAGTGAAATGAAAAGTCCTTTTCACCATGCAGACTGGAAAAAAAAAAAAATAAAGCAACAGCATCATACTTGTAAAAGAGTTCGTCGCAGCAAATCTCAACTCTTCTCCACCTCCCAGCGATGCTCTCGCATGGAATTCGGCCACTTTGAGGACGCTCCGCTTACTCTTTCCTTGGTGGAGTTAACAAAACCACTCATGTTCCACAAGCAAGACATGAGGAATGGTGTCGAAGGAAAATAATCGGATTTTTTTTTCTATATATGGCAATCATCAGAAAGAGGAATAAACTAACTGCATTAATTTGGGGGAAGTTGAACTTTGTTGTGAGGCAAAGACTTGTGTGAACAGGCAAAAACCTTACAATGGGAAGGCACCTACTGGAAACACAAGCGAGAGGAGCTTGCAATTTTATTCTTGAAAGCTGATTTTTAAGAACGGTGCAGTGCTGCACACTTTACAAAAGCAATCAACTATGAATAAGGAAGGAAAGCGAGAACATATATTTTGGAAGCCTGAAAGTTTCATCCTGTATTTATTCAAAGAGCACAATTTTTCACAGTATTCATAACTTGGGACTAAGTGTACTCCCATTGTCGTGGATGAAGAACGCATCTGACTCACTTCCTCTAACGCATTTGAAAACGTTTTAAAATCTGGCAACAACTGGTTTGTTGAGAAGAAATACTAGAACAAATCAAAATTCTACTGGAGCAAGATTTCTAATTTCCAAGCACTGCAAGTCGACATACACACAGCCAATCTGTGGTGGAAACTGTGCTCAATTATATTTAAAAGGCTAGAAAGTCAAACTCCATCTTTTCACAGATGAAGAAACTGTGGGCACACAGTTGGTGGCAGTGCTGGAATTAAATTCTTTGTGTTTACTCCTATCCCAGAGGCCTGCCTATGCAGGGATGTTGTGTGCAGTTGTTCAGGTTGTGCCCTGAACAAGGGTGCTGGGCAAGGAGGGAAGTGAAGGCTGAAAGTCAGCCTGCTTTCTACTTTGCCAAGCCTGCACCACACCTCTGGGCTGCTCCCACCCCATTTTTTCTCATTTTCACAAAGTCACACTCAGCTGTGCACCCACCTAGAGGGTAGCCTGTTTCTAATTCTACAAAGGTGCATGCGGGCTACAGGAGGTGCATACAATATTCCCAGAACGCTTGCCTAAGCCCTAACCGGACATCTTGCTCTGGGGTATCTGTTAATGTCAACTAGGTACCAACTTCCTCTGTGTGGGCTCACAGAACTAACCAACCTCCTCCCTTTTAGAGGCAACAAATCCACACTAGGAATATAGCTATTGGTTAGTGGCCATAGGGAGGCAGACAGAAATGTAAACAAGTAATTGTTTAATTAATATAAAAGCATAACAACAAGAAATAATAAAGATACAATGGAACACAAAGGAGGAGGGATCAACTTTGCTCTCCCACCCAACCCTTCCCCCAAAAGAAGCTTCTTTTCAATGTAAAATATCCAGAACCCCACTATTCTTTTCACCTAAACCACCCTGATCCAAGATACATCATGTCAAGACATGCACATTATTGTAATTTCTTTTCTACACCCTCTACACTTTGTTGGCCACACGAACTCCAGAATGACCTTTTCCAGAATACACCACTCCTCTGTTCAAAATGCTCCAAGAGTTTCCCCCTCACTTCAAGTAAAACCAAATACCTAGCAAACTTGGCTGAAAAAAATGGGATAATCGAGCATCAATAGGAGTGACAAGGGGCTGGCCCGGTGGCTCAGTGGTTAAGTTCACACATTCCGCATCTCAGCGGCCTGGGGTTCGCTGGTTCGGATCCCGGGTGTGGACATGGCACCGCTTGGCACACCATGCTGTGGTAGGCGTGCCACATATGAAGTAGAGGAAGATGGGCACGGATGTTAGCTCAGGGCCAGGCTTCCTCAGCAAAAAGAGGAGGACTAGCAGTTGTTAGCTCACGGCTAATCTTGCTCAAAAAAAAAAAAAAAATAGGAGTGACAACGGTAATGTATTAAAACATATCCAATGTTTAAAGCCATGAGTTCAAGAAGATAAGGAAGGAAGGAAGGAAAGAAGGAAGGAAGCCCAGTTCACCTTTGGAAGACGCTAGGGAACCACCCCATTAATGATGAAAACTGGTTAAAGAAAAACATCAAGCACTTATCCTGATTTCCCTATGAAATCCATCTCGTAGATGGGGAAATAATTCTCCTTAGAGAAGTATTCCAACTGGTAAATAAAGATGGGATGACAGAATTAGAATATCACCATTTTTCAAACCCTAAAGAATCAACGGATCTAGGCCAGGACCATCAGTGACTGCTGATGTCACAAAGAGATCACTGGGTATCATGTGCCTCTTGACGCAACACACATGTAGTAGTGATGTGAAAAGCCACATCACCCTGGTTACAACTAAGCCTCTGCACCAAAGTAGCAATTTACAGGACACACAGGGACAAGGGAACATGGTAAACAATATCACAGAGATGTGACCAGGAAATCTAGACTGAGAAGGCCAGAACAAATGACCCGGGCTCTTAAAAATTTTCAAGGGGGAGGGAAAAAAAAGATGGAAAGAGAATGTAAAGATTAAAAAAGACTTAAGAGACAGATCAACTAATTGCAACATATGAACTTTTCTTGGGTCCTGATATCAAATACATAATCAAACACTTAGAAAATAATCAAGGTAATATACATACACACACACACTGACTGGGTATATGATAATACTAATCAATTACTTCTAAGTATGATATTGGAATCAGGATCATTTTTAGTCTCCTATATTTTAAAGATACATATAAAAATATTCACAGATAAAATAAAATGCCAGTGATGGCCCTGTGGCCAAGTGGTTAATTTCTCATGCTCTGCTTCGGTGGCCCAGGGTTTCGCCAGTTCGGATCCCAGGCACAGACATGGTGCCACTCACCTGGCCATGCTGAGGTGGCGTCCCACATGGCACAACCAGAGGGACCTACAAGTAGAATATACAACTATGTACTGGGGGGCTTTGGGGAGAAGAAGAAGAAGAAAAGAAGAAAGATTGGCAACAGTTGTTGGCTCAGATGCCAATCTTTAATAAATAAATAAATACAATGTCTAAGTTTTGTTACAAATTAAGCTGGGGAGGGAGAGTAAGATATACTGTATATAAAAGAAAACTGTCCATGAGAAACTATTTATGAAACGCAGGTGAAGGGTAGATAAAGGGTTCATTACACTGTTCTCTCTAGTATATGTTTTGGTGTTTTTTTTTTTTTTATTGGTAAGGAAGATTGGCCCTGAGCTAACGTCCATGCCAATCTTCCTCCAGTTTGCAAGTGGGTCGTCGCCACAGCACGGCTGATGAGTGGTATAGGTCCACGCCCAGGATCTGAACCCGCAAACCTGGGCTGCCACAGCAGAGTGCACAGAACTCAACCACTACCCCCATGGGGCCAGTCCCTTCTAGAATATGTTTGAAATTTTGTGGGATAAAAGACTGAAGAATTCTTACCATGCCTACAAAGCTCCACATGACATGAACACGCCCACCTCCCACCAGCACAGCCTACTCCCCTGCAGCTCTCCCCCTCACTCCTTGCTGCTCTTCACCTATATCAGCCATTCCTACCTCATGGCCTTTGCATTTGCTGCTCCCCTTGCCTGGAACTCTTTTCCCGAGACGTCCAAACATCCTCCTCCTGAACTTCTTTTATGTCCTCCCTGACCACGCTCTTTGAAATTGCAAGCCTCCCCATACCAAGTGTTTCCTTCTTCTCATCCTGATGTATTTCTCTTCTCAGCACTTACCATCACTTGACGTATTCTATATTTATTTGTTTATTGTCTGTCTTCTCCTACAAGAGCGTAGGCTCCAAGGAGCTAACTGTGTTGTGTTTCTATCTAGCGTCACGAATAGCCCACCTAAGTATTCAGTAAATATCTGCTGAAAATGAATGAATGACCCTCCCTACATTGCTGAAACCACCAACTACAGAGACTCAGCCTCCTTTTCCTAATTACAGCTCTCTGCTGTGTTAGCTAACCAGTGTCAGAACAATGACCTCAGAGAGTGGCCTCCAAGAAAGTGGAGCACGGGGACATGTTCAGGTACCACATGAAGACCCAGAAGGCCCCCAGTGGCTGGAAAGCACACAGCACGGACTAGGGCTCACACATGTGTGCAGAGGAAGAACCCAGTGTTACATTAGAGTAGGGTGCTACGTGTGGGTGGGGGGTGGGGAAATGGGGAGGACAGTGGTTTAAACTACTTTGGTATGACTGAGAAGACATATACGCAGAAAGGCTGAAGTTAAGAAGCCTTCTATTCTTATAGGAAAGGAACACCACTGTCACATTAATGGTGGCAATATGGATTTCGAACAAATCCAGTGGCCTTAAGGCTGGCTCCTTCTATGTATTATCTATAGTACCGGTTCTCAACCAGAGTTGACAATGCCTGGAGACATTTTTGGTTGTCACACTGGGGAGGAGAGGTTGCTGCTACTGGCATCTAGTGGGTAGAGGCCAGGGATGTTGCCCAATATCCTGCAACGCACAAGACAGCTTCCACAACAAAGAATAATGCAGCCCCAAATCAAGGGTGCTGCTCAGGAAACCCTGCCAGAAAGACAAGGGTCAATTTCTGTAGGATCCTCAGCATTATTAACCAGTTTTAAACATTTTGGTTCTGATTTCATTGCACTCAGCTTAGAAAAAGCAAAGAGCAGTCTAATCGTTTCATTTCTCATTCCATGCTTCCTCTCTCGGCAATACTGCTAACCTAAGCGTATGCATACGCTTCTGTCCCGTTTTCAGGGGGAATGGCTTTTTATAGCCAGAGCCCCAGAAGTGTCTCTAAGTCACAGAAACCTAATTACCAGGGTCTCCATACCACACCTGAGCAGTAACCTAGATGTGGAATTCTGCAAAGCAAGGCGACCTACAGGACAAACAAAATAAGCTCCAGAGCTGCTGTGAGGCCATGGCCGGAGGGGCGGGCCCAGAGCCCCAGCAGGCACGTGGACCCAGGACAGATGGGCTCATGGGAGTCACACACAAGGGTTCTGATGACTCAGACAAAATTCAAGGGACAGATCTCCCAATCCAATACTTTCTCATTTTTCCCCCTCTACACTCAAGGCTTCTCAAAGGAATACAAGAAACCCGAAGGCAAGGGCGAAAGTGACCATCGCTCTCCCTGAGCATTCAACTATTTATATAGTCCTGAAAGGTGTGCAAGGTTAAGGGAAACTTTCAAAAAAGGTGGGTGTGTTTGTGCATGTGTAATCCAGTGAAAGTTAGACCACATTAACATTTTCACTCTCTCAGTAGCTATTATCATTCATTTCACGCAGTTTTATTCAGCAGTCCCTGTTCCAGGTGTGAGAGATAGAGTGGTGGACGAGACAGAAAGACCCATCTATGGAGTCCGTTTAAGTCGGGAAAACTCAGTAAGGACATAACTAAGATCACTTCTGATAAGGACAATCACTGTGCAGGTGCCCTCACAGGTGACATGACGACCAGTGACTCCACCTGTCCACTTTTTATGAAGAAACTACTGGAGGATATGTTCGTAAAGAATGAAGCAAACCATTTAAGAGAAATGCATGAGATCAAAGAAAGAGCAGTGTATGGAGACATGTGAAGGCAATTACCAGGATGATGATAATGATGGTGAAGGGAAATCCCAAGAAAACAGCCATGCAGCAGACATAGAGAGCACACAGTCCAATTCGAAACAGAAAAATGGAGGGAGGGCTCAGGGAGAGGCTCCAAGAGAAAAAAAATTCTAGGTTATCTGATATGTTTGATAATGTGGAAAGTACAAACAGATGTTTTACAGTTGTACTGGAGATAACGGAAAGGACTCATAATGGCTATGTCAAATCTAGGAAGAGGAAGAACAAAGTATTTACTGCAGGAGAAACACAAAGTTATAAAGGAAGGGGAAGACAACTGCTGGTGAGGAGGAGATGAAGATGAGGAAGGAGAAGAAAAAACAGAGAGAGATGGATTGGTAGGCAGAATAATGACTCCTCTAAAGAGGACAAGATCCCCAGAATGTGTGAATGTATTGCCTTACATGGCAAAAGGGACTTTGCTGGTGTGATTAAATGAAGGGTATTGAGATGAAGAGATGGTTCTGGAATATCTCTGTGGGTCCAATGTAATCACAAGGGTCCTATTTATAAGGAAGAAGAGGAAAGCATGAGAGTCAGAGTCAGAGAAGGAGACATGATGGAAGCAGAGGTCATAGGGATGCAGCCCGGAGCCAGGGAACACAGGCAGCCTCTCGACGCCGCAAGAGAGAAGGAGCAGATTGCCCCCCGAGCCGCCCGAGAGAACGCAGCCTTGAAGGCAGCCCCACGAGACCCATTTCAGACTTCTGAACCCCAGAACTCTAAGATAAAAAATGTGTGTCGTTTTAAGACCCTAAGTTTGTGGGAATTTGTCACAGTAGCTAGAGGAAACAAATAAGTACAGAATCAGACTAATATGAACACTGAATATTGATTTAACAAAAAATCACACTCTAACAGTGATATAACTATTTTGGTAAGTTGGGGAATGGAAAAATGAGTTAGAATATAAGTTGAGTTCTCACGTTCCATAACAGGAAGTCAGTATACAATGTCCACAATTGATAAAGAGAGGAGAACAATACAGATGCATCCTTGTGAAATACGGAGAACATTATGAAAAGAGCGAGCGCAGCGAGTTGCGGCAGTTCTCTCAGGAGGCAGACTGAAGGGTGGGGGCGAGGTGGATCTCTACATTTTTCATAAGCCTGGTAGCACTACTTAACTTTTCAAATAATCTAAATACACTATTTTGATAAGAATAAAATTAACTTTAAAAGTAGCTGCCAGAGATCCCTGTAATTCCTTGCTGTTTCTCTGGATTTTCCTTTGTTCACTTTTATGGAAACATTGCCTAATTTCCAGACACTTGTTAAATACGATGGAATGAACACAGTTCGGAGCAGAGCTGAGTGCGAATGAAATTGTCTGAGCCGTGGAGCAAGCCATGCTTGAAGCCAGAAACCTAAACTTTCCAGCTATGTGCCCCAACAAGTCCCTTCTCTTACGCCAACTTGGGGTGGATATTCTGTCACTTGGTGATACTAGAGATTACAAAGTGATACAATCAGAAAGTTCTGTCAGCTGTACAAATAATATGTTCAATGTAACCACTTTCCTTTCCGTAAAGTACTAAAATAAAACAACTAAACAAAGTGACAGAACCTTAAGACCTAATTGTGCAATGTGTTGCAATAATAGGACTACTTGGAGTGGCCCCAAACTGGGAATTACCCAAATGCCCATCAAGAGTAGAACGGCTAAGAACGTTGTGGTGCATTTACATAAGGGGATGCTACACAGCAACGAGAATAAAGAACCTACAACTCCACCGCAAGGTACATGAATCTCACACATATAACGTTGAGGAAAAGAATGTAACTATCCTGTGGGAATGAAAAACAGTGCCACCAGCGTGGAAACCAGTAGGTTATTCCTTAAAAAGTTAAACATAAAATTACTATATGATCCAACAATTCCCTTTCCGGGTATATACACAAGAGAAATGAAAGCAGAGGCTTGACCGCTATTTGTACACCCGTGTTCACGGCAGCATTATTCACAACAGCCAAAAGGCAGAAGCGACCCAGGTGTCCATCGATGGATGACTAGATAAACAAAATATGATATATACATAAAGTGGAATGTTATTCAGCCTTAAAAGGAAAGGAAATTTTGATATGCTATAATATGGATCACACTGAAGATATTATGCTAAGTGAACTAAGCCAGCCCACAAAAGGACAAAGACTGTATGATTTCACTTATGTGAGTTACCTAGAGTAGTCAAATACACAGAGACAGAAAGTAGAATGGTGTTTGCCAGAGGCTAGGGGGAGGGGAAAAATGGGAAGTTAGAGTTAAATGGGTATGGATTCTCAGTCTAGAAAGACGAAAAAATTCTGTGGCTGGACAGTGGTGCACAACAATATGAAGGTACTTAATGCCACAGAGCTATACATTTAAAAGTAGTTAAAATGGTAAATTTTATAACATGTATATTTTACCACAATTAAAAAGAAAAGAAAGTGTACCTATCTTACGACTCTGCTTCTATGAAGCTCAAAATCAGGCAAAACCAACCTACACTAGTAGAAGTTGGGACAGTGTCAATGGGGGTGGGATGGGGCAGTGTCAGGGTGATAGTGACAAGAAGCATGAAGGGACTTCTGAGGCGCGAATAATCTTGTTTCTTGACCTAAGTGCTGGTTACAAGGATCTGCCCAGTTTGTAAAAATTCCTCAAGCTTGTGAATGTGGGGATTCCTCAAAGGCTCAAGCTGCATCTCTCATAAAAGCAAAGAATCTATTTTAGAAGTTTTACAGCTTTCTCACACACTTCTGAAATATACTCTCTCTTTTTAAAAAGTTATTTATACTCTGCATCACTCCATGAAGGATTTGAGGCAACAGATAAGAATACACACAATATACTACTCTAAAAGCATTTGTTAAATTAACAAATGAAGAAAAAAACCAAAAGTAAATTAAATCAGAACCAGAGAAAATCGAAAATGGAATAAAAGGACAAATCCATGGAAAAATATGAACCCAAATACACAGAAAATACAGAAGCCTAAAGTAAAGGGGTAAATTTTATGGAGCTATCTGGGACCAAAATAATTAATTACTTGACCAATATTATACAGTTAGTAAATGATTGCGCCAGGGTCTTAAATCCGATTTTCTGACCCCAATTACTTCATTCTTTTTATTATAGTACACTACACTTTTCCAGGTCATAAAGTACAGACATTGAGTTAGTTACCTGAGAAAATGATTCCAGGAGCATTTTTCTTGGTAATATATTCAACACATTTAATTCATACCAAAAATTGATTTTCAATAGCATTTCGGAAAACATATTGCATAAAGTCAGATATATGTTGAATACATCACCCAAAAGGTAAACTGGAGGTACCTGTTGAAAAACTCTGTCAAAAATGGCCAATAGACAAAAATATTATATCAAATGACACAGAACTTGTGAAAAAGCTTTGCAAACTACAAGGCACTCTCTAGAGGCGAAAATTGATAAAAGAGCCCTCATACACCAGCAACACCATGGGTATCTCCTGTTTGGACAGATTATCGGGGTATGGAGTATAGCACCATCCTTACTAGTTTCCATTTTTGTTAACTGCGTAATTACATGTGGCGTGATCCATTATCAGCCACACCATCTTCTTTCAAGAGCTCACCCCATATTAGCAGAGTTCCTCATTAGAGAAAGGCCCTGTTTAATAGGCTATCCTAATGATGTCTCATCTTTAAAATTTTTCAATTTTTAAGTTGTGAAATACCTAACACTAAAGTATTTTTCACAGCTGAAGTTCTGTGAGAATTTTATAAATAATAGGTGCAAAGTTTCTCCACCTCCAGGATTCTGGTTGATCGATAAGGGCAAAATGGCATCTGTTACACCCTCATTCCCCATGCTCTAGCATAGCTATGTCCTTCACAGCAGACTCACGTTCTGAATCCTTAACTTAAGAGACAGTGTGGATTAAGGATGAGAGGTGTCCTGTTTCCCCTTCAAAGAGAAAAAAGAGAGAAAGCAGATAATATGTCAAGGCTAGGAAGGAAGGAATTCTTCAGTGATCAGAGTGTAGGATCTTCAGAATAAGCCATATGGGGCTGGCCCAGTGGTACAGTGGTTAAGTTTGTGTGCTCCACCTGGCAGCCTGGGGTTTGCGGGTTCGGATCCTGGGCACAGACCTAGCACCACTCGTCAGGCCACAGTGTGGCAGGATCTCACATGAAATAGAGGAAGACTGGCATGGATATTAGCTCAGATGTTAGCTCAGGGCAAATCTTCCTTACAAACAAAAAAATAAGTCATGGAAGAGGATTTCTTCCCTTTTTTTTTTTTTTTTTTTTTTGGTGAGGAAGATTGGCCCTGAGCTAATATCTGTTGCCCATCTTCCTCTTTAGGCTTGAAGAAGATTGTCCCTGAGCTAATGTCCATGCCAATCTTCCTCTATTTTGTATGTGGGATACCACCACAGCACGGTTTGACAAGCAATGTGTAGGTCTGCACTCGGATGGGAACCTATGAACCCTGGGCCGCTGAAGTGGAGTGTGCAAACTTAACCACTATGCAACCGGGCCAGTTCCCAAGGATTTCTTTTTCTTTAATCTAAGACCAAGAGTGGTCAGGTGAGTCAAAATTAGAGAGATCTAAAAGAGGAAATGTGAACATTCACAAATGAAAGAAAAAATCTTACCTTTTAAATAGGAGGGGATAATGGTAAATTTAATGCAGTTGAAAGAAAGAAGGAAAAATT
Source organism: Equus quagga (assembly GCF_021613505.1). Taxonomy (NCBI): domain Eukaryota; kingdom Metazoa; phylum Chordata; class Mammalia; order Perissodactyla; family Equidae; genus Equus; species Equus quagga. The sequence goes on from NC_060275.1 coordinate 70,484,151, forward strand.
CAGATGATCATCAGTGAATTTTAAACATAAGAGGCCATATGCATTAGCTAAGCTCTTTCAGGAAAATGTTATCATGAACATTTATGGACACTAGGTTCTGAAACTCTGGGAAGACCGTGTGTAAAGAAGGGGCACAAACGTCCACAGCATCACTGAAGATCTACATACAGTCTCCTTTTTTAAAATGTCCATCTTTCTGAAATTCTTTCCTCCAACGTCTTGCATAATTCAAAGTCAAGCACACCCTTTAGTTATTATGAAATGCTAGGCTGACCTGACAACCCATAACAGATGATCCATATGTGAGTGTTTCTCTGCTATTCAAAGTCACGGTAACAAAACACCAGAATGACATGACTGGACTCAATGCTTGCTGTGGAGACCAGCGGAGGCGTGAAAAAACAAATGTCATTTCTTTATATTGCATGTTTGGTAACTGCCAGTCCTGCAGCAAACATTTACTGAATACCTTCTATGTGCAAAATACTGGAAAGAATGAAGAAAATTAGTATCTCCTAGTTTTATTATAAAATGTTTTCTTGGCTTAAAAATAGAATTTTGTGGAAAAGGTTTTATTGGCTACATTCTGGGGGAAGTGGGGGAGGGAGGGCAGCAGGGAGGGACAAGTTGGCCCAAATTTATTTGCCTCAACAACAGTCTTTATATTGATTTTCATCCTGATATTCCCAGTTCTACTAAACAATAGAAGAAGAGAAGTAGAAGACTGGAAAGGCTCATGTTGGCTTTGCGGTCACCACGTCTGCCTGGACTTCAGGCATTTGTGTAAGCAAAAGAGAAAAGGAGGCCTCACCCCTGTCTATTTCAATCAGTCAAGCAATGCAAACAGAATTACATGTTGCTGTTAATGTGATATTTTCGCATCTTTGTCAACGTGTGTTTTAAAAAGTTTGAAAAAAGAGTATATCCTGTCTCATCTCCCTCATAATCAACTATTTTTCCTGTGGCTTGTAAGACACACTCCCCACATACAAAGAAGCTGGGGTTGTTTAGCATCATGAACTCGAAGAAGAAAATCAAAAAGAGAATGAGCAAACCCAAATATCCCTTCTTTGGGAACCTGAAAATCCTTCTCCAGTTTTCATCTCCTCCAGAAATAGCTAAATAAAATTAAAATCTTTCAATGCAAATACAGTACCTTTTTAGGAACACTAGGAATTGCTGAAATAAAAATCGTATAAAATCTAGAGACCAATGAAGTTTGCAAGAAGATCAAGTGATCACTGAGATAGATGTGGAGACGGGTCACTGAAAACACAAAACACATTCTATGGAAATTTGCTGAAAAACACAGCTCAAACTATTGATTTTCTCTTGAACAGAACTTGAATAAAAATTTTTAAAATAGTAATATTTGAGCTGATCATTATTACTATATTCCAAAGAATTTCTAATTTTTATTTTTTTCTTTTGGTTTTTATTGAGGAGAATGCTATTTCCAAAGCTTTTGAAAATATTAACATTATTAATTTCTAGGATTGGTCTATAACATTTAGAACTTATGTGTCAATTTCATATACTTCACCTATTGGCATTCTTATCCCCCCTTTACAAAGGAGGAAAGGGCGGGAGAGAGGCAGTAATTAACTTGTCCAGGGTCACACAGGTAGAAAAGACTAGAGCGTTTAATAGTATGCTTTGGAGAATTTACTGAAATTGCTTTCTCTAGCCTAATCAAGGACGGACTTAACGAATGTCCCTTCAGCATTAGAAGGTGGGCTGCAAAGCTACAGTCTACATTAATACCACGTAACATTCAACATAGATCCATTCAAATCCTAATTAACTTTATTTTTATTTACTTGACCTAATACAGATAATACTGTGTTAAAACACCTGCTCCCTCCCAAAAAGCAAGTGACTCCTAGAACAGTACCACTAAACGTTTTTGGTTTGGTTTTGTTGAAGGACATCATTTGCTTCTGAACTAAATGATACACTTGTGGAGGGCTGTCATGGCATCTTATTCATCTCCTGGCACACCCAGGAGGTGTCACACAGGAGCTACTCAAACTTGGCTGATTTGAACTCAGACCTCTTCTACTTTCAAAATAAATCTTTCTCTAGTGCTACATTTGTTTCTAACCCCAATTATCTCTATAGGCAACCATTTTACCACAATATTTGTTTGTCCCCAATATTCTTCCCCTTAATATGGATTATTATTTATAAACACTTCATACATTTTGAATTACTGTATTTGTTTTTGTTCGGTAACATCTCAAGTTTATTGCTTGGTTAGCACGGTAAGATTTAAATAGATATAAAGGATCTGTGATTTCAACTCCTTAAAGAACCCTATGATGAAACAGAACGGCCCAAATCTTATCTTAGAGAAAATGCCTTACTTCTACTTTACTAAATTAAAATATTTACCTCAACTTACATATCACTTGCTCAAAGAGGTCTTCTCTGACCCTCCAGTCTAAATTAGGTCCACAATTATCCTCACCTAGAACATTCTGCTGTTTTCCTTCAGAGCATCTATCACAATCAGGACACATTTTAAATAATATCAGGGGCTGGCCCCGTGGCCAAGTGGTTAAGTTTGCCCACTCCCCTTCAGCGGCCCAGGGTTTCGCTGGTTTGGATCCTGGGCATGGACATGGCACTGCTCATCAGGCCATGCTGAGGCAAAGTCCCACATGCCACAACTATAAGGGCCCACAACTAAAATATACAACTACGTACTAGGGGGGATTTGGGGAGAAAAAGCAGGGAAAACAAAAAAAGAAGGTTGGCAACATTTGTTAGCTCAGGTGCCAATCTAAAAAAAATAAATAAATAAATAATATGTTTGTATTAATAGAAACCCCATGAGGGCAGGGGTCACGCCTTTTCTCTTGACCATTTTATACTAAATGCTTAATTAGCACAGTGCTCACACATAGGAGGCATTCACTTAACACTTGACAAAGCAGAGAGTTAACTAATAGTTAACAAACATTATTTAAAGTATAGTCAGAGGGGGTGAAGGCATCAAATTCAATTGGGAGATATTTCTAGAAGACTTAGTTACCTTCTTGACTAGAGAAATCAGAATCACTCTGGGCTATCTTGAAAAGTCCAACGTGCCATGTTTTTACTTAACTCCATCCAAGCCAGTGATACAGATGGCATCATCTGTGAATAGCAGTAATAGTCACGTAGCTGGCAAACTGCTTTGGAGGAAAGCTGAGAGCTACCTTGAGAGAGAGGCTGAAGAGCTTCTCCCTGCCCAGGGCCAGGGGCAGGGGTGGGGTGGGGTGGGGTGGGCGGAGATAACAAAAAGGCTTTGGGTATCAGGAGGTGGGAAAGTAGAAGTGTAAAACCACAAATTTTGATAATTCTGTCCTCACACCAAAAAGTAGAGAACTACTCAAGAGGGATCTGGCGATATGACACAGAGAGTTTACATGTGAATACCAGTAAGGCTTCCCTGCTCAGATAACCTAAAGCCTGCCATCAGATGGTAAACATCTCTTACCATCCCCACATCCCACCAGAACTCAGTCTTTGGCTCCGTGACAAATAATCCAATTCAGGCTGTGACACAGGTTCGCATCTTCACCTTTCCTTTTCTATCTGCTCAGCCAACTTGGGAACTCAATTTCTGAGTGTGTTTAAGTCCTGTGAGCCACCAGTCTCCTTTACCACCCCACCGCCTTGCTTATGTGTGGTACTCAGAATGGGATGAGACCTGTGACACTTGCCTTGTGGACAAAACAGACAGTCACTTTGTACAATAAGCATGCCATCTAGATACTCTTTTCCTTTGTATCTTGCAGGGGGGAGAAATTGTTAAAAGGTCCCCACACCACATGAGGTAATTAAATAAGTTTAACGTATCTTTTCCAATTTCAGTCCCCAGGGGCCTCCTCACATCACAGGCCATTGCCTCGAAAAGAGCAGAATTCTTGAGACTCAACATTAAGATGTGAAATGTACCCATGATCTCAAATCCAAATTAAAATTCAACTTTCTTCTCCTGTGGGGCCCACCTATGCTTTGCTAACATGTACAAGCATTAAGGGTTATTCTATCTCCTGCCATAGAAAATACCTTGCAGGATGGGCAAACATTCTGGCAGCGAAGAGAATGTCCTATGGCAATTTCACTATAATCATTCCTATAGAAAGAAGAGACTGTGGGGAAAAGTGATGTGAGCGGTAAAGTGAGTGGGAGGCTGGCTTCCAATATCTCAATGGCAAAGTAGAAAGCTTCAAATACTTGAAATCTCTAAGTAATCAGAAAATAACCTTAACCCATTCCCTTGTGATTTCCATAGAAGGAGAGATGTAAAATTTGATGTGCTTTATGAGAAAAGGCAGGTGAAATGTTCACATGTCTTTCTTTTGCAGAGATGGGTACAGTATAGAAGTTGAAAAGAAAAGCTGTGTTCCTTTATTTCAAGGTTCCTTTGACAGGTCAGGACCAGGCAAAAACTCAGGTCTGGTCTAAACCCTACAGGGACCATAAAAGTCATCCAGAAAAAAATATATCCATTTTGCAGGGTCCTACTTCTTCTAGGGCAGAAACAACAATAAAGAATTCAGAGGTGAAAAGAATTAGTACGTCATAAAAAATAGGGAAGAAAAAATAAAATACTCTCACGGTGACTGTCCCTGAGAGAATTTACTCACACCCTTACATTTATGCACCAAGTTACCCGGAGCCTCATAAATACTAGGCCCATAATCAAGCCATAATCATTCATTTTATTTACACTTCATTAGGGGGAACTAAGGTAATGATGTTCCAAAGATTTCACTGCAGTCAATGAAAAAGGAAGTGGACATCCTAAAAGGGAGGGCATAAAATGGGACTGTCATTTGTCCCAAAGGCACAGAGTTATTAAAAACAATCTGTTTTAAAAGTTACTATGGGCTTTTAGGCATTTCCCACTCACAATTGCATTCTAAATTATTTTTCCTCCACGCATTACATGTGAGGTAAGACCTGAATCTATCTGACTAAAGAATTTAGAATGAAGTTTGGACATTACATGGGGAACAAATAATCTTCCATGAAATAGAAGCGGCAACGGTAATGTCGAATACACCTAGAACATTCACCGTACATATTCCCACTTGTCATTTACTGTTGGCAAAATCCATGACAACCTTTCAGGCACTTCCACAGCAATCTGAAGAGCTGCAGCAAAGGGCAGCCAGCCCTCCACTGAATAAAACATCCACTGCCTGCATGATTCCTTTGAAGGCTGTCAGCCATACATTTTGAATAACCTGAAATGAAGATCAAAAGGGAATAGGATTTATTTATTTATTTATTTTACCTGGGGCAGTGAATGAAAAGAAAGTAAAATTTAGGATTAAAAAAAAAAATGTTTAAATTTAGGCAAACCAATTCTTCGTTCCTAAGATCCATAAAGTTCAATAATTTCATCTAAGTCACAAAGCATGACAATGTTATAAAACAGAAGCCAAAGCAACAAAAAGAGCTAAAGAAAAACACAGCCAGATGCTCCTTCCTCTCACTGTCTCCCTGCTCAGTCACCTTCGATCTGACCTTCCACAGACACACTTCCTGCTGTATTCCAGTCATGAGATTCGCCTCAATTCTCTTCAATAATTTCGGCCTGCGAGGGGTTCCTTCTTCCTGTGGGGATTCCCTGGAAACTGTTCACGTTTCGCCCTCTTTTCTCAAGCATGTTTTAAAGACAGAAAGAACGGAGTGGAACTCAATAGAAGGAGAAGAGAAAAAGAGGGTCTGTGTTCTACCTACTATGTAGACAGTAGTATGACATAAGCCATCTCTTTATACAGATTTAGCAGAACATGGTTAAAGAAACCTCACCGAAGGATAAAAACGGTTGTCAAACAGTTTCACACATAATCTAACGTGCAAGTTTAATGGCACCATTTAAAAACCCATTATCACCAGGTAACTAATTCTATATAAAAGATAATTCAGGTAAAAGATTCTGTATACAGAGAATAACATAATTACCTAATTGATAAACTAAATGTGGTGCCAATTTCTCAAAGCTGGAAGCTCTTCCTGCAGCTGAGCGGCAGCACCTGCTCCGGCCCTTCCCGGGTGGCCCAGGCCTCAGGGATTTCCATCGCTGAGGAGCTTCCCCAACAAGGCAGCCACAGCAGCCGCACCGTGCCAGGAGCTTTGAATGCCCCTGTGGGGCTCAGGGACCCAACAGGCTCTGGATTACTCTTCTGGATGACTCTGAAGACAATTTTCCCGAGAGTATGTGTTAAGTTGGATTCTGTGGAGCAGCCTAAGAACTCATCCATCAGATAGCACAGCTTCCCTGGGGAAATGCGTTCCAAGGTTTTAAACAACCAATCTGAATGTGAACTGTCAAAAAAGAGCTCATCTGAAAACCTGTGGCTCTTTGTGAAAAAGCACCTAAAAAGGAGGTTCTCAGTCCCTGGGAGATGTTGTCTCCAGGGTTCTGTGTTTGGTTCTTTAAGTCAGTGAGACCTTGAGCCCATCTAGCCTCTGTGAGACTAAGTTTCACCCATTTGTAAAATGGAGGTCATAACACCACGCCTAGCAACCCGGAGGGCGTCCAACAGATGTTCATGAATTTCCTTCCCCACATTTTAGCCCAGGATGTGGTAGGCAGAATTCTAAGAAGACCCCCAATAACTGACACTCTTGTATACTCCCCTCCACGCCCTGCCCCTGTCCACTGTGGCAGACCTGTGAAGGTGATGGAATATCACTCCCATGATTTGCTTACTAATCAGCTTACTGAGTTAAACAGGAGGAGATTATCCTGGGTGGGCCTGACCTAATCAGGTAAATCCTTTAAAAGAAGGCAAAGTGTCACAGAACTGCTTCTCCTGCCTGCCTCGAAGAAGATGGAAGCCACCCTGAGCTCTCCAATTGTAAGGAACTGAATTCTGCCAACCACGAGAGCTGGGAAGAGAATCCAGCTGAGCCCCACCCAGCCTTCTCATCCACAGAACTGTGAGATAATAAATAGGTGTTGTTTTAAGCCATTCGTTTACGGTAATTCATTGCACAGCAACAGAAAACTGATACAGAGCATAGCTATAAATTTATGTGTTTTTATAACTCCTAGGAAAAGAGGCATCAGAAGTGACAGTGTACACATATTCGAAGGAGAAAGGAAGAGGGAGGGGTGAGATCTGAGACGTACTGTGCCAGACACTCTGGTGGACACTTTACAAATGTCATCTCTTGTAAAGAAACAGTTTTATTTAGAAGGAAGTTCTAGTGTCTTCTATCATTCTAATACAGAGTTTCAATTTAAAGCCAAATTACCACCAACTTAATAAAAGTTTTAACTTCATCAGCATGACAGAAATCTGTGAACTAGCAAAAGGGTATAATCCAAAGATGGTTTTGAAGATTTTTATTCTAAAAAGCACTCAGAACAACCAAAGGATAAGTGATTGTGACCTTTGAAACAACTATACAACACCAAACTTATTGCTTATCATACACGCCATTCAGAACCAATTTTCTCTATTGGTGGGAAAATAAACACATTATTTTAGAAATAGATGTAACATAATCCATATGGCAATGCAGAAAGCAACTTGCTGCACCAAAGACATTAAGAATAAAATATGAATTGCGGACTATTTTTTTAAAATAGCAAAATTGGAAAATACTCCCACAATGTTTTAAAAATAGGAATTGTACACATCCAGCCTAACAAATCCACAGAACAAAAATGGGGAGAGGGTTACCTGTATTTTAGAAAGTCTCAGCATCTATGTGAGATACATACCATTAACATTACAAGAACCCTTGAGGTTCCTTGAAAACTGAAATTGGCTTATCAGAGAAGACCAGTGATTGCGAAGCATACCTTTGCTATTTTAGAATTATTTTGAAGTTTCTACCATATCATGCTCTAACTTTGATTATTTAAACAAAAAGGAAAAGAAAAGCATTTGCATCAAGCATAGCCTCAAAACACTTCAGAATGCTACCAAAGGGACAAGACAGCACTGTTTTTCTATTAGCACACATTTCTCAGTACTATCATCGACAGCTCAGGCTTCCAGGGGACAGAATGGAAACATTCAACTAAACACTAAAAAGCTTTAAGTAGTACTAGAACTAATTTTTGCTTAAAAACAAAACTTGAGGAAGTGAATTCACCATGCAATTCCATTAAGCAAATGAGCCTCTTGGAATTTGCTATCTTAATTTTATATGAATTTATTTCAGACTTTGTGCTGCAGCTTACACGAGACAATGACAACAAGAGCTCTGTAGACACCTGCAACTTCTCTGCAGTTGCTGCTTGCTTTTTAAAAGCAGTAACGACTTTAGAAAACAGGGAAGAATCTTTAAAAACTCCTTCATCTCAGAGTCTGACCTCTGCATTTTCATGTTTGGCAGCTGTTCATTCAACACGCTGCACTCTAACCACAGTGTGAACCAGCATGTTTCATTAGAAATGCTAACCACGGCTTCTACTCAAGAGCGCTTGCTCTGGGCTAGCCCTTGACAGGCATTATCGCATTTAATTCTATGAGGTAGATACTATTATCATCAACTTCATTTCATTTAAAATGAAATTAAGACCTACAAAGGTTATCTAACTTGTCTAAGGTTAAGTAGGGTGGTGAGTGGTAGAATTGGGATGGTCAGTTTGCAAAGCCAAAATAAGTAAGTAATCCTTAGGTTAATGCTCTCTCGTGACATAATTACCTTTAATGACACAGCAGAGGCATGATATCTATCATGGCTACTTTACCATGACAGAGAGAAATCAATGGAAATTTTTTGTACCTACGTATGCCAATAATCTAACAATTTTAGGTCTACAAGGGAACACCGCACTCTTCTCCCTCTCTCACACACAGGCACACTCTCATTTTACTATCAACAGAATGATACCTCAAACTTCACGAAAGCCACTAGCTACTTAATTATACCTAAATAAATGCTTACTGTGCCAATCAGACAATGGTCATATTAATCAATTTCTAGGCATAAGTAACCTGACATAATTAATCCAAGACCAAGAAGAAAGTCATGAAGAAACTTAACTGAGAACATTGCTATTTCCAACAACTTTTGTCAAATGAGTTCAATTACAAGGGTAATTATAAGATACATGCACACACAAACCAACAGTCTGGAATATAGAAAATAATGACTGTATCCTTAAAAAGGCAGTTTAGAGTCATGTTGTGGAATCTAATTTTTATCATCTTGTATAGTCTTCCAGTATAATTCTCAGTATACAAATCCAGATTTATTTGCTGCAAAATAAAATAGCATATTCATCACAAATGTTTTATCTATTGATCTAGAAAATACATTTGTAATGGAGATAACAAAAGGTTATATCTCAGATACAAAAAAATGTATGAGTTGATAAGAAAAATACAAACGACCTCAGAGACAATGGCAAATACATGAATAGATATTTCTCAGAAAAGAACAAAATAGGGGCTGGCCCCGTGGCCAAGTGGTTAAGCTCGCACGCTCCGCTTCAGGCAGCCCAGTGTTTCGTTGGTTCGAATCCTGGGTGCAGACATGGCACTGCTCATCAAACCACACTGAGGCAGCATCCCACATGCCACAACTTGAAGGACCCACAATGAAGAATATACAACTATGTACCGGGGGGCTTTGGGGAGAAAAAGGAAAAAAAAATAAAATCTTTAAAAGAAAAGAAAAGAACAAAATAGCAAAATAAAATGAAAAGATGATAAAACATTTTGTTAGTGAAATGCAAATTAAAGTAACAATGTAATACCACTTTACACATAAATTGGCAAAATATAAACAATGTTAAAATACCTATTGTTGGCAGGTATATGGGAAACAGCGGTTCTTCTCAAATTATTAGCTAGTGGAAAGACGTGCATATATTATTTCTTCTCTCTGGTTCAGTTTGGATATTTTCTATTAACCGGTCTTACAGTTTATTAACCCTGTCTTCTGCTGTGTCTAATCTGCTGTTAAACCTATCATCGAGTTCTTAACTTCAGATATTGTACTTTTCAGTTATAAAATTTTCTATTTGGGGATTAGCCTGGTGGCATAGTGGTTAAGTTTGCACATTCCACTTCGGCAGCCTGGGGTTCATGGGTTCAGATCCTGGGTGTGGACATACACACTGCTCATCAAGCCATGCTGTGGTGGCATCCCACATACAAAATAGAGGAAGACTGGCCAAGATGTTAGCTCAGAGACAATCTTCCTCAAGCAAAATGAGGAAGATTAGCAATAGATGTTAGCTCAGGGTTAATATTCCTCACCAAAAAAAAAAAAAAAAATTCTACTTGCTTCTTTTTTTTCAAAAATTCCAATTCTCTGGTGAAATTTCCCAACTTTTCTTTAACATATTAGTCATGTTATTTTTAAGTCCTTACATTCTAACTTCAATCTCTGGAGCAAAATTGTGACTATAAATTACGTTGTCTTTCTTTTCTCTTGTCTTTGGTCATATGGTCCCTGTCTCTTAGTCTATCTATAACTTTTGATTATCAGGTACTGTGTATAAAAAACTGAAGAGGCTCTCCATCCCCCTGCCCAGGACATTTTAATGACATGGATATACTGTGTATCTCTTTGAATACTGTGGGCCTTTGAAGAGCCACAAACTATTGTAATATTTAATTTTTAATTATTTTAATTATTTTAATATGCAATAGTTAATATTTTTTAACTCCTCAAGAACCAGTTTTTACCCCCACTGAGAGAGATGTTACTCCCACTGAGAAGCATGCTCTAAATGACGTTATCTTCTACTGGAGAGGGTTTTTCTTCCTCTTCTAGGCAGAGAATTAATCACTGTAATCCAATCACAGCCTGAGCTGATCACGGGTGGATTACAGGTATGGTATGATTTAGCACACTGCAGATTTGCCCTTGTTCCTAGGGCATAGGCCTCTAGGACATTCAACTGGTATTATGGGGGTTCTTTGCTTAACTCCTCTCTAAGCTCATGACTAGAACATAGAAGTTAGCACTCTCCTTGTAGAACCAACCAAGACAGTGTTCTTCTGATTAAATGGGATCAGTCCATTAAATTCAGGCAATTTATTCATCTCTTAAAGTCATTTTCTTTTTCAGGATGGTAAGCAACTCTCAGTTAAATATGAACAAGGCACCATGTGGCAAAATCACTATGCATTTTTTTTTAAAGTTGAGTTATATGGCCCTTCCCATTGTAGTTTTTCTTACACTAGAGAGTATATTTCACACTAACAGTCTACATTTATCTTAATAAGGCATTAGAAACATTCCAGCCACAAACCACCTGCCATGATCATTATGTAGTGCTTATTTGGGAATATGGTTCAATGCAATATGACAGTTAAAAAAGAGGTAAAAATATTGAAGAACAAAAATTGTTATTTGCACATGATACAATTTTATGTTTAAGAAGCCAAACACAATCAATTGAAAAACTACTGGAACTAATAAAATAGTTAAGCAGCCTGAACGGATCCCATATGAACATATAAAATCCAATAGTTTTGTTACCTATGTCAAGAAGAAAATATGATTTATAAAAAGATCCTATTTACATAAAAAAATAAAAATACTCCAACATAGCTTAGTAAGAAAAGTTTGTGATCTATGACGGTAAAAAACACTTTAGAAAGAGAAACTGATACCAGTGTCATTAAATTGAATATAATAAATGTTCCTAGGGGGAAAAAAGATACTAAAAGATACACTTATCTCTAAATGAAATGTACACTTTTACTATTCCACTTAGGGAAATGTGGGATGGTGAGTGAACCTCAAATGTGATTCTAACATTTATCTACAAAAAAAGGATAGGTTAAAAAAAAATGAATAGACAAATCTATCACACAAAAACCTCAAACAGAAGAGCAAATTTGACAATATATGTCTATAGTTGTTAACAAACAGTGTAGTACTGGTTAAAGAAAACACAGACCACAGAAACAGAAAAGACAACAGAGAACATATATTAAATATAATGAGACATAACAAATGAGTGGGGAGGGAATTGTTCAGTGATGAGAGAAGGGAGTAACCTTAATTAGCAAAATGGGAAAAAAATTTTATCCTACCATGTACCAAAACAAACTACAGATACAATTAAACAAACATTTATTTTGTGCCTACCCGGTGCCAGATACTGTTAGGTATTGGAGAGTCAAAGATGAAAAGACAGTCCAGGAGTCTAAGAAACGAGGTAACACATCTGAAAGTGCACTGAGGTCCCCTCATCCCTTCTAGCAGGAAACGTTTTGTATGCTCATTTGAATGAGCCCTCACGGTACTGAGCAGGTGCTCCGTGTGTCCTACGTCCTATTCCCTGCACCGCCCCAACGCCTTCACATGCAAATGCACAGCGCCTGCCACACAGCAGGTGCTCAGACATTGAAGAAATAGCAAATTACAGTGACTGCTTTTCTATGTGGGTGTGTTTCCCAAAGAAAAGCCTGGGCTCTTGTGCTTCCACCCCCAATGAGTTAAAGTTTACTGCACTCAGTCATTTGCAGAATGATTAGGGCACAGAAAGCAATGGTAAAGGGGATCAATTAAGAAAAAGAAAGATAGGGGCCGGCCCCGTGGCACAGCAGTTAAGTGTGCACATTCTGCTTCGGTGGCCCAGGGTTCGCCGGTTCAGATCCTGGGTGTGGACATGGCACTGCTTGGCATGCCATGCTGTGGTAGGTGTCCCACGTATAAAGTGGAGGAAGATGGGCATGGATGTTAGCTCAGGGGCAGTCTTCCTCAGCAAAAAGAGGAGGATTGACAGCAGTTAGCTCAGGGCTAATCTTCCTCAAAAAAAAAAAAAAAAAAAAACGAAAGAAAAAGAAAGATAGCATATTTTTCATGTTTTTCACTTTACATCAAGCGCTGCATTGAGGAGAGAGGGGACCCAGGTAAGAGAGACTGAAAAAAGTGAGAAATGGAAGAAAGTATTTCTGAGCAGCAAAGAAGATAGTGCTAAAGACTAAGGGCACAAGACCCAGGACCCAAACATTTCAGCTCTATGACTTCCTAAAAGCACACCTATGTAATGCTTAATACACACCAGAAACTATTTAAGGTGATTTTACAAATACTATTTCATTTAACCTTTATAATAACCCATGATTTTGGGTGGCAGTATGATTATGTCCATTGTATAGATGAGAAACTGAAGACCAGAGATGTTAAGTAACTTGCCCAAGATTGTATAGCTATTAAGTGGTAAAGCCAGGATTCAAATTCAGGCGGTTATAAATAAGTTCCCATTGATAGAATTCATCCCCAGTGAATGACCCCCAAATTAAGACTTTCTTCTTTAAAGGTGGAAATAACAGAACAAGAAACAAAGGGAGCAGTCAAAGGGGTAAAGAAGACCTGAGTTTGAATCCTCTACCAATTACTAGCTGTGAGACCCTGGGCAAGTTAAATAACCATTGTGGGTCTTGGTTTCACATCAGTTAAATGGAGATAATAGAACCTAGCTTCAGAATGAAGGACTGAGAGAAACGCATCTCTGGAGAAGCACCTAGCAACTAAAGAGCACAAGGATTGAACAATGGCAGCAAATGTGGCTCTGGCTGCAGTTGGTATGGAGTGTCACACTGAGTACTGAGCTGGCAAAGCTCACCATGGGGTCCTCCAGGACAGAGAAGGAGGAGAGGACAGTTCTGGAAAGATAGCTCAGAGAATTTAGAGGAGTTGAGGGATAACTAGACTGGAAAAGGCAAAAGGGCAGACTCAGTGGGTAGCAAGGAGGTTGCAAGGTTACAACATAATTGGCCTCCATAGGCACCTTGGAAGACAGCACTTCCTCTTATTAAAGAGCTAATAATAATAAGAGTACATCAACTTCTATACCAAAAACATCATACTGCATAGTGTCAAAATCTAATGATTAAGTTAAGAAAGGGGGGGGGGGGGGCTCTTCTTAGAGCTTCACTTGTCCACTCTGTTTGCAAAATGAATAAAAAATCAGATACTTTGAGTACTTTTCTTATAGTACTAGTAGTGCTATTAGGAGTCAGCAAACATTCATTGGTGCCCAGCATGTGCCAAGCACTGTGCAGAGCATTTGGATACACTATCTCCCCGAATCCTCATAATGGTCCTTCCTGTTTCCACCATTCCCATTTCAACAGAGGCAAAGTCACATAGCCACTAAGAGGCAGAAGTAGACTGGAAGATAGCCCTACCTCCCGAAAAGAGCGGATGACCTTAACTACGGTAGTTATTGCTTTCAAATACAAATGTTTGGAGGAAACATCTTTAGCAAAAGTAGGGAATCACCAAGCAAGGAGTGCCATGTTTCCACTCACCAAGGAGGTCCACCGCCTTTTAACTCATTAACACATGGTTTGCCCACATTCCTCCCCACCCCGCCCTTTGGATCCCACCTCTGTGGCCAGGTTACTTTACCTGCAGTAGGTGAGACAGCTAAAAGCAAGGCTGGATCGGTGGCATAACCAAAGCCAAATACCAAAAAATACAAAACTTAGGTAGAAAGAATTATTTCAGTACAGAGCATGAAGACAAGGATTAATTAGGCCCAGATGCACCTATTTTAAGTATAAATATTAATCAGCCTACTTATAAATCAAGTCATATCCATTAATGCACTAAAAGTAATTTGCACCAATTCTGGCATTTCATGTATTCTATGCCAGTGTTCCTCAAACTGGAGTCTAAAAATGATTACTAGGGAAATGTGAATACTTACCACATTTTTAAAAAACATTTTGTTGATATTCCATTGATAATCTTAAAAACTATGAACTGTGTAATGACTACCCTTTAATTTCAGACTGCTCCATGATTTCAGGGCCATATTTCCATTTGTGTTAATGACCAAGTTGACCAAATATTACTGTTTCAATTGGCTGAGCTAATGAGAAAAGACCAGAGGCCTGTTTAGGCCTAACAAATGAAGTAAGGGCCAAATGATGTCACGGAACACTATGGAACCATCACTAAAGGCTTTGTGTCAGAAAAGTCACAGGAGAATCGAGCTTCATATCGTATGTGGTAAATATGCCAACTCAAAAACAAATAAAGGAAGCTTGTGCAGCAGTGTATTCATATTGCTAAGAGCGATTTAATGTCAGCAAAGCATCATCATCAATATGTAGTATTAATTGATGTTGTTATTTTGAACATTACACTTTGCAGTTTTGTTGTATTTGTGTTAATTTGTTTCAATTGTAGCAGTAAAACCTTTAAACACAAGAAGTTTATACCTGACTTTTTCCTTCATAAATGTATTCATTTTAATGATAATTATGTAAGCCAACACTGTGGGTGTGAAAAATTTTCTTTTTTAAAGAAGTTCACACATCATTCAAATTAGAGGAACACCCCTAAATGTAAAGTCTCAAACTAAATTGGCTTGAGAAGCACTGAAATCACTCAGCAATCCCCACATGCTCCTCTCTGCTGTCGGGTGCTCCATAGAGAAGAGTGTAAGGCAAAGGACCTCACCACAAGAAGCTTAACATTCAGGGAGAAAGAAAAAGTCCATTTGAAGGAAACAAAATAAACCCTTCTTAACTTGTGACAGCCAAGGAGGCTTTTTTTCCCACGTTTTTAAAGGTATGCTCTTTTGGTGAAGAAGATTGGCCCTGAGCTAACATCTGTTGCCAATCTTCCTTTTTGTTTTCTCCCCAAAGCCCCAGCACATAGTTGTATATTCTAGTTCTAGTCCTTCTAGTTCTTCCAGGTGGGACGCCGCCACAGCATGGCTTGATGAGCAGTGTGTAGATCTGCGCCCAGGATCTGAACTGGCGAACCCTAGGCCGCCAAAGCAGAGCGTGCGAACTTAACCACTATGCCAACGGGCAGCCTCCAAGGAGGCTTTTGAGAATCATATGAATGCTACAGAAAACACACACATACAAGTTTATATACAATTTCAGGGAGTTCACAGATTCCAGAAAGCTAGCCATAGATCCCAGAATGAGAACACCTAAATAATTAGATAATAAGAATAGCTTATAAGAGATGAATTATTCTATGTCATTAACAAATGGACATAAGCCAATGACATGCAACCAGAAAAGAAATAAGTAAGACCAAAAATTTGAAAATAACTTGCTAGATCAGTAAAAGAATTAGGAACAACTACTAATAGGTTTGGCTGAGGAAATTTCACTCAAATACATGAATATACAATTCCAGATCTCACTTTCAAGGAGTCAAATTACAAAAATATCTCATCATCACTAAAATATTTTTATTTATCAGAACTTTTCTACATAACAGTTGCATATATGTACAATGTAGACATAGGGAGTTATCAGAAATGAGTACTTAGTTTAGTCCAAATAAAGAGATATGGACAGAATATCCGTAATAGTGGTATATGTTTAATAATAATAGTAATAAATGATAATAAACTGGAGATATGCAAAAGGCTTGTTATATAAGCCTTGAAGGGACAGAGAAATCTCTGGCTTCTCAGTGTCTATGAGTTTCAAAATACGATTTCCATTTAGATGAGAACTAAAAGATATAACTACCAGATTAGAAATAATTATGAGGAGTTACATTTACTTATTGCAAAAGAACCACTAAGTAATATTTTGAAAACCCCAAGCCAACGTTTTGTTGAAATTTATTTTAACCAAGTGCAGACTTTGAATAAATAAAGGGATTTAATTGCTAAATTTCATGGTTTGTCATAGAGAAAATATCAAATTTCACTCTAGCAAAGATTAATAGAAAAATCATAATAAAAACTGCAAATTATTTACATAGCTTAAGTAGATATCAAAGATTGCAGACATGCTCTGAGGAACAGAACTAATCAGCAACCCGGGACCCACCCATAGCTAATTACCAACCGCAACACGGAGAAAACCTTTATCGCCTATTCAGTTTACTGCAACTTTCAGATCAACGTTTCATTTCTGCTCTTAAATAAGAACCAGGCATGCAGGGAATTTAATTTGAAGAGCAAGCACAATTTTGACAAAAGTTTATTTCATCTCCTTTTTTCTCTACTCTTTACTTTTTATTTTCGTGAGAAAACAAACCATGTTATTTCTTGAAATATACAACCTATGGGGTCGCCTAGAGTTCTCGGTCACCTCCACTTCTGAAATCACACTATCCAACTATAATAAAATAATGAAACTAAAGCCTTCTATGGAAAAGGCATCTGATGAAACTACTATTTGAACAAGCAAACTAGAGGTTAAAAGAAGACATGCATTTCTAAGATTCAACCCCTCTCTCCATGCCCAAGAATTCCCAAAGGAAAGGCCAACCTGTTAGAAAACTGATGAGTTTCAGCATCTTTCCCAGTAACAGTGACAGAGGTTTTCCTGACGAAGACTTACTTCTTACCCACTTATCTCCAGAAACCTCTCACATGATTCAAATTGAAGTCTGACAGACTTATCTTTAGAAAGCCTTCGCTGGTTAAGATTTTATGTACAGCAATTCTGAAGGGATAGTTAACGGAAGGAAGTCATTTATTACCAGCTAGGTTATTGTTTGAAGATAGTCTCTATTCCACCACCACCCCTGGAAAAAAGAATGCTGGATACTAACCTCTTTTTACAGTGTTTCCATTTCCCTGAAGATAATATGGCTTCAGGGCTCCTTCCATATTCTTAAAAAGCTGGTCATACCATCCAACAGGATCACCAGGTGTCAGTACTCCCATAGCAGTTTGAATGTCAGTGGGAACTATTTTCAGTCCCGCATTTGAGAAATTGGATGCTGTCCCTTTTTTATAGTATCTTAATACCTACATGCCTTCATGGCAGCAAGACTGCCTTCAATATAATCTGAATACTTTTGGTGATGGAGCTCAAGGATAGCATGGATAAATTAAACATGAATACTTTTCAAACTTCATAGGTTGCTGCAGATTAACAACTAGAAATTAATAAATGAAATCCAGTGTAATGCCATGCCCAATCTTGTTTTATCCCCAAGTGTGATCACTATAACAACTTCGTCAGGAATGAGTTAAGAAAACTCCGTGAATAAGAGTTGGCTGGGCTCCTTTTACCAACCTCATCACTCCCCTGCACCCCCTCAAAAAAAAAAAATAAAGGAAAGAAGACATTTACCCAAAACCAGTGTAGAAATTCCTCTCCCACCACAAAGAATCAGGATCCTGGAAAGCGCCAACAAAGGGGAACACACAATTGATAAAACCAATAGCTTGGAGGAAGAATAAGTAATAGGAACCAAGGTTAGAAATGAACTTTTAAAAGCCTTGTAAATATTTGAAACTCCATAAAAATAAAATAAGGAAAAATAGGGGGCCAGCCCCGTTGCCAAGTGGTTAAGTTCACGCACTCCACTTCAGCAGCCCAGGGTTTCACCACTTCAGATCCTGGGTGCGGACATGGCACCCCTCATCAGGCCATGCTGGGGCGGCGTCCCACATGCCACAACTAGAAGGACCCACAACTAAAAATATTCAACTATGTGCTCTGGGTCTTTGGGGAGAAAAAGGAAAAACAAAATCTTAAAAAAAAAGTTATAAAATAAGGAAAAATAAACTCAGTGAGAAACTAATACATTCTATGGACTTTAATATAAATGGATAGCATTAACTGCCCTACGAGTTCCTCAAGCAGTAGACACCTTTTGGAGTCTCACATCATTGTGATCTAAATGAGACACTGAGAAACTGACTTTGCCTTGTTATGGATAAAATAACTTCCAGGCAGCCATGTTTTCCCTAAAATCTGGACCGCCATGAAAATGTTCCCCTCCAGGGGCTAGCTTTGAAGCCAGCTAGCCCCTAGAGTTGCAGAGAAACAGGAATAATTCAAGTTGGATAAAGCAAGCTTTGGGATAACCTGTGTTTCTCCTACGCAGCTGTGTGGATGGGTCCCCTCCACAACACCAAGAATATCACCTTAGTTTTGCCACAACAGTTTCATAAATCTGCTTCTCCTTCCTCCCAGGTCCACCACTGTATAATCTAAAGCAGACTCGCTCATCCTTGCTTCCCCCCAATTCACTCCATTGCATCAGAGAATCAGTTGCTAAAGATAGTGAATCCACATATAAAGGCAATTCTCTACTTTCCTGTTTCATACACTCCTGAAAATACATCCAAGGGTCGAATACATACTATCAGGGAATTTTTTTATTCAAATTTCCTAATTATTCCCCATATACTCCTCACTGATACACCTCAAATCAGTCCACATTCTTTAATTTTGTTCTTTCCAATCACAATCAAATACACACACCACTGGCCTAAGGATAATGAATGTCTGATTGAAGCTAAGTATTGGTCTCTTTGGGAAAGACAAACTCCCCCAGGCGTCGGCCGCATCAATTTTATGAGAGCTCCACTTCTTCTCGCTGATACCAGCACGTTCTTTTCTCTCTTCTCTATTCAACTTTCTGAAACAATGGTAAGAAAAATGAAGTACTCAAAACACTGTTTTAATGCCAAGATGGTGATGCTCCTGAAACTGTTAGGTGGAAGAAAATGGTACTGACAAGCACCATCAATGGTATTAGGAAACAGAGTTTTCAATACATGAGGGAGCAGTTAAAGGCGGCACAGCTTCAGAGTCTTCTTTTCCAGTCCACAGAAAAGATGCTTTGGAGACAAGATGTCATGGGGCACAGCGGACTAGTTCTTCCTTAGGTCTTATGAAGAAATTCTTTTCTTCATTCTCATTGTACCAGTCTTTCCTTTCCGATATACTGTGTACTCTAAATGGCAATGATTGGGGTTTCTGTGGAGAGGGCCTCTGCATCAGTCAGCATTAGGTGCAGTGGCAAATAATTGGTAACCCAAATATGTGGCTTAAACAAAATAGCTTATTGCTTACTTATGCAAAAGAGGTTCCGAAGCAAGAAGTCCAGGGCTGGAGGGGTGGCTACCAAATCATCAGATTCAAGCTACTTCTACCTTTCAGTTGTATCACTCTTAGTGGGTAGAATCTATCCTCATATTCAACTCTTGGACCAATATGGCTTCTGGAGTTCTAGCCAACACAAATGCATTCCACACAGGAAGGAGGAAGTAGAAGAAAAAGCATCCCCACCAGCTGTCTATCCCTCAAGCAACTTCTGCTTAGATCTCATTGGCCAAAATGTAATACCATAACAACATCTAGCTGTGAGGGAAGGAGGCTGGTAGATATAGTTTTTTAGTTGAGCACATTACCACCCTGACAAAAATGCCTTTTATCAGTAAAGTAGAGGGAACCCATGGATACCGAGTATATAGCTGGCCGTCTCGGCCAGTGTCTCAGCCGGTTTTAGTTCTGGTCATGAGCCCTGTCTCAGGGAAATCCATGAAGCACCTGAAGGGTCCAGCCATGTTCACCAAAGAAGACACCACTGCAAAATGGGGCAACAGCCTTCCACAGCAGGGAAGAGCACACTGGCTCAGAGTGTCCCTCTGCAACTTTCCCCAAGCACCCTCACATGGGACAGAGAAAGCTGCAGTGACCTCTAGTCCTGGCCAACTCCATTTCCCCAGCTCATCTCAACCACATACTAGGCTATGCTCTGAAGGTGTATCTGAAAGGTTAAGACACCAGACCACATTCTCAGAGAAAACACATTACAGATAGTGGGGCGGGTTTCCAGATTTATCCACAAAGGCCTATTTCACAGGCAATGTAGTAAAAATGTATTCATTTGCCATTATCTAAAGTGGAATCGATTGGATTTCAATAGATTAGTCTTTGCTCTAATGAGGTGTGCAGAAGAGCCTGGATGGAAGGAAAAAGAAAGAGCAAGGAGAAACTCATATTTCTTCCCAGCTTTGTTCTCTGGCAAATGCACCTTTCAATTGCTTCCTCCCTGACAAGTAACTTGTCTTACCCTGTGTTTTCCCACAGTCCTTTCACTCTCTTCGGCAGGGCTCTGAAGCCCATTCAGAGGAAATCCATGAGAAAAGGAGGAGACAGTCCACAGACCCAACAAGCTCAAGCTAGACAATGCCTATTGGCAGGTGGAATCTCCCTGCCAGACCTGAGCAATGGAGATGAGAATAGAGTGGTGTTATGGGTTGAACTGTGTCCCCAAAAGATGTTGAAGTCCTAATTCCTAGTACCTATGGACGTGATCTTATTTGGAAATAGGGTCTTTGCAGATGATAAAGTTAAGATGAGGTTATTAGTGGGCCCTAACCCAAGAGGCTGTGTCCTTATAAAGGGGGAAATTTGGATACAGAAAGAGTCATGCACATAGGGAAAATGCCATATAGCTGTGATATAGGGAATTCAAGCCAGACCAGTGGGAACTACACTTTGAATAGGCATCTATTTCTGGCACTCCTCAATGAGATTGGTAAATGGAAGTCTGCACCACCAATGCTTAAAATTCTCCTTGACAAAGTAGCAAAATGGATAACTTAGAATTTAGGATAATATTAAAATTAAATTAACTCCTTTATGAAGAGGACTGAGAAAACATTAAAACATTAATCAAAACTGCATCCATCATTCTTATCTGTTCTCATAAAACACTTAAACATAAAAATAAAATAAAATTGCATTAGACTCAAACTCATTAAGCAGAGGACCCAGCATCCCCCATTGTATTTGGTGCATAGAAACTTACTAAAACTTGGAACAACTTAATGTAGGAAATCAGTAATTAATTGCTCAATCAATTAATGGCTTACTCCAAGAGAGTGTTAAGAGGTAAAGGAGATATGTGATTTCAAAACAATATTCTGCAAATATTTCTGGCACACCTGTTCCATGCCAGCACGGTTCTAGATGCAGAGAATATAGCAGGGAACAAACTCCCTGGTCCCAGGGAGCCCCATTCCAGCAGGATAGCAGCTAGCAAGTTACACTAATGATGCATCCTGAGGAACTCTGGAAAACCCTCCCTGATCAATAAATCAGTCTACCAATCACAACTTGGCTAAGAATGGCTGCTGTGCTGGTTTCCGGGGAAATATTGTAAGGCCCCAAGTGTTAAAGCAAAACAAAGACTCTGTTGACTACTGACACCTGTTAAAATGCGTTGTTCAGAGTGATTTCCTGCACACAAAAAGTAGAAGCCTCCCTGAACCTAAACAAATACTGCCAACAGCTGCAGAAAAAATGTTAACATTGGAATTTCAGGGGCCGGCCGGGTGGCTCAGCACTTAAGTGCACACGTACCGCGTTGGCGGCCCAGGGTTCACCGGTTCGGATCCCGGGTGCAGACACACTATCGCTTGCCAAGCCATGCTGTGCTAGGCATCTCACATAGAAAGTAGAGGATGATGGGCATGGATGTTAGCGCAGGGCCAGTCTTCCTCAGCAAAAAGAGGAGGATTGGCGGCAGATGTTAGCTAAGGGCTAATTGTCCTCAAAAAAATAAATACATAAAAATAATATTTGGAATTTTATAAAATGGATTATTAAAAGTGAGGGAATGCCTCAGCCCCTAAACACTATACATGACAATGAGAAACAGGCCAGCACTTCACTCTCTGGCTGGTTCTGTTTAAGACAGCGATTCCATGGGCAAGGAGGCTACTCAGCTCAGATATGACTGGTCAGCTCCAGTAAGTACTTCCCAACCGGAAAGAAAATGTGTACCAAGAATCAAGAAACCACCAAGTAACAAGGATTTAGAAAACAGCCTGAAAAGAAATATACTAAAACACTTGTGGGGAGTGTCTCAACATGATGAGATTATGGATGAAAACTTTTATTCTCTAGACTTCTGTATTTTCCTATAATGGAAATAATCATGAAAAATGATTAACACTTTATGATCTAAGAATTTTCACAGTAAAATAAAATGCTACCCCACTTCTTAACTGCTAAGAGACTGTAACACTGAAAATGCTTCAAGGAAAAATGATTTAATCATCAAAAGACACAAGCAAAAGCTAAATTCTCTGCTTTTTGAACTATCTTTTCTTTAAGTGATAAGATACGGGGTGATTTTGGATGCATTTTTTCCTGTTGTCTAGTTCTTGTACAGTGATCACCTGTGTGATTGACAGAAGTATTATTTAAGTTATTATTTTCTACAAAGACCAATTAGTCCTAACTTATTAAGATACTATAAGTTCTACATTACTGCTCAAAAAATAGACCACAATAATAGGAGTACACGTATCAATTTATTCTCCAAAAACCATTCTTGGAAATGCCTCCGGGTTTGAATTACTTCCCTCTTTGAAAGGATCCATAGAAGTTCAGAGAGGTCAAAATCTACAAACTCTTCTGAAATTAGCTATTTCAACGGAACACAGGTCCCTGGTCCTCACCACCGCTACTCTGCCAGCAAATCAGCCCCAAATCTGATGAGTCAATGAGAGGAGATGGCAGGAGGGAGAAAACAAAAGAGTGAAGTGGTTTGGTTTTCAAACCTCTATCATATGGCATACAACGAAGGACTAAGTATTCCCTGATGATGGAGAAACACTGAGCCCAGTGCCAGCTACCTGTTTTATGACAGGTTTTTAAAGTTCATCTTAAGATGAGCTTTTTCTCCCTTCTGTTCCAAACCCCATTTCCCAATAATGGAATGGTAGGTTATGAAGCCAGAGAACAATTTGTGACATCTCTGCATCCCTCTACCTTCAAGGCCAACTTTCATCAGTCCCCCCCAAACAACTGAAATATATGACTGTGTTCTTAGGTTAAGGTCAGTGCTCAGGGTTACAACCACGGGCAGAATGAGTGCTATACAAGCAAGAAAGAAGAGCTCTGGCATCCTTAATAGCCTCATTTGCACTCTACAGAGAAGGGGGATGGCTGAGAGGGGCCCTGAGGCGGGAGGCAATGGGACCTCTGGGGTTTCAGGAGGATGCAGATGTAGGACCACAACAAAAAGAAGGGCAAATGAGAGGATAACTTGAAGAATGTGAGCCACAACCTCAGGAAGCACCTACGACCCTCGCAGCCCTGCGCTCACTGGCCAGCCTCGTTTCTCTTTGAGGCTGTTCTTCCAATGGCTGGCTAGAGAGATTTTTTCCAGCCTTCATTTTGAAGGCTCTTGCTGCCAACACCTGTCTCAACTGTCACTGGCTGACCCCTTCAGATGGGAGAGCGAGATTCCCCAATATTAACGTACCCCAAGAGAACACTTCTTTCTGCCACGCTCACCTCGGGTACGAAAGCCTTCAACTACCTGGCATTTCTTTTAATCAATTATACTGCTTTTGGGCTCATTTTACAAAGCCATCTGGCTTTGCAGATATCAATGCAAGGACTATGAAAAACCCCACTTTTTATTGTGGCCCCGCAATGGGGAGCAATCCACTTCAAAGTGTGTTAAGCTCTCAGGGTCCTGGTGTAGAAATAGCTCACTCAGACACTTCATTGTTCAGACATCCAAGGAGACTAGCCAGCTAGGAGATAAAAGGCTTCTTCTAAAAGCACCACGTAAAAGAAAATATTTGTTCAGTCACAGTGTCCCTACAAATGTGATCTTATGCTCCATGGCTGGATGTCTAAGAAGATGAAAATGAAGGGGCCTTAACAGATCTCATGGAGACCTGGTCAGATAAATTGGAGGTTGGGGATATGTGCTGTCCTAAATTGGAGAACGCTGAGGTGCCCTTTTCCCCCTGAATATTCTACTCATTCTTACAAAATGTTTCACACCTCAGGATGGCACTAAGGAGAAATGCTTTGACATCTTTTTTCACTACTGAATACAAGTGCAATTATATTTAAAATATCTTTTCTTTCTATTGCTTTGACAGGTTCACTTTTGAGGTTTCCTATTCATACATTTCAATAGTCCTGTCTCTTTCTAAGAGACAGTAAGCTGGCCTTTAACAAATTCAATACTAGGAGAAGGAACCAATGTGGGTTTTTTTGTTGTTTTTTGCAAATAGTTATTTCATTCATTAGAATTCGAATGTTAACAAAAATAACAACAGTAAATTCAAGGAGACTGACATTTAAACATTTAGATGTATAAATATTTCGTGGGGATTAATAACTGGGGCCAAATTTAAAGTGTCATTTTAAAAAGTCGTCCTCTGACATAACTTAACCTGGAAGTTAAATGCAGCTGGTGGAACATGTCACCAGCTCACAATAGGTTTCCCAAAAGAGGTAGCTATTCCTCTTTAAGGCACAGAGAAGAGGGTCATTGACTACTGACCCAGTGGCTTCACCTGAATAAATGGAGCAGTTTCAACACATTTCTTAATGGCCAGAAGACCTGACGGCAGAAAACACAAGTGCTGAGGTCACGATTACAGCTGATTTATAATTTCTGCAATGAGCCCAGGGCAGGGTGGGTCCTCACTCCAGAAGAACTACATCTTCTCTAGTGATGCTACCCTTTCCCACTGACAGGCCTGTGCAAAATGGAAGCACTATGGAAGTCTCACATGCATTGGATCTGCTGCATCAATATTTTGTTCTACTGCCCATATGTAGGGGCTTAGCATATTCTCACAGTGGATCAAGGCAACACAAAGATGGGAAACTGGTGATATCTTCTTTTGAGACAACTTAAGATAGTGCCAAACACACAAAAGTAACATTTAATGAGAGTAATGGTTTAACAAGAACAAGAGAACAGTATTAAATTAGAACAAGGTTAAGTGAAGTTACATTTTACCTTGGCCATTTGTAGGCAACCTTTACAAATCTTAAATTGATAATGAACATGTACAAAATATTGACCTTGATTCAGTTTTAACTTTTTAGTTATAAAATTTTTTCATCTTTTAAAAGTACAATACCACATAAGGTGGTTTTATTTCAGTTTGGTCTAGATTAAGGGTATCTATGATTTCAGGTGGTTCAGTTTACCTTATCTCATTAGGTCTAGGAATGATATCCCTGGCCTTAAGGACTGCTGCTTTGAACATAATACCTGAAATGTTTTTGGAGGTACATCATTGTTTTTTGGTAGCACAGTAATATCATCACTTGCTTAGTATCTTGATGTAAGGCAGAGGGGCTCTACATAACCTTAGTTGATTCATTTAAATCAACATATATGATTATTTTTATCCATTGTTGCAGTTTGGGGCACATCTCGCCTCATTCCTCAAGTCCTGTGAGCATTATTTTAATTATTCTAGTGCTTATATCGTCCCAGTTTATCACTTCAAGTCCTCTAATCACACTGGCTTTTTGAATATGTTGGTACACCGCAGCAACAAGAGTTCTTCTGGCTTCAAGAATAAAACACTCTGTTCACTGCCTGTGGATTCCTATAGTCACTCTAACCCCTGATCACAGATGGCTGTTTATGTTTATTTGTTTTACAAAAACAGAGAGATTCTCTATCTTAATTTAAATAATTCCATCTTCCAAAGTCTTTATAATTGGGCATCCATGGAGCAAATTAAAAACTTAAATATTTGACAGTCTTATAAAAGAAACATTTATTATTAATCTTATGATACCCTTACTTCATTGTTTTTTACTGTGATTTTACGTTCTTGTGATAGACTACATATATTTAAAACCAATTTTAACAATGTACAATTTACACACATGCATAAGTATACTTAAAATATACTCTATTATATTTTTATATTTATCTTTATCAACTCTGCCATGTTGATGATGATTAAAACTTGAGAGCTGGAAACATAATTTGGTTTGATCAAAATACAGCTCATTTGGAAACACTAGAAACATGATATGCCTATTATTTAGCACAGTTTATATCATTTGTCTCCTCTGATATAACATGATTGACTCTTGGCTTCTGGTAGGCTCAACTTGTTCAATGGCTTATAGTTACCATTTCCTCTGTCACTTAAATTTCCCTGATTTGCCAGCCGAAGTTCCTTCAGTTCGTTTATCTGTACTTTATAGCTCAACCTCCACACATAGTTGAAAGCATCCTTGCTCTTTAGCAAAAAAAACCAAAAACAAAAAAACTGAAACAAAAAAATTTTCCCTATCCCAATCAGTTATGTTCCAAAAAGAGTCCTGACACCTTTTAATGGAAAGTAATGTAAGAGATACAAATCGGGGTACACACACCACCTATTAGATGATTTCATATGAGTACTGGGTGGAAGCCAGGAGGTAACTGTTCATTACCTTCTTTAAAACAGAGAAGAAAAATTATATTTGTTTTTGATTTAATGAAGATTGTAAGTTCATGAAGAATGTTTAAATTTAACTCTAACTTTACTAAGTCCTTTTTTGGTCTTGATGTGAATAATTTAAATTAATTTCCCCCTCTCTTTTCTAAATTACCATCTTTAATATTTATACATATGCAAAATTGCCATGCCAACCCATTTATTTGAATTACAATATGATTGAAAGTACTAGGAATCTCATTTTTTAAAACATAACTGTATTTTCTCCAAGTAAATCATTCCATAATAGTCACAATATATTAATTATTTCACCATTTCAGTTTTGGCTGTACAACAAACTAATGGTTTTCTAACTAACCAAGTATACATGAGTAGAATCTACGTGGGGATGTCCTTTTATTTCCACAAGCAAAATACAGACCTTGTGTATATCTGTATATGTGTTCATTTGTAAGACAATATTACTTTCATCTTTAATTGCAGGCAGTTTAGTGTTTTGCTCCAATATTTCAAATGCTTTTAAAAAAGCACAAAAGGTATTTATTACCTTCATATTATAACAACTGAAGTTTGGGAAAAGCAATTAAGAATATCAGTGAATACAATTAAGTTAATATCACATTAACATAAATTTAAAATTAAAAAATTGTCAAAAACATATATTAAACAACTTTACTCAAAATTTCAACTGTGACAATTTCTTAAGTCAACATTGTTTAAGTTTTACAAGAACCAAATCATAATAGATAGCAAAATACATGGTTTATAATGCACTTTGGTTACAGTTCATGGTTCACAGTACTGTACTTACACACCCCTCAACCAATCCAGGTACAAGCATATTTATAACTCGATACATAAACAGAAATACAAATTACTCATAAGGTTACAGTCATTGAAAGCTTTAACCACCTTAGTTTTAATGCAATAATCCAATTTGCGGATAGATTAAAATATGTCATCCTGTATTCCCATTTTTGCATCTTGAGGCAATTGTACAATTATCATGAGAAAGTAAAACCACATTTAAAGAATTAAAATTCACAGAAGAAAAAACCCTTGGGTTATCAGTAAATATTTTCCAATTAGTAACATCAAGTAAAGAGATCCCCAAATGGATAAATATTAATTCTTTGGTTCTATTTATCACATATTGTTATAGTAACCTCTATATTCAAAACATTTAAGAAAAAATTCCTCAACTTTAAGTTTTAAAATTTAATTTAACCAGAATATGAAAAAAATGGCTGAAAACAACCATGAAAAGACCAGTGAAGGAGAACTTACCAGACATTACAACTTACTAAAAAGCCACCGCATTCAAAACAGAATATTGGCACAGAAATAGACAGCAATCAGAATAGACAATACAGAAACAGATCAGGTACACATGACATCTTCATATGTGACAATGGTAACATTTCAACCCCATGAAAAATAAAGCTTCTTATAATAACTAGGACTTAAGTAGCTGGTTTCCATCTAAGAGGGAAAGAGTCCTACCCTCATATCATGCACACAACTTAAAATCGGAGTCACATTTGAATGTTTTAAAAAATTGGGGAGAAAATTTAAGAGAATATTTGAAGGCCTTGGGACGGATGAAACCCCCCTAAGCAAAACAGATAACTCAGAAGCAATAAAGAAAAAGATAGACATGTGATTAAACAATAATTAACAATTTTCATTTGGCAAAAGACATCATACACAGAGACAAGAACTGTAAAATATTTGCACACATACAGCAAAGGATTAACATTTCTAAAACACAATAGCTCCCAGAAATTGTGAAAGAAAAACACAACCAAATAGGAAAAAGAGCAGTAGAAATGAACATGAAATGAAGAAAGAGAAATTCAAGTGGACAATAAACATATGAAAATATACTCAACATCAGTGGTGGTGAAGGAAATGCAAATTAAAGTCATGAGTAGAGATCATAAGATTAGCAGGAAGTAAAAGGAGCAGTGACATGCAGTGCTGGTGAGAATGTAGGAAATGGGTACTCCGTGTGCAAATGTGATTTACTATTCCTTTGGGGCAAATAATCTAGCAATATCTATTAAAATTAAAAATACACATACCGTTTGACCAAGCAATTCCACTTCTGGGAATCTATCCTATAGGAAACAAAAAGGACCAGTACGTAAGGATATAGGTACAAAGATGTTTACTGCAGCATTGTTTGTTGTGGGGCAGAGGAGGAGCGGGGACTGGAAATGACATGAATGCCCATTGATGAGGAAATGGTTGAAAGAAATGTGACATATCTCTACCTAGAGTATTATATAATTATGAAAAATAATGGGATAAATCTGTAGATACTGACTGGGAAGACTGATAAAGAGAGAAAGATAGTAGCGACAACTGCAACAAATCAATGCACGTGCATGCACTCATATGTGTATGAAGGAAGGAATGGAAGAACACAGACTAGGGAAAAATGACTCCAGAGGGCTGTGAGTGCAGACAGGGACTGGAAGGGATGGGGATTATTTAATTTCTCTTCGTATATCTTTGTGTTATTTCACTATTTACTATGAGCACTGTATTAATTTTATAATTTTCAAAAACTTATTTAAGAAAAAAATATTAGCTTTCATTAGAGGTAGCAGAGTAGTAGCATTTCCAGACATTCATCTTTAGGAAAATAGTAGCAAATAAACAAATATTCCCTTCGTTGCTTATGCCAGTCACCATAGTGTTCATTTTTGATGCCTTACCCAATACCCATTCCCTCTCTCTCCCATAGGTGAATCGGCCATGTGGTTTGGGTGGGACTGACTCTACCCCATTCCCAGGGAATCCTGAATGGTCTAAGTCAGTTCTGTCCACCAGAAATACAATTTAAAGACACTTAGATAATTTTAAATTTTCTAGTAGTCACATTAAAATAAATCCAAAAGAAATGTGAAAGTGATTTTAATAATGCATTGGTATTCTAACCCAATATACCAAAAATACTATCATTTCAACATGCAATTAATTTACAAATTATTAACTAGATATTTCACATCTCTTTTTCACATCTTAATTTGGATTAGTTACATTTCAAGAGCTCAAGAGCCACATGAGGCTACTGGTGACCATACTGGATGGCATTGTTCTAAGCTAACGAGAGTAATGCTATAAATATTACCATATTCAAGGGTGGACACATAATTTAAGATTGTCTAATCAAGAGAAATCCATAATGGTAGGAGAAGAAAAATCCTCTCTTGAGAATAAACAAGAAACAGTAACCCTGAAAACTGCTAGCAGCTGTCTATGAGCTAGGAAAGCAGCCGCCACTGGGACGAAGGAGAAACTGGGTCCTTGTGTCAACATTGAACCTCTGGACCAAGCTCTGCAAGACGACTGGACATTTTAATTATATGAGCTGGTAAATTTCCTTTGTTTTTTTCAGCTACCATGAGTTAGGTTTTCTATTACTTATAATCAAAAGTATCCCGACGGATGAACTCATCTATGGGCAATGTCAAGTGCAAACAAATATTTTCTTGCTAAGTGAATTAACTCAAATGTTCAATATTTCTTCCATTTATTTGTAGTTAAGGTATGCTTTTGTTAAACTAGGCTTATTTAATAACATTTTTAGGCATCCTCTGCAAACATGCCCAAAGAAGATTTCCACAGACTAATCATCCAGGGTAACTTTCCACGGTCACCACATACCACAGTATTTCTCTGAGACAACAGAGACATGCGGTGTCACAACAATCAATCAGCTCTACTCTCACTTCACCCTCTTTTCTGGTCCCCCCTCACTAGACCAGGGTTCCCCAACTCTGGCACTATTGGCACTCTGGGGGTGGGGGTGTTTTTCTGTACATTGTAGGATGTTTAGCAGCAGCCCTGGCCTCTACTACTCACTAAATGATAGGAGAAACCCCATCCTCCAGTAGTTGTGACAAACAAAAATGTCTCTAGACGTTGTCAAATGTCCCCTTAGGGTACAAAAATCACCCCTCGTTGAGAACCACTGTTATAGACCAGCAATCAGTTCAAATGTACAAGTGACCTTC
This sequence comes from Equus quagga, assembly GCF_021613505.1. Classification (NCBI taxonomy): domain Eukaryota; kingdom Metazoa; phylum Chordata; class Mammalia; order Perissodactyla; family Equidae; genus Equus; species Equus quagga. The sequence continues at coordinate 70,515,084 of NC_060275.1, forward strand.
ACTGTTTTCTAAGACTCAGTCATTGCAGCAATCATTAAAGCATGATGCACACCTCTCTCAGTGTTCCCTGCATCACAACCTTTGCAGACCTTGTGGCCCACTGCTCTACTAGACATAAACACATGAGGTTCTAGACATGAACCTTGTCTGGTCATGCTCTTCCTCCTTTATTCTCCGACTACGCTGAGCCTGAATTCTCCATTGCAGTTCTTCTTTCCAGAAGAAATGTGTATAATTCCCTCTAACTTAAGCTGGAAATTATTACTTGTGCTGCTCCCAGAACCACCCACCCAACCATTTCTCTTCGGCTTCTCTCAGGGAATTTTTCTGACAAAGTATTTGCTCACTGATGGTCACTCATTCCTCAAGTCAGTCTCCCCTGGCTGGGTCACACATCTCCTCCATCAGTAAATCTTGGGGACAATTCTATCCCCGTCTCTCTAAACTGTATTAATCCACACATTAGTCTCCCTAATCCATCTCTAAGACTAGAGTTTCATTATAACCACTGGAAAACTCTTCATAGCTCCTCAAATTGATCTATAAATTTAATGTAATTCCAATAAAAATCTTAATAGGCTTTTTTGGTAGAAACTGACAAACTAATTCCAAAATTAAAGAACCCAGAATAGCCAAAACAACTTTGAAAAAACTGAACAAAGTTGGAAGACTAACACTATCTGATATCTAAACTTATTATAAAGCTACAATAATCAAAACCATGTGGTATTGATATAAAGACAGACATAAGGTCAATGAAATACAGTAGAAAGACTGTCAATAGACACACATACATGGACAACTGATTTTCAACAAAAGCAATTCAGTGGAGAAAGTATAGTCTGTTCAACAAATGGGCTGAAACAATTAGATACCTTTTTGCAAGAACATGAGCTTTGATCCATTCTTCACCCCCTATAGAAAACTAACTCAAAATGGGTCATAGACGTAAATGTAAAATCTAAAACCATAAATCTTCTGGAAAAAAACATTGGCAAAAGCCTTTGTGACTCTGGATCAGGCAAAGACGACTTAGATGCAACACCAAAAACATGACCACTTAAACAACAAATTGGTAAAGTAGACATCAAAATTAAAAATGTCTGCCCTTCAATAGATGCTGTGAAGAGATTGAAAACATAAGCCACAAGCTCTGAAAAAATTGATCAATCATCTTTAGCAGCTTTATTTTTAATGGCCAAAAACTATAAGCAACCCAAATGCCCATCAGTAAGCAAATGGATAATCAAACTATGGTCCATCCATTCAATACAATGTTATTTAGCAAAAAAAAGTTATGAGCTATTAACATATGCTACAACATAGATGAATCTCAAGATAATTATGCTGAGTGAAAGAAACTAGACCAATAGAAGTAAAGTATAAACAGTATCATTCCATTTATTTAAAATTTTAGAAAATGCAAACTGAGCTTTAGGGATGGAAAGCATTAGTAATCACCTCAATTGGGCCTGTAGGGGTGGAGGGAGTGACTACAAATCGCTGAGGAAATTTCAAGGGAGATGGATATTTCATTACCTTCGCTCAGGTAGTGGCTTCACAGGTATATACATGTGTCAAAATTTATGCAACTGTGTCCTTTAAATTTATTTATTTACTTACTTTTTTTGATGAAGATTAGCCCTGAGCTAACTGCTGCCAATCCTCCTGTTTTTGCTGAGGAAGACTGGCCCTAAGCTAACATCCATGCCCATCTTCCTCTACTTTATACATGGGACGCCTACCACATCATCGTGTGCCAAGTGGTGTCATGTCCGCACCCGGGATCCGAACCAGCGAACCCCAGGCCGCTGAAGCAGAACGTGCGCACTTAACCACTTTGCCACCGGGCCCGGTCCCTGTGTCCTTTAAATTAAGTGCAGTTAACTGTATGCCAATTATGCTTGAATAAAGCTGGTTTTTTTCTTTTTTTAAAGGAAGGGGAAGCCTCGTTAGCTGTTGGGGATAACATTAACGCTAGACCACGTAGGGTTAGATGGCTCCCGGGACAGCTGAAATTAGTTCAGGATACATGGGATTTCACGACAGGAAGCCGTTTTGGTTTTCTTGTTTGTTTTGTTGTCTCAAATTCAGGTGTGGCCTAATACAAATAGAATTCACAATTCCTGGGTACTTAACATAATGCAGCCTAGGTGACGTTAAATTGTAGCTAAAAGGTGCATGTTGGGTAGGGAGAGACTAGACAGAGCCTCAAGAAGTTCCAATTTGAACTCTCTTTGCTTTAATTCTCCTTTTAAGTATCTCCCAAGATAACCACCCCCATCACTATCCTCTACCGTGGTCTTACAGATATGTCTGACCAACATCTCTCAGCAGAAAAACTTAGAATACAGCTAAGTGACCTCAATACTCCGAGATAGTAATTAAGCAACATGCTTTTAACCAGATGTTTGATGACAGTATTTTTCCCTGTGATTCTATTAGAATTAACTGCATTTACATACAAATTGGTAATACCTTGGAATCCCACCTAAAAAGGCCACCATTGTTCCCCTAAGACACGAAACCCGTGTACTGATCTATTAGTTTCATTTCAGCATGCAATGTCAAGTGCATTTTTAAAATAGACTCCATTGCTTCTAAACGCTTCTTTAATCCACAAGGACTGGTTTTAGCATTTAAACTAATTTATCCTAGACATAAAAAGCCTTCAGCTTATTCTCCCAGATAATTGATTCTTGATTTGTTAAGATACTAAACACTATGCTTTATAGGATGAAATACAAAACCCCTGGCGAACTCACTCGTGTGTCCCACGCCAAGCAAACATTGTTTAGCGCCTCAGCAGAGAGGCCGAGGGAGACTGAGAAAAGAAGCAGAATGCTCCTCCCTTTGATCTGCTGCCACCCAGGGGAAGGTCCCCACTGCTCCTGCAGTGAACATTATCATTTGTTCCACAGCAGCTACGCAAGGACTTCACATGCTGCCCACTTCTCAAAGCAAATACCCTCCTCAGTTTCTGAAAAATAAAAGTAAATCCCAAAGATAACCTCTGCCTCAAAGCTGACTTTCCTAAGTAAAAGTACATACCACCGACACCAACAACAATAAAAGACTGCACTGGAAAAATCAGGCTTTAGTAAGAATTCAGCACTCAGTGCCAACGTCACCACAAGGTTAATCCACTGATCTGTATGACAGGACAAAAGTTAGAAATCATTTTTCCTGCACAATAAAGAGCATGAAGCATATGCCAAATTAATATTTTCTAATAGAGTACAAACACTTTCACATAGCATCTACAAAATATGCAAATATTTCTTGAAAGTTTATAGTTCTAGAAGAAATGCATTTCAAAATCTTTCCCTAAATATAACATGTATATCTGAATTTATTATCATTAGAATTTTTATTCTTAAAAAGACATTAGAATTTATCTTTTTGTGCCAGGTCAAGGTCATGCCACCCATTTCCACAAGCAAATTAAATCCACAGAATATACTGCATAAAACTTTTTCCTAACTGCGTAGAACTCCCTTATGGTACTAGTCAAAAGTTACCTGGGTCATGTATGAAGTGAGGCAGAGCCCAGAAGACCAATGGGAAGAGAAGTGAACAGTCGCTGGCATGTTCTATGGGCACTTCTGTTCTAACACATTAGCATGGAAAAGTCCCCAGCCTCATCCCAGGAGAGGAGACTTTATAACAACATGTTAAAAGGCAACGCATGTGTATTCAGATGAAAGTAATGACCTGCCAGAATTCTCAGAGGGTGAGGCCCCCATTGCAGAAAAGCAGAGAAGGAAACCCTAATATAATTTCTTCCCAGCTGCTTAGGTCTGAGAGTCAGTGCAAAAAGAGTAAAAGAGTAGGGCCTTTAATTCTCAGGAGTAAGAATGGCAGAGGAAACCACAGATTCTAAGGAGAAACACCAACACACAAGCACAATCTGTCGGCTACACTCCCCCCCCCCCCCCCCCCCCAACCTCTCTACGGTTCCCCTTAGAGGGCCCGAGTCACTACAGCCAGCGGGGTAAGAGAATAATACAGAATTCAGCCATTCTGCTCAGTCTCAGTGGATAATGGACACATTTGGGGATTGCCGTTACTGCGGCTGGGACTGCCATAGCCACCCGTGTAGCTATCATCAGTCTCTTTATTAGTCTGAGTAAACTGAGCATCCTGGTAGCGCTGGGGTGTGGCTCAAGGTGTTTCCTTTGGTTGCAGTTTTAAGTGTAAACTCTTAAGAATTTGAGGTCGTGCTTTCCAGAATGTTCAAAGAATACATGATGAGCACGGGGAAGTCAAGCCTCCTCTGTGAGGTCTACCCTTTATTTGATCCACACTTGAATGTCAACACTAAAATTCATGTCGTTATAGAACAAAACGCACCGACACCCTTGCTGATTATGTCTCTCTGACTAAAGTGTGTTGCCCTCCAGAAGGAAAGATTACTTTCCAGCCCCTGGTGGGGAGGAACCCTAAATTCTGGGCACAGTTCCTAGTCAAGGAACTATCTGAGCACAAGCAAATCTCAAATCCTCTGAGGTGATAGTTCCTCACTTACGAAACAAAGGTCTTCTTAATCAAATTTCTAGTGAGGCTTCTTCCAGCTCTGAAATCCTATGATTAAAATTTTCCATATGGACATCTATAATATCCCACTTCATTTTCCTTAACACCTGTCTGTCCCAACACACAATTTCAAGAAGTGACCTGTATACCATGCTAAGAAGAAAGATGGGCAGGTCTAAAGTGATGGATTATTATGGAAGAGGGGCCACTGAGCACAGGGACTTCCCTCACAGCCTGATGACACAGAGCCAGAACATGGGTGGGGTCTGTCTCCATAGCACACCTAGAAACTTCCTGTTATCAAGGTTGACCATTACAAGATAAAGGCAAAAGATTTACCCAAGCGTATAGGGTAACTGCCCTCTTTAACTCCTCTCCATTGACAGAAGAGTTGGCAAACAAAACAGGCCCTCAGAACATGCTACTCAGACAATCTAGCTTTAAGGGAACTTCCTCAGCCTACTTTGTGGTCTTTTGCCTAACTCTACAGGACAAAAATAAGGGATTGTTGGGGGTGGGAGGGCTTAATTCTCAACATGTTTTATTTATTTAACAAAACACTTACATAGTACTTAACTGCATGCAGGCACTGTTATAAACACTTCGCAAATATTAACTAATTTAATCCTCAAAACACTCCAGGAGAGAATAGTATCTCCATTTTACAGATGAGGAAACTAAGACACATGGAGATTAAACTCTCTGAAGGTCACACAGCTGGTGAAATGGCAGAGAGAGGATTGAAAATCAGGCAGTGTGGCTCCTGAGTCCCTGCTCTGAAATGTCTATCGAATAACAGCCTGAGAAGGTGGCTTGTAGTGAGAAAGCACAGGCATCCGCCTGCCTCAGTGGGTCACCCCACACAAGACTTGCTGAAAACGACTGCTCACTGAAAAACTCTCCCCAAATTCCTGTTTGATTCGGATTTGTTGAAAAGTTATCCTAGTATAGATGAAATAGAGAACTTCCCCTCTTGCCCTTGGGCATCCAGAAGCCCACTGTGCCACTGCATACACCCTGAAGCTTTCCTGAGAACAGGAGTTCCCAACTTCGGGGGGAATTTCAGACTCGCCTTGAGAACTGGCTGAAAGTCCACAGGTCTCTGGCTTCCCCTGACCCCACCTGCAACAAACACACACACAAATTCTGATTTGCACTCCCCCAAGTGTGTTTGGAAATGCACATGTATTTTGATAAACCTCCCCAGGTGATCTAAAACCCCTATTCCCCTGGAGCGAAACTAAGGTCTTCTTGTAATTTTCCAAGGTAAGAAGATCAATCTGACATTGTTTCTATCTCTCAGGTCTCCTCCCCAGCCCACCTCACAGAAGACGAAGGCAGGCGTGATAAGGGATGCTGCAAATACACAGCAAATACCAAACTGTCTATTCGATGAATATATAAATGCAATTGACATTCTTTCACAGTCTGAAATCCTCTCTTTACTCTCAGGATATATTACACCATTCTCTTTTTATATAAACATGCCACTTTAAATGCTAATTCAGATGCAACACTCAATTCTTTCTCATTTTGTTTCTGGATTTCTAACATTCAAAATGACACTGGACTTCCATTTGGCTTCGACAATAGGTATTTTGAATTCTTGTTTCAATATTTGTGGGGGTTGGAAGGAAAAAAGTACTAAGAAAGAAAGTAAATTTATTTTAAAACTTATCCAAATATGGTTTACATGTCCTTATTTTGCTAGAATTAAGCTCCTTCTCTCTCTTTCAGGAAATGTTGCCTTCACCTTGCTGAAAATCTCCTAAATCTAATTCAACTCAATTGTAAAACCAAGGTGATTCCTCTCCTTACATTCTAGAAATAACTTCATTTTACTCAAACTACTTTTCTAAACAGCTTGTCAAGGCAGTATGTTCTGGCTGAAACACAACTGGCCTAAACGTAAGTCTTTAAAAAATACACAGACCCATATATGCCAATTACATTAACCCAAGCCTATTCAATTATATAGAAGGTCACTTCCTGTTCTGTCTCAAAATGAGGAATTCCAATCTAAGAAATACCTTAATCTGGTGCATTCAGTTCAATATATCTTATAAGTCCAGCATGCCCAGCTCCACCCAGAAGTTTCCAGTAACCATCAGGTTCCTCTGCCTCTGTAGCCCTGACCACTCTTCAACAATATTCTCTCCCTCTTCTGCTTACTCTCCTCTTCCATCCCATACCTGGACACCCTTTCCTGCCCCTGCCCAAGAGGGACAAAATTAGAAAGAAGTAAAATAAAGTTATCACTCTGTTGATACATTTATTAATTTATATATGTGGCAAAATGGTTCTCGACAGCTGCTACCCTATCTGGTAGCCTTGTCTCTCACCAGCCCACCAGAAGCATCTCATTAATCAAGGGTCTGCAGCTGTGCTAAATACAGCCCAGGCACACCCTGCCCAAAGGTACGCACCTTTCGTACATTTCAACGAGACACCGAAGAGAAATCATCTTTAAGATTTGACTGATTGGGTTTCTAGTACGGGGATATCCAGCACTGTGGGAGGTGTGGTTAAGATGCCTGCCTTCTTTGTAGATAGGGAGGTGGACTTCCTAAGAGACGGGAAACCATTGTATGCCAGTAGACACCTACCCTACTTATTCCACGGCCAGCCCTACTAGACCCCATCCACTTTCAGAACAATAATGAAAGGGTAAATGGAGAAGAAACAAAACTCTAGAGAGAGAAAGAGTTACTAGATACCAATATTGCTGCTAGATCAAGAAATTCAAATAAGCCAAGAAGACTCCTACGTTGCTTTTTAGTAATTTCGATACTCCCAGCAATTCCTCAGCGAGCAGCACTTTTCCAGGACTTCTCTGCACACGAGGAGCTGCTTCTGCTTTGGGTTTTTGCTGCTGGATATCCCTTTAAAACGTGTGTGGCCAAAGACCATAAAGCCAAGAAACTCACCAAGTGTCGGTCACTGTTTCTACTAAAATAAAGCGATAACTGCAGATAGTTTTATGGATCCCAGATCCACAGGACTCCGTGAAACAATGCACTCAGGCTCAGGATTAAAAGACACAAAAGAAAGCCTATTTTAAGCACCAAGGAGAAGTTACTTTCTAAGAATAAACAGTGCAGTTTCCTCCTGTGTGTGGAGAAATCGCAAAGATCATGAAATACCAAGATTGGAGGAGGCAAGGGAGGCAGCCCCAGCCAATTTCCTGCTCCTCTCTCCAGGGAATTTCATGAAAAAGAAGCTCTTTCTGTCCTGGAGAGCTATTTATTTGGCAATTAGTAAAACACAAAGGGGTCCTTTGAAAATTACGAGTGGCTGCCAGGGACATCTGGGTTCTGCTCCTAATCATCCATTAGCTCACACCTTGGGCTTTGACCCTTTTCCAACTGTCCCTGCCTGAAAACAAACACCTCCCAGAGAGTTTTTCCACTTAGAAATGTCATTTCTGGACCCAAGTTCTAAATATGAGTGAAGATTAGATAAGGAACCCACAACACTACTAGCACTTCTATGAATACAGACGGTTTAGATTCATTGTTCCTAGAAAAATCAAAATAACGTCAAGAGAGTCTACGCGTTCCACAATTTAAACCAAGAAGGATCCGGCCTGAGCCGTCCAGCCATGGAACCACGGTTAGCCCTCACATAGCAGACCCCATGATAGGAACTAGAGAGAAAAGGCAGGCGGGTTCACTCTGTGAGGGGCTCCCAGTCTAGCCGGGGTCCAGGGAACAGACTCGTGGACGACCCACAAACATCTATACTGTGTCCATCACTCTACTGGGCACCTTGTGGGAGAAAGAATAGTGAGTCACTTCTCCTAAAAGGCAACAAACCTAGTTCTGCAGATAAACGTCGTAATGTACCATCATATATGCTACCATCTCATTTGCCTCATTTCCTCCATCTTCAGGGTGGTACATCATAAAGTACTTCGAGAGTACCATAATTTATCATCATAATTTCCCCTATGATGTTTTGGCATTAACCAATAAGTAGTGCCACAGCAGATATTCCTATTACCATAAGATTGCACTTTCTGGGGCCAATCTTCATCATGAGATAAATAAAGAATACAGCTATAGTACATTCTTTCGTTCTAAACAGATTAACATTTATACAATTTTTTTCTTCAAATTATTTTTAAGACTCCATAAACATTTAGTTAAAAGTTTGAATTCAACCTTCATATAATTACTGAGCATTTAAAAGAAAATATTTCAAGGATATCAGAACACAGAGGGTATATTATAAACACCCACGTACACACCACATAAATGATATACATGAAACTGCCTGCAGAGCCCTCTCAAACCGCAGCTCTTTCATTCCCTCCGCTGATAAAGCTTACTAGCTTTACTGTAAATTTGCTTCCCATGCATGTTTTTATATTTTTACTGAAAATGCTCATCTTCAGAAAAAACATAATATCTTGTTTTGCATATTTTTAAATTTTACAGTGTAAATGTTAGCTTGGATCTGGAATTTCCATTTAGCTTTTACTCAGCACTATATTTTTGATAAGTATACTTATTGATAACGTACTCTACTTCATTCATTCTACCTGGTGTACAGCATTTCATTGTATGACTATGTCACGATTTATTCAAGGGATGTACAGATTTTGACAAGTAGCTGAGAGGAGGGGGAGAGAGACAGAGGTTCCAAGGAGAGAGAGAGGGGGAAAGTGCCAGAAGTATCTGGGATCAAGAGCCTTGGCAAATGGCTATTCTGTGAAAGGTAGAAGAGAACTAGCTAAAACCCAGCTATACATGGAGCAGAGTAGAGATGGAATCTGGAGACTTGAAGTTGGTAAAGGGCTGGAAAAGCCTCTGGAAAAATTGATCTGGGGTCCCTTGGCTATCTAGTAACATCTTGCCCAGACAGCAGCTCCCTTGACTTCTCTCTCCTCTGTTGCCCTTTGCACCATAAAAGAAAAAAAAAAAAAAAAAAAAAAAAAAAAAAAGCACAATCATTGCCTTTGCAACCTTTTAAAACATATGAAATAACCCAGACTTCAAGTTAGTTCTTGAGAAAATGATCATAAATTCAAATCAGTGGGGATCTGAATTACTTTTTTCTAGACAGAATAGTTTGCTTTTTTATACTTTTAATTAGTAATAAAAGTAAAAGCCTATTTTCTGTGTTCTTTTGTGAAAGCTTTAACTTTTATATATGCATATATAAAATATAAATATGTGTTTCTATCATATGACTTCAATCATAAAAATTATCTTTAAGCTTATTTAAAACAATACTAATTTTTTAAAAAAATCTGATAAATCCATAAGTGTCTGAATGATGAAAATATATTTTAAAAATATCATCCTTCAAGGGGCTGGCCCCGTGGCTGAGTGGGTAAGTTCGCGCGCTCCGCTGCAGGCGGCCCAGTGTTTCGTTGGTTCGAGTCCTGGGCGCGGACATGGCACTGCTCATTAAACCACGCTGAGGCAGCGTCCCGCATGCCACAACTAGAAGGACCCACAACAAAGAAGATACAACTATGTACTGGGGGGCTTTGGGGAGAAAAAGGAAAAAATAAAATCTTTAAAAAAAAAATATCATCCTTCAAGGCATACAAATTAGAAGCGGCAGATGTAACAAAATCAGGTGCCTTCTTCCAAAAGCACAGCCTTTCTCAAGGTACACACCATCTGACAAGTTCAATCACGTCTCTGTGTAACCATAAACAATGAGCAGTACATCACACTGGGCAGTTGCTCACTGTTAATGTGGAAAGAAGACAACAGAACAGCTGGATCAGATCCTCAGCCTTTCTGGGAGGAGGTACTGACAGGTCTGAAAGCACTGATGCAATAGATAAACTGAGGAAGTGTTAACAGGTTCAACAATCAGGTACTGTTATGTTGGCTGGTACCAAAACCCAATAAAGACATACTCGTACCCTTCTTCATTAGATTTGTATGAAAACCACTCTAGGATTTATTTTTAAAAGCATTTTCTTTTGCTCAAAGTCATAAAAGAACCTTGCATGAAGAGAGTAATTACTGGCATTCTGTATGGTGGTCACTGAAAGTGCTGAGTGGCGTTGAGCCCCAGAACATCTATATCACGCATCATTAATTCTTTGCGGAATATTTGTATTCAATAGAAAATACAAAATAGCACGTTGATTTTTGGTTTGCTTCACTTGGAAGTATTAAGTTTCTCAGAATGCATTTAAGAAAAAAGGTAGACTTATGTTGACATATATATTATGCTTTATTCCCATCATCTGATTGATAGACCTATTGATTTTTATTAGGGAGGACATTTTCAATGGCTTAAATGTAATTCTTTCTCTTATTAAGTATTCAAAGCATGGACTCCAAACTTATGCCATCTTCCTTTTTTTTCATTAAAGATTCCATGCTTCCAAGTAGAGATATTTAAATATTTTCTTTATATTTCCCCATCAACTCATGGCTATCAGCTAACATTAAGAGAACTGAGAATTACACAAGTGCAAAAGGAAATATAGCCTTTAAACAGATATGGGGAATCTAATTTGCTAATTAACATTACCTTAATAATAATTTATAGGAAACACACCAACTCAGAAACAGGGGGAAAAGAGTGCAATCTATTATAAAAGCTAAAAGAAAGATTTGACTGAAGTTCTCAAGTTTTCAAGTAAAATATAAAAGACAAACTTAGGATGCTTTCACCATTAAATAAAAGTATGAGGGAAAAGAGATTTTTTTCCTATAAAGATACTTCATGTCCTGTTATTTCTGTTTTTCTTGTTTCTTATTTCTCATCCTGATGGGAAATGTCAAGAAGTTTGGACGTTCCCCAGTCTAGGTGAAAGAGTCTACTAATGATGCAGAAGAAGGGAAGTTTCTGATTCTAAGGGCATTTCCTATGGCAAACTATTAGGCCATTAACCTCTAGTCAAAGGAGATCTAAGCCGGGAGCTAGTGAAAATCTATCCAGGCACGTTCTCCAAGAATAATAATCCAGTGTCCTCCTGGCAGCCTAAATTTATAAAAAAGGAGGAACCAAAAAGGACAGTAATGAAATGCTCATGGTGGATGAAGTTTTGGTTCCTAGATAAAAAAGCTGAAATTTTCCAAAATTTAGTCAACAGAATGAATTCTATCTTTCAACAGTCACCATATACATTTCTAATTCTCCGAGTTGACACTTGTATAAATTTACCTTAAATATTCTAACATTTTTAAAAGAGGACATTGCCCCATCTATTAAGTTCTTCAACATAAATTAGATATCAAATCCAAATATTTCCACACCAGCCCTCGCATAGTACTAGTTGATAATAAATCTACCATAAAGTTAGTGGAATATTAAAGGCAATTTCATTCTGCAACTTGCTAATGGAAAAAACTATGATTTATTAGCCTTAAAAATAAAACGTTGAAACACACTATAAAGAAATCAAGTCAAGGTTCATAAATCTACTATTTCTATACAAGAGCATTACACGAATCAGTTCAGTAAGATCCAGATGTAACAGTAGAAAGTTTAGCTGACTCAAAGTCTTTATCAATTCAAATGCAAAAGTATATCATTTACTCTGCATAAAAACTACAGTACAAAGAACAATCATAGATTTCCTGATCATATAGAAGAGCACTAATTCTTGATTCAGATCAATTTATACTATGTGCAAAGCAAATAACGTTTTTGCTTGATTACATAATAGATTTTTTAAATTTAAGATTCTCTCAGGAATAAATATTCATTTTGGTTTACAATGCCCATAAGGAACAAACTCTGGAAAATTTCTGCAAGTTTTCTTGAAATCATTAATATTTGAAATTTATAAATAAACACAAAGTTTTTTGTTTTCTTAATTCATTTGTTTATCATTAATTTTCCATTTACCACTGAAAATCTATCAAGTCAGAGAATAATCACATTACCAACTGTACCAAATAAAATAAAATAAGGAAACAAAATTATGCTACTTACAAACTTCCTCTTCTGGGGAGACTCAGCTCCTTCTGCAAAAGAAAAAAACAAAACAAAACATATGTATGAGATGCTACATTACCCTTGGACTGCTAGGACACTGAATGGATGACATAAAACGTACCATCCTTCATGATGCTTGATTTGGCATTTTCTATACTGAAAAGATTTTAGTGTCATAATTTTATGTTGGATCCCTTCTTACACTGTTCTCTTTATACACTGTGTTTAAGGTACGAACACAGTTTATCTAAATTCAAGAGCAGAAAAGACATTAATCCTCCCAAAGCAATGACAGTAAAATACTGAGTTGAGTTCACAGACCTATGACTGAACATAAGGAAAATCTGAGGAACCAAAGGACTTATCCAAAGAGGAAACAGATATAAAGAGGAGGAGAAATTTTGCAGGATTATAATTACATGCAAAGTGAAATGAAAAGGGCAGTTAAATCAATCTATTCGCCCCCAACAGAAATAAAGTGATGCAAAACATTGTACATACCTAAGATTACACTTTATTAAAAAAAAAAAAAAAAAAGCAAAAGGTTTCCTTCTGGTATTGTTTCTTAAATGTGATTTAGGATATTTAAAAGTAGGTTAGTGAACTTCTAAAAAGACAAACAGTAACAATTAACAGAGTGCTTTATAGTTTTACAAGGGTGCTCTTACACTTATCCCAAATTAAGATCATTATCTACCTAACTATAGAGAGGCTGTAGAAAATTTATAAAAAAACAACAACCAAGCAAACAAGCCAACAAATCAAACAAAGAAAAAAGGATACAGAAATATCTCCACCCCGTAATGTAGCTTTCAGAAGTCCAGGTACTCAAGAATGATTACTTGATGACGATAATTATAGAATAGGAAGCAATGAGTCATCTGGCTATTTCAACTCAAAAAGAGTGCACTATAAATTTGAAAGACTGGAGTAAATTTGGTTTTTCATTCCCACAATTATCTTTCTTTCTTTCCTTCTCAGAGCTTGAGCATTATCTTTTGAAAGGTGTTTCCCCCTCTGCTTCGAACTCACCTTTCCTGTTCCCAATTTTTATTGGATCCTTAAAGGTTTGTAATGGACAATGGCCTCAGACCTTACTTCTAAAAAGTGCAATTTACTCCAACACAGCTTACAGAAAATGGCCTTGAGAGCAGCAGACTGCAGGGGAGGATGCTGCTTTAAATACAATATGCCTTACTTATTAACTGGCAGATATATTTTGATACAGAGTTACAATAACCATATCACAGTTTAATTGCAAGAAGAAACAATCAACAATTTTAGGAACAGAGTATCTTCTTCCTTCTCTCAATAGCTAATATTTTCTTTTCAAGGGCTGCAGGGTTCAGTGGTGAAACGCTTTCATTATTTTTGTTTGTTTCATTTTTCTCTTTAATCTTGGTTAGCCCCAAGAAATTATAGTGTTTGCTGAACTTGGCTCCCTGATTCTGAGATATAAATATACTTTCATTTACTAAAGCCCCTAATGACAAGAGGAAAGTCTTTGACCAAGACAGTTTTCCTTGGGAACTGACATGTAAATAGAAAAACAATAAGTAATATTCTGTATGTGTATCTTTGGTTATGACAAGCACTGAGAAATTAGTTCTGTAGTCAGCTTTAAAAAAACAAAAGAAAAAAGAGAACTCCCTAGAAGTAATTGTTCACCAGATTGTTTTTTAGAAGAGAATTACTGAGACCCACTGCATAGCAAAGGGCCTGGAGCTCAGACAAGTAAACTCTGCTCTGTCCAGTACATTAATCTGACAGCAGCATAAAAAGAAAAGGAGGGCACCTCAAGTATTATCATTAATAACAGAAAAAAAAATAAGCTAGATGCTATTTCAGCTCTACATGCAAATAGATCACTCCGAAGATATACAAGAGAAAGGGCCAAATGAATGATCCCAAATAGTTCAATCAATCATATTCCACCAAATGACCTGACCATAAGCTGGTTGCCTTGCTCTGGGAAAAAACTGCTGAAACAGCAAGATAAGGGATAAAAACCAGCTCTGTTTTTAATCAGAAGTCTTTCCAATAGGTCTAGAATTATGAGTTCTAAACAAGAAGAAAGGTTACGGTGGGTAACCAGCACGGCTGCTCCACGGGACGACAGCCGAGCTTCCAAGACGAGGAGCAGAGGACATTTAATAGGCCACTGTCAACTGACCTGGAGCTCCCACACTAACCAAGCTGAAGGAGCTAATCCACCTGACGGCTTGAATGTCAGGCTCGGGACTGGAAACTCAATTTGGTAGCAAATTGGAATCAGATGTGATGGTAATAAAGTGAGAGAAATGAATGTGCTGTGGCCAAGACCTTGTGAACAGTAGCTGCAAAAGGCTGCAAATACAGGAGGGCTCAGCCACTTGCAGGCTGAGTAAGGGGTGGCTGCTGCCCTAATGCGTGTGGCCCCCACGCTGATCCAGCTGCACCAGTCAGACGTAAATGACCAGCATCACAGCCTTTACTGCCCGGCCCCTGTGGTGCTTGGTGTGTGTGTGGTACTTTTATTAACAACAGGAAGAGGTCACTAACACACACTTAGATAATTAGAAGAGACATGTGGTATTAGTCCAAGTCCTAAACTAAAGCTTGTGCTTAGTCTCTTTGGAACATGTGTTAAAAATTTAGCGTCAGGTAAGAATTAGAGGAGGAAAGAAGAGGGGGAGAAAGAGAAAAAAGGGCAAGAAGCGCCAGTCTGAACTAAACAGTATATAATTATTAATCATCACAGGATTAAAGAAACTCATGTCATATTTAAGAATATCAACTTTTAAAATTATTTTCATTGATATTTATTTCTCAATGACTTTAATGTTTATTAGAATTGCTATATATCATTACTTGCTTGATATTATGATCTCCTTTGCCCTTTCTAAAAGTGCTAACTAGCAAATATGTACATTGAAAATAAAGGAGAAGGAAAGTTAATCTTGCTTGAGAACCCTGCTATTTTCTTGTCATCTCTTGAGAATCCTGAAGACACCTGAGGGTTCCTCAAATCCAGGAAGAGATTCTTGGAGAGTCCAGAAGAAAAGAGGGCCAAAACAAATGATTCTGCCCCTTTCCCCTGGCCAACCTCAGCCCCAAAAGGAGAAAATAACTTGTTTCATTCACAAAGGCAATAGAGAAAATTGCAATGCTTAATATGTACAAGCAATTTCCACATGGTAATTAAAAAATATATATACCGTTTAGTAAGTATTTAATAGTTATACATACACAAGCAAAATATGGCTACACATGCCATACGTGTTTAGGGAATCTTTGAACTATTCTTCTTAACCGAGTCAGTTTATGATTTAAAAGAGAAAGGAGACTTACATATATTACAAATTCTTCCAAGAGGTGGAGCTTAATTCTCTTCCCCTTGAGAGTGGGCTGGATTTAGTGACTCACTTCCAAAAACAGAGTAGGGAAAGGGAAAAATAGCAACTTTTCAACGGAGAAACTTGACAGACAAGCGATCAAGGTTAACAGCACCAGTGATAAATCACCTTGACAGCATGTGCCCCTGAGATGATGCGATGAGAAGGGACTTCACCTCTGTGGTATTACCCCTAAAAATCTTTAACTCCAGCCTAATCCAGAAAAAACGTCAGGCAAACCCAAATTGAGGGCCATTCTACAAAACATCTGAGCAGTACTCTTCAACACTGTCAGAGGTGTGAAAAACAGGGAACAATTGAGAAACTGTCACAGATCAGAGGAGACTAAGGAGCAATAATGACTAAATGCAGTGAAGGATCCTGGACTGGATTCTGGATCATAGAAAGGACAATAGTAGAAAACCTGGTGATATCCTAACAAAGTTTGCAGCTTAGTTAGGAGTAATGTATTCATGGTAATTTCACAGTTTTGACAAAGGTATTAAGGTTATATAAGATGTTAACATTAGGGGAAACTAGTGGAAGGGTATACAGAAATTTTCTGAACTGTCTCACAACT
Source organism: Equus quagga (assembly GCF_021613505.1). NCBI lineage: Eukaryota > Metazoa > Chordata > Mammalia > Perissodactyla > Equidae > Equus > Equus quagga. The sequence continues at coordinate 70,531,491 of NC_060275.1, forward strand.
TCTCTATAAGTCTAAAATTATTTCAAAAAAATTTTTAAATTTCTTTCTCTCAAAAGAGAAGAGAGGAAGGAAGGCTGGGGGTGGGGGTGTAAGATAGAAAACAGAAAGGATGAACAAATAAGTATCTAAATATTCGAAGCTGATTTTAAGGCAATATTTAACCCCAATTTTTTAGGAGGTTATAGAAATAGTCTAAGCGAGAGAAGACTGTGGCTAGCACCATCAGTGCAGATGGTGAGAAGCAGTCAGATTTGAGACAGGTTTTTACAGAATTTATGAAAGAACCAGATGTGGAATGTGAAACAGAAAGCAAGGAGGAATCAAAAGTTTTTGGCCTGAGCGAATGGAGTTTGAGGGAAGAACAGTTCTGTTTGGATACGTTACATCCAAGATGTCTATAAGAATTCGAAATAGAAATTTCCAAACAGGTGGTTGGACGTATGAACCTGGGTTCAGGAGAGAGGTCGGGGCTGGAAATAAACTACGGAATCATTACCATACAAGACGCTATGTAAAATCAGGGCTGGACAAGATAGGAGAAGAGAGAACAGACAGGAAAAGGATAAGAGGCACAGTTTACACAGGGCCACGAGTGCGTCCACATTTAAAATCTACAAACGGGGAGAATTTTGATGCACATTGGTAAATGCGTTGTACTGCGCAGCAGCTGGGGTTCTTAAAAACAACAAAAACTGAATAAGGCTAGGAAGTAAAAAAATCTACCAGCTCTCATACAGGTGACAGGACAAGTGACAGGTGACACAGACAAGGTCAGAAAATGGGCAGGAACCAAGAAATTAAACCCCAGAGAAGATGGCCACACCAGGAAACAGCCCAATTTGGACACCCCTGCAGGTGAACATTCCACTCGAGCTCAGAGCCCAGGAAGGAGCTCTGAACTGTCCCTCATCACTCCTGGCAGGCTCCCATTCCCTGTGGCTGTCGGCATGGTCACACCTGGGTCTCTGCCTCAGCTGCCTAGGGAGCAGGAAAAAGGAATACTGGCTCCCTCCTCAATCACGGTGGGAAGTGGGGCCAAGTCTACCAAGATTCATACTCTGGGAGGTCCTCCAGAAAAAGAAAGAGGACCTGGAAGTTCCAGAACTTGCACTCCCTCCAAAAACAACAACAACAAAAAACAACCCACCCCCAACCCTCCCACAAATAGAACGGCTATGTCCAGGATACATCCTTCCCCCACTACCTTCTAGAAGCCTTAGATCTAAAGTTCATGTATTTTCCCATTATCATCATTCCTTAAGTAGTCATTGGTGGCCTCGCCCCATCGTGGAGGGTTACTACAACCATTCTGCACTGACAGATGAACTATTAATCCAGGGAGAGACCGCAAAGGGCCGAGACGTGCAAGGCAGTGTATCAGGCACTGTCAGGGACACACAAGGAAACAGAATAAAACATATTTAAAAGCTGGTTGGGGAAACACACACAAAACAAAAGAGATGTCACCAGGTGTAAGACTATACAGCATAACTTGAATGTGTAAATGCTAACAGGGGAGAGAAAATAAAAGGGGTTGAGATAATTCAGCTCAAGCAGTGGTTCTGAATGCAGCCTGGCTACACGTTAATGTCACCCAGGGAACTTTCCGAAATAGCACCACCTGAACCCCAGCCCTGGAGACCTACAGAGAGGGTTGTTTGTACACATTGTTTAGCCGAGGTTGGGACTTTTAAGTCCCTTTAAGGACTCTTAGTTTGCATAAACCGTTTGCCTTTGGATTTTTTTTCTTTATGAAATACCTCTTCTAGCTGTCACTATAGTAGCGGAGTTTTAGGTTTTCAGTTCTTTCTTTATTTCTTTCTTTTTTTTAGGAAGAGTAGCCCTGAGCTAACTACAACCAATCCTCCTCTTTTTTTTGCTGAGGAAGACTGGCCCTGAGCTAACATCCATGCCCATCTTCCTCCACTTTATATGTGGGACGCCTACCACAGCATGGCGTTTGCCAAGCGGTGCCATGTCCGCACCTGGGATCTGAACTGGCGAACCCCGGACTGCAGAGAAGCAGAACGTGAGAACTTAACTGCTGCACCACCAGGCCAGCCCAGGTTTTCAGTTATTTCCTTTGCAAGAGGGAAGTATTGTAGGACAAAAAAAGGTACCCCAAATGGAACCCTCCCTAGCTGATAAGAGTGTAAAATTAGCTAGCGGTCTAGGCTCATCTGGGGATTAGTTCTCTTAAAGAAATGCTTTCGGCCCCATTTTTCTGGCCTCCATTTCAGAGAGGCACTTGTGAAGACAGAAGCAGAGGACAGCAAAGTTCATGCCACAGAACCAGAGCTTACAGAAGGCTTGAGTCTGAATCAGAGCAGCAGGCAAAACCAGCCCATGTTCAAACAACCCTTGAAAAATCCAGTGAACTGCCCCATTGACTACATGGTTTTCTGTATATAAACCTGTACCATAAAGCTGGAAGGCAGGGGGTAGACCTCTACAGATATGCTTGGACATTCAAACCATTCAATCTGTAAAACACCACTAATATCCCTTAGCAGGAGTGTGAGATGGGTGGAGAATCCTAAAGGATCTCTCCTTTCTTGTAGGTTTTATTTCATGCTATTTTTATATCTATAACCAGAATGCACTATAATGTATTTATTTGTGGTAGTAAAGTTCAACAAAGTAAACCACAAAAGGTACACACAAAACACTTGCTGGGTAAAAATGTTTACTTGATCAAAAGCACATACTCACTTTCTTTGAAAAATAGAAGAAAACAGTTACCATCTTCCTTGCTTTCCAGGTTGGGTTTTTTTGGTCTTGAACCCAAATAAATAGCTTTCATCCTCAAGACTCGGCATTAGTTTCACAGGAGCTTTTCATAGACAAAGTTTCTCAGTCACAATATGAGTGTCTGCCTCTTTTGGCCTTCTAAGATCTTATTAAAAACTGAGTCTATGAATTTCATGATGAAATCACCTGGCTGTCTGGCAGGATATTCATCTTCCTGTGGAAAGCCCAGAGGAGACAAGCAATTGCCCAGGGTCACAAAGCCAAGAGATGGCGGAAGCAAAGTCTGAACCTGTGTCATCCAGTTCCAATGTTTTCCGCTACCCTCCACTGTGAAAATACCAGCGATGGGACAGAGAGGTGACGTGAGCGACTGAGAGAGGGAATTTGAATGAATACACAAGCAGAGAGGGTTGGCATGAACAATAAAAAAAAGAGGGCAGTCTTTGCTCTCAAGAGGAAGACAAGCAGTGTACAGTGAAAACAGGTACCTGTTAAAGAAGAGCCAAGAAAAACTGAAGCAATTCACTTGGGGTTCTGTAATTTCGGAAACAGGAGAAGGCAAAATCTTCTGTCTGCCAAGAGTGAGGGCAAGGGGCATGTGTGGGGATTAAAGCAAGTGAAATGGGGCTCTTTTATTCAATCACATGCTTTTTAGTAAAGTCTGATGTGGCAGGTGCTGTGCCAGGCACTGGGGATAAAGGACTTCACTTGCTGTAAAATATAGTGTGGAAGGTCCTGGAATAGGGGTCTTTTCAAAGTATGCAATAGCACCAATGGGGGGGGGGGTGATCAGTTTTCTTTGAGGAGGGTCAGGACTGTTTCTTGCCCAACAATGCTCCCTATTATTTAGGACACAAAATCTGGTGGAACTGACACTATTCTCAACCTCAAGGCTTAGCTTAGGTCAAGTGAAGCTAATGACAAAGTTTATTGCCTCTGCCAAAGTAACTGGTTCCAAGATGGCAGATGATTCAATCTGGAAAAACAAGATGCAAAACAATGTTTGCTCTGGGCTCCTGGGAAAGAACTCCCTCCTTTTCTGAGAGAGCTGGCAGGAAAGAAGGAGCATTAACCTGGGGAAGCTAATGGTGGCCACAGGGTAGACACCGAAAGTGCCAGAGAAGAAAGATAGCTAGAAACTGGGTCTTGGGTGATGTCTTCAAAACAATGGGTTGGAAGCTTGCCTATACCTGGATTTCTCAGTTATATGAGCCAATCGAGTCCCTTTATTGTTTAAACCAGTTGAACTTGTGTTTTCTGTTCCCTGCGATTCAAATATTCCCAAGTGACACAATACTTGAGCCTTTTCTCTGGCAGCGTCTGGGAGTTGGCCAAGCAGTCTCAGGGGTGGGCGAGGAAACGGGCATTCCAGAGAGGGAACAGATGTAGCAAGACAGGGTGGAGTGAAACAGTCCACAGCTCTTAGTAAACTTGGAATGGCTGGAACAGAGGTGGAAAGAAAAACCCAACAGGACATGAGAATGGAGGCAGCGATAGGACCAAACCAGAGGAGGTTTCTGGAAGAGTCTGCATTTATCCTATAGGCAATGCGGGAGCTCATGGAACATTTTAAATAGGAGAATGAGATGGTCAAGTCTACATGCTAAAAAAGATCACTCTGGCATCAGGGTGTCAAAGAGTAAATGGGAAGGAATCAGGAAGCTTATTCAGCTGTCCAGGAAGCAAGAAAGGGAGGGCGGGGCGGGGACAGATTCAAGAGAGACAGGTGTGTACAGGATCTACAGGAGCTGAGAAGAAATACCTAACTTCTGGGAAGCTTTAAACCTTAGGAGCTAAGGGCAAGGTGCCATTTCAGAGATTAGGAAAAAGGGCTGGCCAAAAGCCCGGAGGGCCTTTCAGCAGTTAAATCATGGAAACCTGAACATGGAGGAGGGGACAGCAGAACCTCTTCAGCTAGACCAGGGGTCCCTGAGGGGCAGGAACAGGAGATAAGTTGCAAAGTAAGACAAGAGCAAAGGTCACAGCCCAGGTCTTTCTTGCATGAAAATTAAAATCCCTTTTCCAAGTTAAAATTTTTACATAAATGGTGGGAACTGCTTTTCTTTACTAAGCTCACCTGCCTCCATTCACTTAATGGCAGCATCTAACATTTCCGGTGTGGTGACATACATTACTTTATTGAATCTTCATTATTGTTTCCATTTTACACAACTGAGGCACAAACAGGTTGTGCAGCTCACACAAGGTCACGGGGTTGGTAAATGGCTTAGCTTGTCTCTGAATCCACAACAGCCTGAGTGCAGAGCAGTACAATTATGTTTCATCACTAAGTAAGACCTGGTACATTTGCATCATGGACCTCCTTCGTGAAGGCCATCAAGCTGCTTTCACAGTTGACACACTGGCAATCACTCTTAGAAAGGAGTGATACAACACGGGTCTTTGAGCTCTTTCTAAGCAAATTTCACACTCAAATTATTTTTATAGACTCTGATATTATTTGAAGCAAAGCTTTGCAAACACATTACTTTTAACACAGACCTTTTAAGGCAGAAAAGCGTAACAAGTCAAATAATCAGCTAACCCCAAGTAAATGAGCAAATGTAACAAACTTCCTTTCCAGCCAATTACGATGGTTTTTGATGCTTCCTAACATGTTACACCCTTGATGTCAAAAAATCAAGCTTGGGAATCAGATGTTTGTATATATACCGCCTTCCAATTCAGTATTATAGAAGAGAAACCTGCCTCCTCAGTCAACGTTTCCACACTTCTCTGTGGGGTTTGCTGAGTAATAACTAGTACTTCTAGTAATAACATCTCCAGTTTATTGAGCGTTTACTATATACTAAAGGAAGTGCCTTTATTTCCTCAAGGATAATAGCTTCCAGCCCACAGTCCCATTGTATTTTACGTGCTCATTTTGTTCTCAAAGAACAAAAAACTGGCTCTTTCAAGCAAAAGTGTGTCATTTTAGAAATTAAGGAAACTTGTTTTGCTCAAATCAGAGGAGCCACAGTTCTTCACAACAAAAGAAGCTAAACAAGAAAATATATATCAGATCAACCAAACTTTACACCAAGAAAAACCCCCTGCTTATTCAAGCCGTTTGTATACTTCATAGTGATTAAATGAACAAGATTCAGGTATATCTTATATTCTAACACAAGTCAATGCTAGAAAGCGTCCTCGAAAAACGTCCTTAACTCTTCTAAGATTCAGTTTCCTAAATTATAAAATGAGAATATTACAGTTTGTCACCAGGTGTTGAGAAGATTACGAGAACACACGTCCTGCATTCAGCACTGTTCCTCGCCACGAGGGCACCCGACATGTCAGCCCTCCCTACTGATGCGCACTACTCCCATTAGACAGGCGCCCAGGGCACAAGGGAAGAGCTCTGAGAGAGAGAAATGGGTAACACGGAAGAGCTGGTGTGCAGCCATGCCCTCCCATCTCCCCGCCCCCCAGATGTAGGACCTGGCACAGTTCTGGAAGACAACTGGAAGATTCAAAGTCAACAGGCTTATGTGAAATCACACACCCTGCTACTAATGATCAGGACAACTCCTTTAGCAGAAAGAGAGCAAACACAAAGGCTAGATATTTAGAATTTTAATTGCCTTTAAGACAGTACACATTTGGAGGGCCATCAGGACTATAAAATTAAGGTCAGCCTGGACAAGTTTTGTGATTTTCTTTTCTCCCTTAGAAGAGACTTATGAAGGCTCTTGATAAATACCCGTATCAGCCCTGCCACTTAACTACGTTTCTTGTTCCCTGGGAAAGCCTGTGACCTACAGCGAGCTGAGATAAAAAGGCAACACTGCACAGCTGTGCCCCACAAGGCTTCACAATTTTTTTCAGTTCTTCCATCCATTACCAGCAAATTACAGTGAATTCAAAATATTGATCTGCACACCCCTATATGGGAAGAAAGTTACCATCGACTTTTATTGCTTATTGTTGGGTACGATTCTCTGGAATCGATAAGAGCTACAATGTTCATAAGCTTCTAAAAAGCTAGTTAATATAGTGGATATGAGACACCTCTTAGGATCACTATAAATCTATAGGATTCTTCAACAGAACAGCAGCAAACATCTTCAATGTTCAAAAGCCTTACTTGATTTTAGAATCTTCTCATTACCCAGGAAAATGCCTTGGGAAACAAGTCTGCTTCAATGACTGGCAATAAAAATTAAGCAACTAGAAAGACCCCTGCTTAACAGATTTTCACTTTTACCTTTTGGTTCTCTTGCATTCTGCACACTGACATCACTGCCCACCGAAATCCATCATTAAGAGATGCGATCATTTTAAAAAAAAATATATCTTAGCCCAGATTTAAGGTGAGTTTTCTTCACAGTGGTTTCTAGGTTCCATCAAAAGAGCCAGTTTGCCCATAAACAACATTTCAAACGCCCTTAAAGAATCAATATCCTTTTATGAACCAATTTTTAAAAATCAGATAATAATTTGAAGTTTCCATTAAAATTACAGACAACCTTAATACAAAAAGAAAAGGGCTTTTCGTAGAACCAGGGAACAGAACTGGATGAGACTATTTGACCAGTGATAGTGAATTTATTCAGCTGAGATTAATCATTTTTATTCACTAAGGACACCTCGCTCGTAGTTTATCTAGCAATCATTCTTCTGAAAGCCCACTTTAGTGTAGAAATTTACTGGCAAATCAGCTCAAGGGAGCTCTCGAAGTGCTATATGAAGCTAATACCCATAGTCTGCTTTCTTCTGACCACTCTTCTCCATCTAAATGCAAAAGACAACACTTAAAATGTACATATAAAACATATGAGGGCGATGGACGATTAATGATGCACATATTCAAATAATCAATAATGTGACTTAAGCCTTTAATGGTACTGAAATTTATTGCAAAGAGGTCACAGAATAAAACAAACAATCGGCTTGTAGAGGATATATTTTACTTAGTAAGTAACAGGTCCTATTTGTTAAAGGGTATGCTATCCATCAGTTTTTGAAGTATTTTCTCCAACATGCTATTTCATATAACATCAACTAGAAGTATGCTGGAATTGGGAATCCAAAGACTGAAGAACCAGGTTACGTGGGATTCCCTGTTTCCCACTTCCCACCTTCCCCTCCATCCGCACTATGAAAACTGGTGTTGCTGCGGCTGTTGTCACAGGGCTAGAAAGCAGCCTTGGTCTAGTAAGGGCCAGGCTCTGTGCTACACATTTGCTCCCAAAGGATTTCTTTTAAGCCTTACCCCTAGCCTGCAATTACACGAAGGCTTTCCACCACTCCCCTCAACCACCTTTTTATTAAGAAATAATTGACATACATCACTATATAAGTTTAAGGCACCACTATTTCCTCTGATGGGAAAATTAAATCTTGAAAAACTTACATTGTGATTTGCCCGAGGTCAGAGCCCTCATGCTAAGAACAGCAGAGCAAAGAGAAAAGCGGCCTGGACGACACTGTTTCCCATGCTGCACCAGCCCTGGACACTCAACCAAGAAACACTTTTATTTGAGAAATAACAAATCTTGATTTATTTATTTATTAACAAAGCCTCTATTAGTTGAGTTTCCTGCTATTTGCAGCTAAATACATTCCTGATACTCTCCAAAAATAGTACTGAACTTCGCAAGTCAGCTTTGGACCAGTGTATCCAAAGGCACACCAGGTGTCAAGAGGGCCCTGGCACCAGCAACTCCAAGCATTAGCAGGCTGGTGCTTGTTACCCAAAGAAACTGACCAAATGTTCCTGAAATCATGATTGGGTTCCATGAGAAATAAAAGCCTTGGAAATACTGATTACAGATCTGTCGATGTGGTTCCTTTTTCCAAAATAGATTTGGGAAGGCTGCACAGTGTATGTTAATGACTTTGAAGTTAACCAAAGAGACTCCAAACTCTATGGCATCAAATTTGTGACAGTTAATTAGCAGAAAATATTACAGGGCGGTGAAGCTTTTGCCTTTTTTTTTTTTTTTTAATGCATCAAAAGCAATAACAGCTCTGGGGTTTTAATTGCTTCTTCCCAAAGACTGAATTCTGCTCTCACTGGCGAAGACAGAATCCATCCCTCAGTCAAAATGATCCCTTGTGAAGTTTTGGATCACAAGGACTACAACAAGGGTAGACATTTAAATTTGAGACCCAAAAAAGTTTTCATAAGGTGGCGTCTTATTTATTTTTTTTCTGAGGAAGATTGGCCCTGAGCTAACATCTGTTGCCATTCTTCCTCTTTTTGCTTGAGGAAGAGTAGCCCTGAGCTAACATCTGTTGCCAATCTTCCTCTATTTTGTATGTGGGTTGCCACCGCAGCATGGCCACCAATGAGTGGTGTAGGTCCGCACCTAAGATCCAAACCCAGGCTGCTGAGGTGGAGCACGCCAAACTTAACCACTAGGCCATGGGGCCAGCCCCTGGGTGGCATCTTATTTTTGTTAACAAAAAAGATTAACTAGTTTCCAAGCAGAAAGATTTTTTCCCCTTATCATAGCTGAATGCTGCCATGTGTAATTCAGGAGTGAGCTCAGAGGTTCCCACTTTGGTTTCTATTACACTAATTAGGTTCTTCCAAGGAAAAATAAAAAGTCTACTCGAAGTCACTGTACCGACATGATGACCGCATTCCACAGAAACTGTGTGTTCTAACGGTGAATTACACCAGCTTGCCTTGGAAACTTGAAACTGATAGTTGATTCTGGATTCCTGACTACAGAATCAAAGTAAAACAACGACAACAGTAAAAGCTGACAATACTATAAAATAGTATTAACAAAGAGGGCAAATTAACTTTAGAACACTGAAGAATACAAAGTTATAGGCAGCCTAAACTACCTTTCAAAGCCACACTATTTAGACAAGCTGGTAAATTTGCACTAATGCTTTTAAATGGTTCTGTCACTTTAAGTGCTAAAGAAAGAAAACAAAGTAAAAAACAGAGAAAGAATTATACTGAAGTGAACTATATATCAATCAGAAAAAAACAGTAGCTAAGAAAACAGACTGTTAAAGAACTCTGTTTATTGAGATATAATAGACGTCTAACATTGTTTAAGTTTAAGGTGTACAACACATTGATTTGATACATTTATATTGCAATATGATTGCTATTGTAGCATTTCCTGACACGTCTACCATGTCACATAATTATCATTCCTTCTGGTGGTACGAACAATTACAACGTAGTTTCTTAGCAAGCTCAGTGTTTATAACACAGTTTTGTGGTGCATAATCTCCATACTGTGTATTTGGTCTGCAGGACTTATGCATCTCCTAGGTGCAAGGATGTGCCCTTAAACAGTGCTCCCATCCCCCACCCGCTCCTGCCCCTAGTAACCACCCTTCCTCTGTTTGAGTTCAGTTTTTTTTAGATTCTACATATAAGAGATCATATGTCTCTTTTAAAGAAAGAATCCAAATCTAAAAATCCTATGTGCTAAGTGCTACACACCAACTGAGTTAAGATGCTAACCCACGAGTCCTTAGGGCCACCAGGATGAACGTGTTGGGGTAGCAGAGCCTCAGGGAGGCAGCCAGGCAGAGTGGCTCAGAAAACTGGCTTAGGAGTATGGCCTTGAGCAATCTACTTACCCTCTCTGTGGCCTCCTTCCCTCACTAGAAATTACAGGTAATAAGACCTCATACTGTCATCGTGAGGTTTAAATGAAAGAATGCATATAAAGGACCTAGAACAGTGACTGGCGCACATCAAGCAGGCTGATACTAGGTTCTTGTTCTGTCTGAAATATTCATGCACACATCTGACACTGCAACCTGAGGTTCTGCAATTTGAAAGTATAAAGTGTTCATCTACATAATAGGTACTTATGCCGATGCATCTTCTGTGCACCAAAGGACAGATGAAAACTAGCAATAAATCTAAATATTCTCTCAGCCTATTTGAATGAAAGCTTAGAGAATCTATCCTTGAATTCTTTACTGATACTCTCAGGTGCTTTCTAAATGAATTCTGCTACTCTAAAACTAAGCCAAAATAGGTTAGCTGGGCAGTTGTAATTGCCCTTTATCAAGCATGAAGTCCATCTCAATGAAAAGCAAACCTCTTAGAAAGCCAGATTCCATTTTTATCTACACACATGCTAACCAAGTTGGCATATGTTCCAAGCATCCTATAGTGTATATTTTAAGTAGACTCTTCTCACCTCATGGAGCTTTCATTAAATTACAAGAGAAAAATTCTCTCTTGCTATGACCAGAATAATGCTAGATTTGTTGTCTACTGTGTTTGTATTCTGTATTTTTCTCAGCCTACCTTTCATCAATAAATAACAGTGTTGCTTTAACTAAAAAGTGTGGAAAATTCTGATTGAATTTTCCACTTCAAAGTACACAAAATCATTTCATCTAACATGCTGTGTTAGAAAATCTATGCTCCGTTCTGACCTCCTGTTGCAGTCTATTTCAAGTATTGGTGATGCACCGCATCACACTGCATGGCTGCTGAAGTAGAGTAAACATATTGACTGAGAAATGTTTTGAAAAACCCCTATTCCACATAGATCCCAGCTACTGTCAAAAATCACAATAACGCTTGCATTCTGTCTGTGCAAGAGCATGACGGAGCTCTAGCAGAAATTCCCACAATAAATAAAACCAGCTACTTGCATAACAACTCTCCCTCTAAGCAGGACTGCGCCAGGCTAGGGGCTAGAGGGAAGGGGGGGCAAGACTCAGCCCAAATAATATGCTCAGAGGTGTATGAGAGAAGATGTTATTAACTATGCCCTTCCTTTAACCTATCTGCAAGGTTAAAATAAAATTTAGCAGAAGAGATTACCACGACCAGTGAGAAGGCACAACTCAGCCGGCAGGCAAGGAACATATGGAAGAAAAGGTAACATATTGATTGACCTTTCCTTCCAATTGCAGTCTAGGCAGCTAGCTGTCTTTTTTCATTTGGGAGGATATGACAGCTGACCTAGCTTCTTTTCCCGGACTAGCAAACTCAGACAGTCCTTGGACAACTTATGCCACTGAGACCAGTCTATACCTACAATGGTATGGCACTACAACATTAACGCTGTCGTAAGTAGAAGATCCTAAGGAGTACCCCTGTAATCAGATAGGCTTCTGGATTATAGATCTTCCTTCCTCCAAAAGTGCAAGCTCCCTTATCAGAAAGCAGTGGGAAAGATGTTTTCCAGGTGTACAGAATGGCAGCCAATATGAATTATTCATATTCCCTGAAATAAAGAGCAACAGAGTCCATTTAACTCAACATTTCCAAAAGAACTTTGTTAATATACTCGATAAGAAAAAAGTTCCTTGGCAAAAGGTTCTGTATTCAAATAAGTTTGAGAAACACCTAGTTAAACATAGCCCAAAGATTTTACTTACTGCAAGATTTCCCCAAGATCTTTACAATTATTAGCATTTTATTTAACAAGAGCAAGGGACAAGGTCTGCAGTGTTCCCCAAATTAATGGGACTATGGAACACTTTTGGGGGAAACGCCAGTCAGGCATGTACACAGAGTATGCTTTGAGAAATGCAGGTTTAACTGAGCCTTCATTTTAGTACATTGATAGGATGACCATAAAAGCAGAGAGCAAATTACTGCCACGTAATATACCAGTGACTGCACTTAGTAACTGAATTTCACAGTCTTGCGTTGCACCATGATGAAAGAGGTAGGTGCCCTGTGCTGTAATTCAATAGTGTCTCCTAGCACACCCTGCAAGACTGCACAACAAATCCAAGACAAGACTGAAAACAAGAGCTACACAAACAGATCCGTTGTGTAACACAGCGATCAAATTTCTAAAGAACAAAGCATAAAAACACATGACTGCCACACCATAGGCCTATAGTTCACGTGAAAGATAAACCCAGTAAACAAGAACCATTACCATTTCCATGTGTTTCTAACAGTGACAGAATAACAGAAATGGGCCCCTATTTATCAATGGCCAAGGCTTATCTTTGTTCTCTTTTCCCTTTTGGCAAATTTCCTGATCTCCTTGGACACATTTCCTATTTATGAGACTTCCACTTAGGCTGTAGACAATTGCAAGAGACCATTTCTCTCAACAACATGAATGAAGCTATGAAGAAAAGCTGGAAATGAAAAGTATGCTGTGATTTTGACTGGTTACTCCCTTAACCACTATGGCAGATTCCACATCCTCCTGCCATTCCACCATGGCTGAGAGCTAGCCAGGCCTCTTCCTTCCTTTCAAGAGTGTACTACCTTCTGAAATTTACTTTTTTAAGGTTTACTTATGACCTTAGCTTTTTAAATGATTTTTTAAACTACAATTTTGTAGCTTATCCAACTTGTTTTGATTGTTAAGGTAACAGCAATGGTCGCTTGTCATTGTCTACATCCTAAGTGGAAGAGGAAGCCTCAGAAATAGGACATTTTGCTTCTTCATGTATCTAGAATTTTGAGTAGGTACCAAACATTTGGAATAAAAGAACAATAGAAACTGAGGTAAATAATATTTAGCTCCAGAAAAAGTGTGTCTCTTCTATGTCACACCACTTGAGCAGGGGTGCTGAGTCATTCTGCTCTCTACTTGAGCCGGCTCTGAGTATTGTTGCAAGCTATGATCAAGAAAAGAAAAGCAGAACACAAACAGATCAGAGATAGCCAAGATCTTTGCACTGTCAAACAAAGACTCAAAAATAACTATGCTAAAGGACACAGTGGCAAACACATATGAAAACATGAATAAAGACATGAGAAATTTCTGTAGAGAGGTGGATACTATAATGATAATAAAGAATAAAACAGAAAAATTAGACTGAAAGATATCAGAATGAAACGGACTTACCAGCCAACTGAGCAAAGCAAAGGAAAGGATAAGAAAATTTAAGTCAAAATGATAGAAACTACCCATAGTGAATCACCAACAGAATAAAGCAAAAAACAACAAAGGGTGTCTAAGACCTGTGGGACATCAAACTGCCTAACATAGGCTAGGTATAAATGGAGTCCCAGAAGGAGAGGAGAGACAATGAGGTAGAAGATATGTTTGAATAGATAATGGCCAAGGGCTTTCCAAAAATGGATGAAAGTCATCAATCCACATATCCGAGAGGCTCAGTGAATTCTGAGCAGAATAAACATAAACTGTATCTGGGAACATCATAGTCAAATCTCTTTTTCAGGCAGGAAGTAGATAAATGTGTGTGATGTAATGGGAAGGTAGTATTCTATCCAAAAAAAAAATTAACTTGAAAACATGTTAAAACAGGCAATAGAGTTATCAAGGTACTGAAGCCAGTTACAGATATCCTGGTCTCTCAGCATTGCCAGGAAGTGGTTCTAGGCTGTTCGGGTTGCTCTTTTCAAGTATTGCTAGGAAACAATCCCCAGGCAAGATAAGAGTTGCCTGGCTAAATCTCTAAATTACTTTTTTTTTTTTTTTGGAGTTGCTGGTTATGTTTTGATTTATTTGTCTTTTTGCCTGAGGGGTGTAGGGATATATGGGCAAAGAAGATACAGAAGTCCTTGAAGGCAAAGGGATGACTGGATGATGTCAGTAATTCTTCATAAATCTAGAACCAAATTGGGTAACCTGTACTTAACCCGTTCTGTGATCTTTCCACCTCTAAATTAAAAAGATTTCCTACCCCTTTCCTCCAAATAAATTGCTAATCTTATCTTGGCCAATTGCCTGTTACACAAGTCTTTGGCAAGCACAACTCTGAGGACTCTGAGAAAAGTCAACAAATGCAATTCACTAGTTTTTTAAAGCCCTTGGAAAAAAAGTCCACTTCAGGACAAGAGAGGCCAGGCTGTAACAATTCACTGATGCATACTCAACCTTTGCCAGCTAAAAAGTAAAAACAGGAGACAGGTAACTGCTGCAAAAATCTGTGTGAGGAAAGAGAAACAGCCCAAACTAAATAGTGTTTCCTCCTTAATGTTTTTGGTCACAACATTCAAACAAAATAGAAGTTCCAGCAACTGAAATATTAAAAGCCATAGTGACCATGGTCTTTACACTTGTTCTTTATTTTACCTGTGTTTTGAAGCCCAATCCCATCTTTTCCTTAAAAACAAATATCATTTTACGAGATGATAAGTTAGGATGTTGGAAAGCAATATTAGGAAAGACATATAAGACTTTGAAAACAAAAGCAATAAAAATTTAAAATATTCTGAAAATTGCTACAAGCATAGCATAAAGGGATCTTCTGGGGTGCCGGTAACACTCCTTTCACCTTGGTGCTGCTACATGGGTATAGTCAGTGTGTGAAAGTTCACTGATATCTGCACTTTTTGGATATGTGCTACTATTACAGGAAAAAAAATGCAGCATCTAAGATGTGTGGAACAATATCAAACTGAAAATATCTGCACTTGTCTGTTTATATGCTACACTTCAATAAAAAAGTGCTTTAAAAAAGATTAAGGAGTGATTCTTCAAAAGGCAGCTGGCTATACTCACCTCGAGTCTAAGCACTGAATCCCACAGTGCCTGGCCACGAAACAGAGACTCAGTATGTCCTACTGGAACAGAATTCCAAGGACATGTTTTAGCCCTGTAATTCCAAGTGCTTTAATACTGTGTTTATATCGCACATGATAGCACCATGGGAAACAAATACACAGAACCCACTTTCCTTAGAATTACTTGTATGTGTCTGAGTAGAGAGATGTTAGGCTGAAAAAACTGGGGCACCCTTTGCCCATTTTTCAACTGAATTGTTAGCGGTCTGGAATTCTGTTAAAGTCAAAAGAGACAAAAATCCTTGTCAACTGGGATAGACAGGTCCGAACAACAAGGAGCATCAACACTTTTCAGACAGCTTTGCAGCATTATCTAGGTTCATGGCAGTGTGGAGTCAGGTGGCAGGAGAGTGGCATGTAGGTCAACATATGTCTCTGGCCCTCGAGGCAAAATGAAAATCACCTGGGGGGATAGTGGTTGCCTTCTTTGCAACCCTGAGAAATGCTGCCCACCTAGTACAGGGCGTCCCTGGGAAAGAGGCGAGCTCTTCCTGGACCGTGAAGGCAAAGAGTGTGGTGTAGTGGCTAAGCACAGGGCCTAACTGGGTCTGAATCCTGGCTTCACCTTTTACTAGCTCTGTGACCTTGTACAAGTTATTTAACTTTCTTCGCTGTTCTGCCACAGGCAGTGAATTATTGTGCACAGGTTTGCCAGGTAGACAGATCACATTATAACTACAGCCCCAAAATGCAACATGACACTCTTCTTGGACAGGAAAAAAGGGAATTCATCATTTGGAACGTTGGAAAACATCATCCCTTCAGTGTGATGTACGTTGTCATAGTTTTGTCTTGTAAACTTGCCAATGCAGCCCATAGGAGTCGAGAGCAAACATCAGAGACAGTTGTCTGCTAGAGTTAAAGAATGACTGGAAGAGAAATAAAAATATCATTTGTCCACCACAAGGTCTTCCTTGTGATCCAAAGCACGGCAGATGTTTATCTATTTATTTATTTATGTCTGACGAATGCCTGCAGCTCAATCTGTTTTATCCTTTGGTAACAGGAGGTCGCCTTAAATCCACTGAGGGACTTTTCTGCTTTCCTTCATGAGCTGTCTATGCCCCGTGGCCAGTCACAACAAAAGCAACTAACTTTGGTAAAATCAATGAAAAGGTAGAGGATTTTTTTCTACTCCTTAGAAATGCCCAATACCTGTAGCAATTTTTAAAATATTTCACATTTCTATTGTTTTTGCTTCTAAAGGCTTATGTTTTTCATGATGTCACTTTCTGGCATCCTAACTTAGTGCCCAGTAAAACACAAAAACAAAAGTTTTTCTTTTACAGAATTGCCCATCGTGTTCTGCTTCTTGATCTGGCACTGGTCACAAAGGATTGTTCAGTCTGTGGAAATTCATCAAGCTGTACACTTGTGAGTGTATATTTCAATAAAAAGTTTGATACACACGCACACACCCAAGTACACACAATTAAAAAAAACTTAGCCCCCACAAAAAGGAAGTAGTTGCCACTGCCAGGCATGTGCCAAGGGCGTCATGTGTGGGAAGCGTCTGCTCCTCTCTCACCACCTCAGTTATGTCCATCAGGCAGCAAGGCAGGATGGTTTAGAAAAGGGACTCCACTAGCCAGACTGACTGGGTTAAATCCTGGCTTCCATTTTACTAGCTGTGTGATCTTGCGCAAGTGATCTAACTTCACCCAGCTTCAGTTTCCTCACCTGAAGGATGGCAGTCACAGTACTGCCCCCGTGAGGTTGCTAGGAGGAGTCAGGAGGGATCCTGTGTGGGAAGCGCCTGGATGTCAGGGCTGAATAAGCACTAGCTCTCCCATGATTTGCAGTTGCCATATTTCCCTCACACGTGGCTGCTTCCAATCCTGGAACATTTAAGTCTCCCATATATCGTCTTTCTTGGCCCAGGTATTTTTGCCTGGAGAGAATGCAGCCTAGAGGAGAGGGGAGGGTTAATCCTCCTCCTCAGTCCACGGCATAGTACTGCCACCATCAGTTTATTCACCTGTCTATTTACTTTCCACCCCATGCCCCTCACCCCTTCCCTGCCTCCCAGCAACCTTCTAATGTGCCTGATGGATATCCAGCTTTTGTATGAGCTCTTGGAGAATGTAAATTGTATGGTGTGCATGTATTTTTAATTGGCATTACAAGTACGGAACTAAACAACTGGATTCTAACTTGTTTTTGCATGGTGATGTCCTAGGCTCCATCCGCATTGCCGCCTGCCCCTCGTGCTGTTGCTTCTAACTACCGGATGTTACGATGGCAGCTACCCTATTTTCCACTCACTCTCTCAACTGTCTACACCTACAACACTCCCAAACTTTCTGGCACGACAACAATGCTGCAAGAAGCATCTGTGTCCTGGGACAGAGGCCACTTTTTTCAGATTCAGATTGCTGGGTCATAGGGCAGACTATGTCTAGTTTAACTAAGGGCTGCCGTTTTGCTCCCCCAAACAGCCTAATTACTCTGTGGAATGGCTGCACCAGACCATTTAATTACAATATTCTTAATGAGGAGGATACTGTTATCCCCCCATTGTGCTGATGAGGAAACAAGAGATCTTCCCTCGGCCGCAGAATTCAAAAACAGGTCTGGGTGATCTCAGAGCCTGCACGTGTTCCACCAGGGGGGCCGGGACAGGAGGATCCTTCCACGTCTGCCACGAGCCACACACCCTCCATTCCGGTCTGGCAGATCACCTTAGGACGTGCATTCACGTCAGGTTCCTGTCCTACATTCAACGCTGTTTAAAAAGTTCTGTCCTCCTTTGAAGGCCCTGGTGGAAACCCACCAGCTCCAGGAAGACTCTTCCGACTGCTGCTCACAGATCTCCATCTGTTCAAAATCAACAGCGTGCTGATACTGTTTACCATACTATTTATTATGGCCTCTGCTTTATTTCTTTGCTAATTACATTATATTCTTGAAGGTAAGAGCCAAATCCTGCCAGTTATATTCATCCATGCCTGACACACACTGAGTGTATGCTAGACATTCAAAAACAAGCAGAACTCTCCAGACTTAACCATGCGGATGTTCCACCTCAAAGATGATCTGCTCCTAACCCCTTATTTCACAAAATGGGGAAAAAAGCCCCCAAAAGTTGAATAAGGATTACCTAATAACCATGATAAGAGTAACCATAGTTCAAAAGACAGCTACAATTTGGTACTCATTAAGTACCTGTGTGGTGAAAACTTTTTATGTGTTATCTCATTTATTCCTTTAAACAACCTGATTAGGTAGATATTATTTTGGTACCCATTTTTCAGATGAGGAAATTGAGGCTCTCAGTGTGATTAAGTAATTGGTCCAAAGCCATAGCTAATAAGTTTCAGATATGAGATTCATGCTCATTTTAGCTGGGACCAAAGGTAATTTGTAGATGGCTGATGTAAGAACAAACAGAAACTATAAGGTACCTCCAAAATTTCTATCAGAAATGTATCACCCCTAAAAGCCTTTGTAAAAAAGTTTACACAGTCCAACATTTTATGTGACTAAAATACTCACAGAATAATTACGGCAACCAGTCTTCCCAACCCCTTCCCCATCCTTCAACATCCTTAAATATAGTAACAAGTATTACATCCTCCAAAAAACAAGAAATTATTCTTTAACACTCGAAATTCCTGGGACTAGGAGGGTGTTAATTACCATCCAGAAAGTCAATGCATAATAAGGCTCAAAAATGTAGATATTTTAAAGCCGTCTCCCTTAGTGCTTAAAAAAATCAGCCTATTTCTTTTGGTATTACAGACAGAAGCACAATTCCATGATTTCCATCGCCTTTATTCTACGTCATCTTTGCAACTACGAATTCTGGTCAACGCAGCTTCTTGTCTGCTGTGAACAGTGGGTTTCTAAGGTCTCAAAGACATTTACTCTTGAGATAGGTAAAAATGAAAAACAGGATCAATCCTAAAAGGTTTACAGTAGTGAGGAAAGAAGACCATCTGCTCTGAGATAGCTCTGGGCTGATCTTCCCAGCAGGGAGGCCAGGTTTTATAAACCTTGTTCTCATTAGAAAAAGGGAGAGAAATCGCTGACAATTAGTAACCAGGATTTTCAAGCCCTATAGTAGACTGAAACAACGTTATCTTAGAATTATATGCAGGATTTTGGTAGTTGGGTTATCTGCCCCTTTGGGTAGTTTGGTTTGTTTTTTAAAGGAGGATAGAATGTTGAACACATTTTGGTTTTGAAATTTATTAAATGCTATGCCTACCACTATTTACTCTCAGACGCTCAAAATTTCAACACAATCTTTACGACCCTATTTATTCTGGATCAGCAAAGCCTCCAATGGAAAATGACAGCTCATCTAGAATAAATCTTCATCATCCTTTTGTGCTGAAATGCCAGGAGATTTCAAAACTAATCCTCTGTACACTCTCGTGCTCTTTCCTGTCCCCCTTCTGTCTCCCCAGATCCTGTCCCTGTTGCTCCCATGTCAAATTGATTTTTATTTAACAGAGGCCTTCAGCAGCTCCACAAATAACCGTTCTGTGGTCTTTGAACTATTATTCCTATTGCCTGTTTTGCTTTATTCTTTGTTCATTTGCTGTGTTACAGCATTCATCCTGGGGGACAGACAGGTGGGCATATTCTCACAGAGAAAGACACTTCCGAATTCCCAGTGGACAGGCTTAGCCAATCAGAGGGACATTATGTACCTCTGATTTCCCCCTAACCCTTTACTCTTATTCAAATAAAACAGATTTGAAAGCTTGTTTTCCTATACTCAAAGCATAAAAGGCTTACTAAGAGAAAAAAATTCAGGCTAAAAAAAAAAGCCAACTCCTTGAGCAGAAAATGAGCCCCTTCTATCTGGCTCATATTTTCCCCATAGCTTTAAAGTAATTCTGTTTTAAAAATTAACTTCCACTGAAGACAGTGATAGAAGATTGCCTAATAATAACGCTTGGCGAGTAATGAGGGATGATGGCATTCGTAGAGGGATATTAGGATTGAGAAACGCCATTCAAAAATCTCAGACTAAATGGTAAAATTATCTAGTTATAAATAGCCTTGGGAGAAAAGAAAAATAATTCCATAATTTGATAAAGAGAACATTCTATATTCTCTTCTCATTTTACAGATGAGAAAACCTAGAGCAATGAGGGCTCAGTGTTAAGCGGCTATCCAAGGTCACAGAGCCAGTTTATCACAAAGCCCAGTGGAGAGCCCAGCCTAGCATATTCCTGCTACCACTCTGTATTGCTACTGGGAAACTAAACGTCCTTACCTGATGACACTTCTTCCAAGATTACACAATGCCGACTCACAACAAAATCGATATTCTCAAAGATTTGGCAGCTGGTTTACCATAAATTGTTACCGGCCCTCAGAACGTGGGCACCTGTAATTTGCAAGAGTTCTTTACTACAACTCAGGTGTATTGAGTTGAAAATGATACAGTGCAGATTCTAAACCTATGTGCTTATAATGAAAGGTCACTGGCTACACAGATGCACATTTCCATTTGCTATTTACTGGCCAAGTAACATATCCACACAGCAAACAGTGGCTTCCCCATCATTTCTTACTGTTAGAAAAGATTTTTAGGCCCTTTCTCAAATTTCTACTACTGCAGTTTTTTGGGGAGGAAAGGATCTGACCTTTAAAACCTATTTGGGTACATGCCCGAACCTTTTCACACAGCACACTAAGGCACCAGACATCTTCTTTATAGCAACTTAATGAGTTCCTCTTAGAGTCTGTGTGGAAAAAGAAGCCATGATTCTCACTCAAAACAAAGTGGAGCAACAAAAAGACTCTCACCACCCACAGAAGAAAACCAGCTAAGTGACAGTGTAATGTATAACACTTTGCATGATGAGAAACATATTTTCAAAAATGTCCAGGGAGAATGAAACGAATACAAGAAAAAACAAGAAAGAGGAGCAACAAAAGCACATGCTCAACTGAGTGCTTAGGACCCCACTGACCAAGAGGTACGTGCTGGGTGTCACAGTGGACGTGCTTAGTCACACGATGCATTAGTGACTTGTTAGCTAAAACTCTCGGGTGGGACGTGAGAAGGACCTGCTGCACTCTGAACCGTGCTCTACTTCAGCAAAATGCACGTCTTATGCGATAAAACCATGTGACTTATTCACACCTACTTCATTTTTTCCCTTCACATACCAAGAGAACTTCCATGACGTCATCACAAGGCTCCTGAGACAAAGTGAGTTGTCTGGAGCTTGGGCAGTGGGACATCCGAGGCACTTAATGAATGTAACAAAGGGTTATGATGTCTGGAGTCCACTTTCAAATACTTGGGCACAGGTTATATAATAGTATGCACACTGGTTACAGTTATATCCTGTACAGTCAGTGGCCCTAATCAGAATCCACTTCCCCAGGGTGGTCAACTAGCATACATCACAGGTGTCTACTGAGATAGTCCACACCACAGATTTTGCTAACTGACATACTGAAACAGGTTCTCATTGCTGAAACCAAAATCGGTGCCTTTACTAGTCAGCATAATGGATGTGAAAAACAGGCTTTCCTTGTTGAAACTAGTGGTATTTAAGGTAAGAGAATTGGCAAAATCATCTGAGAGACATTCTCCAGCTTTGCAGGAACAGGGCATAAGAATCTAGGGAGGTCTGCAACTTGTACCCGAGGACTGGCTCCAACTGCTCAGTGGCCTCAAGCCCAGCAGCTGGGTCAGGGGTGCCCTGTGGCATGATGCCCACTATAAAGGTGAGAGAATCCTGCCTCTGGGAAGTGGTCGGAGGCAACTTCCACTCAACTTGGAGTGGAACTTTCCAGAAAGATTTGGCTGGAGCATTTAAAAGGCCAGAAAGCAAAGACTTTATGGGACAGGCTGCAGGAATGCTTTGTGCCTGTTTGCTAATGAATGTTTGTTTTATAAAAGTCTGTATGTAGCAGAACTGGCCTGTGACTTACTCCGGTTGTGTGCGATTAGGAAATCCTCGCCCAAAACCTCAGCCACTTTTCTGTGGCTGCTGCTATTTGTTACACAGCACGTAAGAGGTGGACATGATCAAATCAGCTTAAGACTGTTCTCCCACAAACACATAACAAATATGCAGCTCGTATAAATGCTGCACTGGAGCTGACCCACTCAGCTGGGGAAATTTTCAGGAATTTTACACATCAGTTGTTAAATGTAGCCCTTATTGTAAATTACAACTATCTAAACTCATAATTAAATACACTACATTGAAAACAAAGGTAACAGACACCCAAAACTGATTCACTTAATTATTTGGCTAAATTTCACTACGGTTTATGTCAATCATATCTGTATGGTGAAAAAACTATATCTTAACACTCTAGTGGGCATCTCTTCCCAGCTCTGAGCTCAGCCTTGTCACACTGCTACTTGACATTGGCAGTGGTAGGAATATTTACATGTCAGAAACCAGCAAATGCTACCTACCAGGATTTCGTCTGTTTTCAGGGCTGGCGGCTGAACATTTACCAAACTCCACTGGTGTGGATGGTCTTGAATTAGTAGAGAAGACTTTGCCTCTTCTAAGGCCTTCAAATACACCGGCATAAATAAAACCCCACAACCCCATTTTCCGCAGAGGGACCATGCCGCCATGCACACCCGCCGCCCGGGGCGACGGGACACACTCACTTTTGAAGCAGCTGGGTCCACTAGTCTCTGGCGATGTCGGGCTGAGTTGAAATGGCTCTTCGGAGGCTGCCCTTCCTGACAGTGAATGGAAGATGGGGAATGAACAAGAGGTGGGAAGGGAGAAGGTGGGGTGTGGAATGATGGGAAAATGGTCAGAAAAGGGAGAGGGACAGTGTTTAACGGCACTGTACTTTGTTTTAGCTAAAATCTAATAATAAAAACACACAACAGGCTTCCCCCACAAAAGCACATGCCACATGCAAGACATTTTGTTAAAAACAGCCTCATATACGTGTGTGTGTAATACAGTCATGAAGACAGCCCAGCATAAAGACATCTCCCATCAAACCTTCCTTTGCCTATTATCTGATATTGTCTCTAATTACATTTCAAGGACACTAAGGAAAACTGGGACACGATTTCCCTAAACATGAAGTCCATCTTCCTAGAACATCGGAAGGAAGGCATTAAGGGGCTTACTTGGAGTTAGACTTGCCACCCATATGGATATCACCAAAATGATAGGAAAATCACAGTCTATCTTAAAACCTTGAAAAATCTCCTGCCATCCAAGCTCCTCTCTCCATCATCCTGGAAGAATTCCTGGTGTCTGGAAGCCAGTGAAAACTCTGCCCCTAAACCCCTAAATACAATTCAATTTTATTGGTTCTAATAGGGACTTGGGATTAAGGTTATTAACTTGAACTATGAAGAAGGGTGGTCTTTCCTTAGAACTACCCCACTAAATCCCTGTGTAAGGATATAGGACAAACGGACCACACAGAAGACTTAACCCTTCTCCGTGACTCATCCATGCCATGACACGCATACACACACACACACACACAAACCAAGGAACTATGTTTTAAAGAGGAAGTTTGGAATAGGGGTCCCTATAAATGCTACAGAATTTCACTTCCCATCGTTCAAAACTGGACAATAGCAAACCAGAATTTAAGAAGCAAGCAGTATCCACAGTGGACATTGACTCCAGGGATGAGGAGGTTTAAGCAACAGAGAGAGTCTCAGAAAACCCCTGAGTTTAAAGCCCCTAGTCCAAGAGAAAGACTCCACATGGAGCGGAACACCCTTCACATGGAGTGTTAGCATTTGCTCAGCTGTGTAGACAGAAGAGAGTGAAAAGACCTTCTACTTCGGTAAAAAAGTAATGTCTATATTATAATACTTAAGAATTCTTTAATTTTTTTCCAGGAATGACAGCTCTATTACTTTTAAGACATAGATCAATCATACGCACTTGAATTGCCAACAGTCACTGCTTCTGTGTCCAAAGTATAATGCTTACCTTTCAAAAAGGAAATGTCATAAGTAGTAGATTGCAAGCCAGGATTATATTTTTCCTAGTAACTGCCCTACCGACATGCATTCTTCCCCTACCCTCTTCTGAAAGAATGGAAGGAAAGAGTCTTACAAACCCAGCTGACCTAGAAAAGTACCAAAGCTTTAACAGCATAAATGATGCTCATTAATTCACAGAATACCTAGCAAAACAAAAACAAAAAATTGAGTATGACCTCTCATTCAATAGAATCAATAGTTTTTACATGAGAAGTGGTTTGTTTTTTTTGTTTTTTTTTTTAAATCACAGATTGTTTATTTGGCTTGATTGGAAAATTCTCCTCTAAATTTAATGTTTTATCAGAAAGTAATTTTAGTGCTTTCTCCTCCCTAAGAAAGGTTATCAGATGTAAATAAATAATTATTCTCATTAATACATCTGGAGAACTATCTGCCCTTATTAACCTCCCTCTGGAATGATTACAACTGATTTAAGAGTTCCAATGCACCGTGCCAGGCTTCCACTCATTAGGAAAAAAAATTAATCTCGGCATTAAACACACAATTACAGTCAATGTGCAAATTAACTAAATCTTAGGCCTGTGGTTTATTGGTCTTCTTCTGATTCCAAGGTGAAAATGTTATTTTTTTTTAATTAGCTAATTGCACCATGAACTCAGCAGGGGGCAGACACAGATATTAAACCTAGAATCTAAATCCTCAACTCCCAGTTTGTGGAAAGCCGGTTTTGGAGAGCACACTTCTCAATGGGAGTGGAGGAGGCACCTGGGTTTTGGGAAGCTGGTCTCCATTTTACCTCATTTATTATCAAGAACAATGAGTCTGCAACAACAGTCTGCTTTCAATGAACAAATGGGTCTACGAAATAATCAATATATTTACACCAATTCCAGCGATACATTTTAATAGAAACCAAAGAACAGCCCAGAAGATTAATGTCATTTTAACAGATTGCACAAGGAGTGAAAATAAAGAAATCGTGAGCAGCTCACAGCAAGTTTTCTCCATATGACTCCTATCTTAAACTAATCCTAATTTTCAACACAATAGTCACATGCTATTCTATTGTTGAAAAAAAAGTTGGTGGTGGTTAGTTGCTCATGTATTCCAGAGTTAATGTGATGATACTGAGACTTTGTGGAAGGTGTACACAGCTAGTCCTAGGTAGGAATCTCTGAGAAGAATTTAATCCATTAGAAGCTGGATATGCCTGCTTCTTCACTTTGGGAGACCTCAATGTAAAAGCTTTCTCTTTGTCTTTCTCCAGTCCTGTTACAGGCCAGATTCCCTGACATGTCCTGGGAAGGCACAAACATTGCTTCTTCGAGCACAGTCAGCTCTATCTGTTCAATTATGAAACACTTTACCTTTTTAAAACAGGGAACAGGGCTCTCATAAATGGTATCACAGAAAACCAACATCCCTGTATGACAATTCATAGGTATAGTTTTCCATGTTTGAGAAAAACATTAAATTCTAATACTTGGGACATTAAAGACAAAATTAATAACTTCATTTTCTTTTCCCAAATTCTTAGTCTCAAGAATCTATTTCTCCCCCTAAGTCATAGCCTTCAGACTCTGGAATCTGTCATTCCAGATTGAGACATCGCTCTCGTGGTACCATTTACCTCCTGGCCAATGCCATCAACATCAGCAAAATAACAGACTGGACCTGGGCAGGCCCACAGGGCTCTCAGCTGAACGGCTTATTTACATATGTAAATAGGGGCTCTTCACCGCAAGGGTAGAGAGGGCAGGAGAAGGAAGGTTGGAGACCTCACCATTAGCTTTGCGGAAACAGAAGCACATTATATTGCTTGGGTCAACGTCACCAAAATCATTTTGCAGTGATAACCACCACTAACAAAAGTAGCAGCCCTCAGTTATATGAATAAACTATTAAAAGATGACAAAAGAAGTGTTGACATGTGAATAATCTGGAAACTTAAGGAGACATATTTCATCTCCATGCTAAATACTTTCATCAAGCCTTCTCCTGTTAAGCAAGTCATTTCAGAAATTATAAACATCCCTTAACACTGCAGATCATACTTTTTAAAGAAATTATTGCTCCCTAAACATTACAGATCTGATAGCATAGTACTTTAGCTTAATTTGCATCACATAAACATATTTACAAGAATGCTCTGTGAAAAATAATGTATCAGGCATGAAATAATGGGTACCCAGTGAATTTACTGGCTGACATTACATTTTCTAAAAGCCTAATCCTTTAAATCAGGTATAAGTTATTCTATCTCAAAATTAGAGCCACAAGGAAAATTTAAAACTAAGTGTATCTATAATTTTGGCATTATTTTTTATTATTATCCCATTATTTTTTAAAAAAACTATCATTAGACATTTCCATCCTAGAGATTTTAAAGAAAAAAAAAACAAAAAGCAAAATGGAATATCCCATCATTGTTTCAAGGGCTCCTAGACCTCTTCTTAAAAGCTCATTCAAAATAGGTTTTTGTGCTTTTGTGAGGAAGACTGGCCCTGAGCCGACATCTGTTGCCAATCTTCCTCTTCTTGCTTGAGGAAGACTGTTGCTGAGCTAACATCTGTGCCAATCTTCCTCTACTTTATATGTGGGATGCTGCCACAGCGTGGCTTGACGAGCAGTGCTAAGTCTGTGCCCAGGATGTGGACCCGGGAACTGCAGCCCACTGAGCGTGCAAACTTAACCACTACATCACCAGGCCAGCCGCTCAAAACAGTTTTAATTCCGAAAAGAATCACATGCATTCTCAGATAAGAATAAACTTTTTCACCTGACTCTGAGACATCCTTTTGTCTGTGATAAATACATTTCAGCCCCAATTGAAGCTCTTACGAAACAGTATTCTTAAATACAACAAAGCTATTGCCAACAGGCACAGTAAAGCGGCCCCTGCACATGGATAAAGCAATCTAGAACCAGGCAAAGTCAAAAAATTCCATGAAAATAAACTGACTGAAAGAATTCACAAGCTGAGGTGATTTAACAATTACCGAGCATATCCAAATTGGGATCAGAAATCCAAATGAACATGGAAAAAACGCACCATTTAGAAGCAAGAGCACATTTTCAACGATGACATTGTAGGCTTCTAAAACCCACAGAACTAATCCCAGAATAATTTATGAAAACCTCCATCATTAATAACCTTGTCAAGATGAAAGTACATCATCTATTCTTGTCTACTTTCAAACCCAGGTTTTTCAACTTGGCTCAAGAAGAGAGTCACCAAAATGGGGCAGGGAAGGGATACCCGCCTCTGAAAGCAAATCCTAACACAGTGGCTTCTCACTTTGTTCACTGTGATGCTCAACAGGAAATGAGTTTTACAATATGAAACACACTTGCCAATACCACCATCAATACACTCCACGTTCCCGTCTAGTCTAGCACCTATTTAAGTAATGCTGGTCTCTACCCACTAAATCAACGATGTGACCTGCAGTTAAAAAACACACCGAGGGGTCACAGATGTACAGTGACAGATAAAAACTAGACCACTGGTGGAGAACATGATGCAGTCTATACAGAAACTGAAATATAACAATGTACACCTGAAAGTTACACAATGTTATAAGCCAATACGACCTCAAAAAAAAAAAACCCAAAAAACCAAGGGTATGGTTCTTAAACTGTGACACAATAGGAATTACTTAGTAATTCCTTATGAATGCATTAGGTTGTGTCCCAAACTTCAGTAATTTACTTATTAATTTTTTTCCCACATCCATGATCTATGTGTACTATTACATCTATTCTGAATACTAGTCTTTTCTTAACTGGTTTATTTAAAAAGATGACTCCTTTTTTTTTTTCTTCTTTTTTCTTTTTTGCCGAGGAAGATTAGCCCTGAGCTAACATCTGTGCCAATCTTCTTCCACTTTATATGTTGGTCGCTGCCACAGCATGGCTGATGAGTGGCAAAGATCCGAGCCCAGGATCCAAACCCACAAACTCAGGCTGCCGAAGCAGAGCATGCCAAACTTAACCACTATGCCAAGGGGCCAGCCCCAACTCCCTTTTTTAAAAATTTAAATACTTCAATTTTTAATGATGGTCTAAGAAATAACACCTTGAAATCACTGCTTTGTTGTGCCAGTTACATTTTTTTAAATACATATTAAGATAAATATATTAAAAACTATATAAAAATATCTGTATGCTGACTAATCTGCATGGAACCAGTGATGTCACATCACCTTGGGTGGCAGACAACGGGAGTGAGCACCCCAGGCTCTGTGGTTTTTGGGGGTAGGGGATGGTCACCATAAGCTGGCATTTATGACTCTGCTATAACATTTCTCCCTCGATTCCAACTGCCTATTCTGAGATGTCAAACAGGTATTGCAAAGTTCACAGGTCCATGACCCAATTCTTGACCTTTGCCCTCCATATCTGCCCTCCGCAGTGCTCCTCATCTCCAGGAAAGGGAACCACCATTCACCCAGTTGCTCCGATCAATGACCTGGGAGTGAACCGTGCTGTCTTGTTCTTAATCTTGGTTTCCATGGGTGAAACAACACCCCCCACCATCCCTTATCTAATCCATCAGCAAATCCTACTGGTTTTAACGTCCTAATATATTTCACATTCAACCTTTCTTACTTTTGCCATTATCGACCTCATCCAAGTTATTTATCTGTATTAGTTTGCTAGGGCTGCCATAACAAAACCCCACAAATTGGGTGGTTTAAACAACAGAAATTTATCGTCTCACAGTTCTGGAGGCCAGAAGTCTCAAACCAAGGTTTCAGCAGGTTTGGTTTCTTCTGAGGGCCGTGAGGGAAGAAGCTGTTGTCCCAGGCCACTCTTGATGGCTGACCTCTCCCTGTGTCTTGTCACATCATCTTTCCTCTCCGTGTCTGTCTCTGGGTCCAAATTTCCCCTTCTTATGAGGACACCAGTATATTGGATTAGGGAACACCCTCGAAACTTGCTCTTGACTTGATCGCCTCTGTAAAGACCCTATCTCCAAATAAGGGCACATTCTAACATATAGGAGTAGGGACTTCAGCATATTTTGGGGGAGACCCAATTCAAGCCATAACACCATCCAAGTCATTCGGATTCCAGCTCTAGCCTCATATCTCTCTTCTGCTACTTTTGCTCTCCAGAGAGTCTATTCTTCCAACAGCAGACGAAGCCACCCTAATAAAACATACATAATGTCACTCTCCTCCAAACCCTCCAGTATCTTTCCCTTCTACTCATCCAAAGTCCTTCCAGGGCCTGCAGAGCATGGAGTGACCAGCCCAGGCTCCTTGTCTGGATTCCTACTGTTCCCCACTTACTCCACTCTGGCCACACTGGTCCTTGTGCTGTTGCTAGAGCACCTCAAGCACATTCCCGGCTCGGGGTCCCTGAGATTCCCTTCCCTGGAAAACACTCCTTTTAAGTGTTTTTGCAAAGCAGACCTATTCGCTCCATTCAGGACACTCAGGAACGTCCCTTCCCCTAAACGAGGACCGAGCCCCCCATCACTCCTGTACCCTTGTCCTCCTTTACTTCATAACAGTCATTACTACCTGACATTATATTGTATATGTATGTGCTTGTCTTTTTTTCTACAAGCTCCACAAGGCCAGGAGCTTTGTCTCTTTCGTTCTCTATCTGGCTCTTGGTGGATGCTAGATAAATAATTATCAAACTAATAAATGAAGCAAATTTATATATATGATGCATAATTAGACCAGCTCATCCATACCCAGTGTCTCAGTCAGGGCTCCTGCAGGAAACAGAGGGCACACTCACACTAGGTGCTTTGAGAAGAATTTGATAAAGGGCTTACTTACAAAGAAGTAAAAGGAGTGGTGCTCCTTCACCACCCCTAGACCAGAAGAGGCAAAGGGAGGGGCCTGCTTCCAGAACCTGAAACAGAGAGCTGGGAATGGAGGGTCACCTGGCAGGTACCCTTACCTTCAAAAGAACATTCAGCCAGCCAGTGCTAATGCCCAGGAAGGGAGCCAGAGAACAGTGATTTCTATATATTCTCTGTTCTCCCTCCTTCCATTCAATCTCCTGCTTCCCCATTGGGCCGAAGCCAACCAAACACCAGAAGGTAGGGAGCCCTTTGATGCAGGTCCATGGAGGAGGTGGGTAGAGGGAGAGAGGAAAAAAAGAAAGAAGGAGGGAGGGAGGAGAAGAGAGAGGAAGAGAAGTGGGGAAAGGGAGAGAGGGAGACGGAAAGAGAGAGAGGGATGAGATCAATCAGTCGATAGACAGAAAGACATGGGGAAAGGCGCAAAGTGCTTTGGAGGTCAAAGAGAAGGTACAAGGCACCCACAGGGTCACTGAGCAGAGTTAACAGCAGCAGCCATAGGGACTGCTTCCCTTCTCTCTGCTGGGTCCAGGCAGTTTCTCAATCGCCCTTGCTATACCGACTATGGCATATGCATTAGCACTGAGGCGCTGTGGACATGCCTCTGTGTTTGGTGGGAGGAGAGGCAAACAATTTGAGCAGAGAAGCCACCTGGTACCTTTCTTCTCTGGCTCTCGCTCCCCAGAAATGCTCAAGGGGAGAATTGGGTATTATCTGCGAAGCAACACATACCTAACGACAAGGAGTGCTCTTTTGTCAAGGTTTCACATTAATATAATTTTGGTAGGTCTGCAGTCTCAAGTCAAAAGAAAATCCTGGGATTGGATTCCTGATAAAATTCTTACTTTGAATTCAAATTTACTGGCCAACCCTGGTACACTTCCATTTGCCGTTTAAAGTTATTCAACATTAGGGAAGCAGAAAAGCCACTCCGCACTGAATCCATTAAGATTCCATGGAGAAGGGAGCTCAGGCACCTGCTGAGGTTTAGTGGGTAAAGAAGAGCTCACCGAGGGCCAGTCTCCTTGCCACCAACCTTCCTGGGCCTCAGCGTCCACATCTGTAACTAGGCACCATGCATTTGAAGGTTTGAAATTCCAACACCCTCTCTGAAAGTTAGTTCAGTATTGTAAAGATGAAAAACATCCAGGATATCCTGTTTTAAAAAGGAGTAAATTCAATTTTTGGGCTCACGTCATAGTTCAAACTTCTTGTAGGCATCATAATATGTATGTTTTGGGAATCATCAGATTGACTTGCTATTTAGAAAATGTTTACGGTTACTGCTGTTCATACAGAAATGTTTGGGTCTTAGACTATATTATACCCATCAGTCAATGATCCTTTGTTAGAGCACTTCAGAACATTATATATTGATTCAAATTAATGAGTTTTATGTCAAAGACCAGTTAACATATTTTACCATAGACAATAAGTTTATGGATGTAATTACTGATTTGAGCTCCAAAAACACAGCACAATTATACTGCAGCACATATGTCAACTCACTGAAGTCACTTCAATTTAGAAAAAAAGTCTAATGATATCACATGCCACACATTTTTTAATGAGAAAAATTACAAGATACCTAAATTAAGAGAACCAATTTTCCACAGGGAAATCTGGGGGAAAAATTTAAAGGTAAACCAATTTTCTGAAGGTAAAAGAAAATTTTCAGCTCTGAGTTGTACTCAAAAGCAAATTATTGCTGGCAAGTAATATGGCTCTGATAATTAGACTTGATTGGGGTTTAAATTAGGCAGGGGGATGCGCTAGGCTCCTCAAAGCTGTTTGGATTTGATTCATCTGTTCCAGCAGCCGTGGGGAGAATGGTCAGGGTCCCAGGAAAGGGGAGGCAGCCTGGCTGTGCAGATTGGAGTAGCATGCCACTTCAGTGACCTCTCATCTTGCAGCTATTTATCACACACATTCATATGCGAAACAGATGGAGGGCCTACATATACACACCCCAGTCATAATTACAACTCTGAACATCCGATATAACACCACTAACCCGTAACACAACGACAACCACGTCTTCTACCACAAGTGTAATCAGTATAAATTCTTGGGTGGGATATATGGATGAAAGGTCATCTTGTCCCTCCCTCTCATTAATAAGGCCCTGGATGCTTAGAAGATGTGGACTTTTTAAACAGGTACAAATAAAATCATCCTCAAGTTCAGGTCACGATGCTATAATTCCATTCTCCACTCTTTAACCAAAACCTCCTTTTATCTGGAGAACATAAACAAACTGCATGTTCGCTTCTCCACAGTAGTTCTACCGCCAGTCTTTGCCCTGTGGGGTAACACAGCATGGGAGGAAGGCACTCTACCGTAGAGGAAAAGGTCCAAAAGACCCGCAGATGTTTGCATCTGTATGATGGGGATAAAAACAGCTGCCTCCGTCAGGCTGTGGGATGAGATAACACGGGCATCATGTTCAGCACGTGCCTGGCATGAGTAAACACTTGATAAATGCTGGCTATTAATGGTACCAAGATGGCTCTCAGTAACCACTGATTTACGGTGCCTCTAACATTAACCCACTTCCCTTCTTGTTGCAAACTCCACATAACTGATTTCATAAGCTTAGATTTTGAGCATTTTGTACCTCTGTGAATAGAGCCTAGACCCGGGAGTTCCAGGCTTTATGGGGATCACCAATGGCTCAGATCCCAATATAACATTAAAAAATCACACATAACAAAAGCATACGATAGGCTCCCCTAGTTATCCAATATAAGGCAAATCCTGAGCTAACCTCTAAAGATAACTGAGCGCTGACTGCAGACTAGAAGCAGATGGCCTCATCGCCTGCCTCGGAGCACCACAGCCTGTTAGCCCATCAGTCAGTCAGTCAGTCAGTCGTGTATCCTGACTGCATTGCAAAAGTGCTGTCCATGCACAGTGACTTTCCCATGCTGTCACTGCACTTCCACCCTGATTGTCCCAGACGCCCAGGGGAATGCAAACTAGGAAGGAAACATGCTAAACAATCAATGAGCAAAGTTTGTTGGTTTTTTTTTTTTTTTTTTTTGAGTTAGCGGATGGGAAGTGGTGGGAGGGAAGTGCTGAAGCGTAGAGAATAGAGTGAGGGCAGATGACAGAAAGATAGAGCCGAGGAAGTGCTCGGGAAGAAAAACAAGGAAGGCTGCTGACGAAAAAGTGCTCGGGCAAAAAAAGGGGAAGGTGTTCTTTGCCAAGAAAAATGTGCTAATCTTATGCAGCTGAAACAGATATTTAAAGAAACATTGTAAGACTTTTGTCTTTAACTCCTTAATACCTAATCCTGAAGGACTCCTAAAGCAGTAAGCAGCATTCCATGACTTACAGCTGTGAGCAACACTTCTCTAAACCGGAACCTCTCTTCCTGTGCAACAGTAAAGAACCAGAGAAGCAGATCTATTGTCTCAATCATAATTGCACGATCCTTAGAGGAGAGTAAATATCCTGGTGAATATATGAGTTTCTAAATAGTTAACAGTTATACAGAGCATGTCCTGTGTGCTGGCTCTGTTGCACATTACATGTATGAACTACTTTAGTCGTCATGAGAGCTTTAGGAAATGGGGGCTACTGTTATTCCCAATTTACAGATGATAAAATAAAGGTATAAAAAGGTTTAAAAATGTGCATGAGGTCACAAGCTGGTAAGAAGTGGAATGGGGATTCAAATCCAGGCAGACTGGCCACAGAGTCTGTACTTTCAACCACCACCCCAAAGAACATCTCATTAGTCATAATCGATCAACAGTAAGATACAGCGAGCCACTTACTTAAGGTAGCGCTGATTTATCGGTTTGGCTTTTTAGGTTCAGTGACCTCAAGCATGCTGAGACGTTTCATAAAGGAATGCAAATCCCTACTAAAATCATAACCTATTGCTCCACTAAAAGTCCCATTCTAAGAGAGCCACAAACAATGTGACCCACCGTCTCCATCATGTCCTGGCTTCCAGGAGAAAGTCTTTAGGCAGCGCAGCTCTCTTCCTGATGCCACTGCTGTCACTCACACTCCGAAGATGAGATACTCATGCGCTGTGCTATCTCCCTTACCTAGTCTTCTCCTTGTATTTCAATCAGGCATGTCATATGCTATTGCGCTCAGTGACAAGCCTTCACCCAGCTCCCTTAAAACCAGTGGCTACATTTCATTCATTCCTTAGTATCATTGCTCTCCAATTATCTTTGAATTTGGTAAAAAACAGACGTTAAGATAAAGATATCCCTTGGAAAACTGTTACATAGTCTAAAGATACCAATGAGTTGAAGAGGTAACCAAGATAAAGCTCTCCAGTCTGGTCCTATTGTTACTGGAGGAGGGGGGGTTATGGGGAAGGTACCAGGTTTGCAGAAGTGGGGAGGCAAGGAAGGGTAAGGGGGTTGGGAGAGAGAACCAAGAGTCAGTGAAACCACTGACCTATGTCTCAAATAAAGGTACTACATCAACATCAATTCTATTATTCCTGTACTTAGATACAGCATAGTTTTAAGGAATACCAAAATACCGAAAAGCACAATGGTAATTACCAATATGAAAGGCAGAATAAGAAACCTGAATGTATGTCTAACAGGAATTACAGACGGAAAGATTGGAGATTATGAGGAAGAGGCAGTATGTAAATCTTAAACTGCACAGCAACAACATAAGAATTGTTACAATACTGCTATGATTTAACAATGTATTAGAAGCCCTCACCAATGCAGTAAGAAAATTAAATAAGTAAGCAAATAATCGGAAAGCTACGGTATTTGCCGCTGATATAATGTCTCTACTAAAATATGAGATTCTACAGACAATACTTTCTTGAATGATTAAAAGAGCTCAAAAGAAACTTTAGATACAAGATCAATGTATAAAAATAAACAGTATTTGTATACACCAGCAACAACCAATTAGAAAAGATTTAAAAATATACAATTCACAATAGCAACAAAAACTACAAGATATCTGGCAATACATTTATTAAAAGATTAACACACACACAATGGCCAAGAGGTACATGAAAAGGTGCTCAACATCACTCATCATCAGGGCGATGCAAATCAAAACCACAATGAGATATCATCTCATACTTGTTAGAATGGCTATCATCAAAAGCACAAGAAATAATAAGTGCTGGCAAGGATGTGGAGAAAAGAAACCTTCGTGTACTGTTGGTGGGAATATAAACTGATGCAGCCACTATGGAAAACATATGAAGGACCCTCAAAAAATTAAAACTAGAACTACTATATGATCCAGCAATTCTACTTCTGGGTATATATCTACAGGAAATGAAATCACTATTTTGCACAGATATCTGCATCCCATGTTCACTGCAGCATTCTTTTCAATAGCAAGACATGGAAACAACCTAAGTGTTCATCACTGGATGAATGGATCAAGAAAATTCAAAATATATATACAATGGAGTATTATTCAGCCATAAAAAAGAAACAAATCCTGCCATTTATGACAACATGGATGCACTCTGAGGGCATTAGGGTAAGTAAAATAAATCAGAGAACAGACAAATACTGTATAATCTCACTTAAATGTGAAATCTAACAAAACCAAACTCGAGGCTGGCCCAGTGGTGTAGTGGTTAAGTTTGCATGCTCTGCTTCAGCAGCCCAGGGTTCACAGGTTCAGATCACAGGCACGGACCTACATACAATTCATCAAGCTATGCTGTGGCAGCATCCTACATATAAAATAGAGAAGAATTGGCATGGATGTTAGCTCAGTGACAATCTTTGTCAAGCAAAAAGAGGGAGATTGGCAACAGATGTTAGCTCACGGCCAATCTTCCTCACCCCTCCAAAACAAAAAAGTTTTCACCACAAGAAAAAGATGTGTAACTACGTGAGGTGATGGATGTTGACTAAACTTACTATGGTAATTGTTTTGAAATATATACATATATCACATCATTATGCTGTACACCTTAAACTAATACAAGGTTATACGTCAATTAAAAAAAGAATAAATGTACAAAAAACACTGTAAAACAAAAAAAGGATGAACAAGATCTATATAGTGAAAATTATAAAATAGTTTAATGGGTACAAATGAATACCAGAATTAATGGAGACATACACCATGTATAGATGGAAAGACGCAAATACTCCACCAAATTAATTTGACAAGCCATTGAAATTCTAATCAAAATTCCAAGTTGATTTGTTTTGGCGGAATTAGACAAATAACTTCTAAAATTCACCTGGAAGACTAAATAGCCAAAAACATCCAAATCAATTCTAAATAAAAGAAGCACAAGGGCAGCCGGCCCAGTGGCGCAGGGGTTAAGTTCACACGTTCGACTTCAGCAGCCCAGGGTTCACAGGTTCAGATCCCGGGTGCGGACATGGCACGGCTTGGCAAGCCATGCTGTGGTAGGCGTCCCACATCTAAAGTAGAGGAAGATGGGTGTGGATGTTAGCTAAGGGCCAGTCTTCCTCAGCAAAAAGAGGAGGATTGGCAGCAGATGTTAGCTCGGAGCTAATCCTCCTCAAAAAAAAAACCAGCACAAGAATAGGGGACTTGCCCTACAGAAGTGAAGATTTATTATAAAACTGTAGCAATTAAATCAGGTGGTGTTCACTGGAAAATAAACAAACAGAGTGGGGCAAGTAGAGAATCCAAAAACAGACCCTTACACAGATGGGAAGGTAGTAAAAATAGAGACAGAATAACAAACATGAAGGAAAGATACACGAATTCAGTAAATGACCTGGTGAAAATTCACTTTCCACCTGGATAAATAAATTAAATCCATACCCCACACCATACTAAGAAAAAGACAATCAGATGAATGAAAAACTTAATGTCAAAACACAACTTTAAAAATTTTAGGAAAAAAATTGAGATATGTTCCTATCCATAGG
The DNA here is from genome assembly GCF_021613505.1 of Equus quagga. Classification (NCBI taxonomy): domain Eukaryota; kingdom Metazoa; phylum Chordata; class Mammalia; order Perissodactyla; family Equidae; genus Equus; species Equus quagga. The sequence continues at coordinate 70,568,315 of NC_060275.1, forward strand.
TCATAAAAATATTTCCTAAACAGGTATGAAAAGCAAAATTCATGAAAAAAAGACTGATACACTGTACTGTATTAAAATTTAAGGCTTCTGAATGATGTCATAAATTTTAAAAGGAACAGACTAAGACAAGATATTCCTAATATGTAAAATTTATAAAGAAAAAAGCAACAGTAAAAATAATGGGTAAAAGATATGACCCAACAAATTAGATAAGATGAAAGCCAAAATGAGCACTAGACCTATAAAAATATGCACAACCTCTGCAGTATAACTCAAAATGAAAGAGCAAAATAATCACTTTATACCCAGCAGAATAGCAAAAATCAAAAAGTCTTCAAAATACCAGGTGCTGGTGCACATGAGAGAAAACAGCAGTCTGCTGGTAGAAGTGTACATTGGTTCAAGCACTTGGACAAACTTTTCGCAATATCTATTAGAGCTGAATATGGGTACACAATATTGAAAATGAGTATACAACAGAACCCAGTAATGCTGCTTCTGGGCACATACCTGACATGCAAGCAGCAAGAAATCCATACACGGATGTCCACTGAAGTGTTCTTGTAATAGTAAAAATCTAGAAACAACTAAACAGGTCTATTATTAGGGGAAAGAATAAAAGAAATTGTGGAATATTCATAAGATGAAATACTAGTCAGGATTTAAAATGAATGAACTGAATCTGTATGAATCAAAGATATATCAAAAAACAATTCTGAGTGGGAAAAAAATGCAAAATATATAGGAGAGAATAAAAACACAAACTGGAAATACACACACCAAAATTATGATGGGAGTTGCTTGTAGGAGGGAGTGTGAATAAGGAAACAAAAGCCTGGAGAGGAGTTTTCAGGCATCTTTCTTTTATGATTTAACAGGGGTTTTTTTAATTATAATATTCAATTGCTTTCATTAAAATTACTATCTGAAGAAAAATGACAAAATGTAAATATTTCTTAATTTTAGATGTTCAGGTATAGAGCTGTTTGTTATATCATTCTGTACACTAGTCAGTAATTTACACACTGAATTTTTTAAAAGACCACATTTAACAGCTGGTCATATACCTGTGTAACCATCACTCTTGCCTAGGTCAATACTTAAAACAAGGACAGTTCAATTTCATAAAAAGCACAATCAAAAGATCTTCTACAATAGTATGGGCATAAGGGCTGTCTTTGTGCAAATGCACAGTATTTGATTCAAAATCAGATAAAAAGTACATCAGATTTAAAATCAGAAGGCCATCAGTCAGTATGTGCCTTCCTGATAAAGACAACACACGGAAACCTCTAATCTTTCCCTCCAGACAGCATTGACATTGACTGGCACATGTGAGGGCAATTAATAACTCTTCAAAACTGAGATCAATATCTCACTTTTCCTTCTGTTCAAGTGGAAATAGTAAAATAAAGTAGCATAAATCTTCCAGAAACTACTGTACAAAGGATTTATCTATTTGAATTCTAGGTAAGAGCCAAACAGGTCTTTGATCTCCCTCATTTTCCCATTCTCACCATCACGGTCGAAGGTCCCACCTGTGATCAGGCCTCAGCACCCCTCTGCAGATGTAGCAGATGCCATGGTTGCCTGCATCTAATTCCACAGGGTCCCCCACACCCACACTCATATCAGCCTCAGCTGCAGTGGGGACTCAGAGCAAAATCAGATCAACCTGGTGCTACGTGTCCCAACTCAAACACACATATTGTGCATTTTACTACTTCTGCCCCAGGCATTCTCCAGGACCATGGGAGTCTGCCAGGCCCAGAGTGAGGAGGCGTCAAGTCCTCTGGGACAACCTTCAACCAATGGGGACGGGAGCTGGCAATGGGTAAATGCTCTGGTTTCCTGCAGGAGTCCTTCAAATGGACAACTCCAGGAAAGATTTTTTTCAATGTGTGTCTCAGGAGGTCCTGGTGAAGCGACATTGCCAGTGCCCATCACAGCAATCTTAGATTGGCTTTCCTGCTACATCCCTCCTTTACCCAAGTTCCTGCTTCCTGAGGTCACCTCCCAAACCACTCGCCTTCAAATCCTCGTTTCCAGCCCTGCTTTCAAGAGAACCTAAATTAAGAGAACAAATACCATCTAGTCCAGCTCTGAATGCATCTCTTCTAATTCATGGATTCTCTCAGTTTTCAAATAGTTAAGTGCCAAACGGCATATGCACTGCAGTCACAAAAATAAATAGGATAAGGCCCCTGTTGTCAAGGAACTCACAATCTACACTTGTACTGAATGTGACACAAGCTAATGTGAAGGCATGTAAAAGATAACAGTGTCGTGAAGTAGGGGTGATCGCCTCTGCCTGTGGAGGTGCTCCCAGTACACAATGCGTTCCCTTTTCTAACTCTAGTAGGCAGCGTCTAGAACAGCTCCCAGTGATCCTCAGCTCCTGGCATCCACACCCTTCTGTAATCTCCTCCCCTTGAGTGTGGAGCTTAGTGATTCACTTCCAAACACCAGAATACAGCAAAACTGATGTGGTGTCACTTCCGAGATTAGGTGACAGAAGACCATAACGTCTGTGGGGCTCTCTCACTTGCTCACTCTGATGGAAGTGAGTTGCCATGTTGTGAACTGCCCTATGTTATGTTGTGAACATAACAAGAAACGGAAGATGGTCTCCAGACAACACCCAGCGAACAACTGAGGCCCAGGCTCCAATGACTTGCAAGGCGCTGCATCCTACCAACAGCCACTTGAGTGACCTTGGAAGCGGTTCCTCCCCCAGACCAGCCTTGAGCTGACTGCAGCTCCAGCCAATACCTTGACTTTAGCCCTGTAAGAGCTCAAGAGCCAGACCACCCAGCTAAGGTGCGCCTGGATTCCTGACCCACAAAAACTGTGGTAAATAAATGCTTGTCATTTGAAGCAGCTACATTTGAGGTTATCTGTTATGCAGCCATAGCTAACCAATATACACACCAACCATGATGAAATATAGACTGATATGGATATTGTCTAGAAGGAGCACGTCTGATGTCTAATTCTTATTCTTTCATGCACTCATTCAATAACCATTTACTATGTGTTAGGTAGTGTGTACACAACAGTTAACTTTAAAAAGACACTGTCCCTGCCTTCTTGAAAAAGGCAAGCTTGTAAAATTTGTAGCAAACCTATTTATGCAACTTCACTAACATTTTAAACTTGACTTGTTATAAATGTTTAATCTCTGCTGGCTCTTGAAGTAACTTATTAAACATATAGTTAAATGGCTTTGCTACATTAATGTACTCTGTGTTCAATGCAAGATACCTAAAGGTTTGTCCCATCTGCTCAAAACATAAGTTATATATTTAGAAAAGAATTTGATTTTCTTCTCCTCAAAAAGTCTTACAGGAATTAGGCCTTTTCCTTCCATTCATTCAAAAAACTATTCCCACAGGCAGAAAACCCACGACGCAGCGAGCTGGAAAACTTGATGTCCAAACACTCTGTAATATTTTCCAAATCAACTAATTCGGAGTCTACCTTCTCTTACTCTCTGATGAGACTCAGTACCCACTGTGCAGACCCAGGACAAACAGTAAACATGACTGACCAATACTGCTTCTGCGAGACTTCCACGTTTTGTGGTCAACTTTTCCCTCTCACATGATACTAACTAGAAAGAACAAACTGATAAAAACGAGAGTGTTCTCTGGCTCACTCATCAAATATTTCTTCAGTCCTATTTGTTTATTAAAAAAAAATACCATCAGCTTTCCCACAGCACCACAAACAGCTCTGGGAAGACTTAAAAGAAATATGACCATTTGGAATAAATAGAAAAAGAAAGATAAAGGGAAATGATTTTTCAGTGAAGAATTGAAACACAGACACACTTCAACCTATCAAACCCATATGACTCAAATAATTAAACTTATCCCACCTATATCTTTTATAATGTGAACTGAATTATCACATCAGCCATGCAGCCTTTTCGAGCATGTCTCTATTATCTTCCCATTCATACAATCCTCTTTAACCACCCATGGCTTGAGCAAATGTTCCCTTTGATTAGAAGCAATTCTTTGACTCTCCACCAGTCATGGCAGAAGGCCACAGAATACAGACACCAGAAAAAGGGGGGGGGGGGGGGCCAAAAAAGAACTTAAGATTTATTAACCAGCCTCTCTTAGACTAGCTTTGGGCTTCAACCGGGGGATGTCACCCACTATGACACTGACACTGTTGAGAAAAGCATGTCATCCAAGTTTGTTTTCCAGTTTCAGATGAGAAGATACTGCACTCTTCCTCATCTCAGATTTTCCACAAACCCATTCCCCATCACCGAAAGGAACACAATGGGGATTCTATTTAGGGAGACAAGACAGTTTACCCTTCATTCAGGGTGTCCTTAGAAGAATACTAACGCTTACCTCTGTAACTTTTGGAAACTTATTGCACACTATTGAGCTTTGCGAATTTGCACTGCAATGATATTTTCTATATAAAAGATTTACCTCTGTTTCTAATTTTGGGGAAAAAATGTAGTGCAAATTAATGGATTTCAGCTATGTAAAATGTCTTTCAGCCCAACCCCTCTCCCCAAATCACTTTGGACTAAGAAAGGACCAGACCTCAGTATAGCGGATAAATTGTGAAGCCAAAGAAATGCAAGTTTGCATCCACACAGACAGGTCCTATGATGTTCAAGAAATTTGCTGAACACCTCTGAGCCTCAGTTTCCTCTGCCATAAAATAGGGTTATAATGCCTAGCCAGGTCATTTTGAGGATTAGAGCTAATATACATAAAGTGTCTAGCACAGCATCTAATATTTAGTGTGCATCCATTACACTACGGAAGGTTCTTATTACATATGGGTCACGACACCGAACCCAATACTAGAACACTAGTGGAAATTATTATTCATTAAAAATAATAGGAGTTTAGTGAGTGTCAGATAACCTCATTGGGTTATGCAATACGGAGTCAGACTAGGCGATCCTCAGAACCTCTCCAGCTCTAAAATGAATAATGCAAAGAAATGAGGTACCACTTAGCAAGTCTGAAAACAGTCAAAAGGAAGGGTATAGATAGAAACTGTTCTTAAAAAGAATTATTCCACAATTAATGAATGCTCAACTTCAGAAGGAAATCTGCAGCAAGGGAATGCTGATACAAAGAGAGTCACAACAGAGAGGAGGGCACACACCATGATAATGCGGTGATATGTGGTGCTAATAAAAATAAAAAGAGTCTTAGATATGTAGCACAGGTTTTTAAAACATTAAGAAAATGGTGACGCTAAGGAGTCATTTTCCCAACAAATGAAAGAGACTGCAAGCTGGAATAGCATCTCACACAATTAAACTGTCCTTTAAGAGCAACGGCCAGCACAAAAAGAATGCATCTGAGGCCACTTGTAGCATCCTCATGGCTCTTGCCATGGGTGTTAAATTTTGCGTAACAAAAATTTGTAACTAACGAGTTGATTCAAATTGCCTGGCAGCCTAATCAATTAGACCTCTGCCCCAGCCGCTCTCCCATTAAACCCCAGTTAAGGCTATGCTCTACTGGATTCTTTTTCTCTTCTCCAAGCCTTTCTGCTGAGTCTTTATGTAGAGACATATAAATAGATAGCGAGATAAATAAATAGATAAGATTATGGTTCTTACACACAAAAAAACAGGGCCAAGATGGAATACTGTGCTGAAATCTCATATGTTTTCAGAATGATTTTAAACCATTCTAAATTATAAAAGACTGAGATTACCATCTTTGGGGAAATGTTCGGCATGCACTGAGTATAAATATGCCTAAGCCGCCTCTGCTGGCAAGAGAAACCCTCTCCCCATTCCAAAAGAAAATTCTTCCCACTTGCATGCAATTTGGCAATATTTTTTCAAAAAAAAAAAAAGGGGGAAGGGGCTTAAAATGAGTTCTTTGCAAATTTTTTTTTGAAGGCCTATATTTGAAAGGAATCAAAAATGCAAGTTTCAAAGGTTAGTTATGGCCTATAGATAAGTTTTGTTCAGGGTTTCCAAATAAAAGTAGAATTTGAATGCCTTTACACAGGGCATATACTCTCAGTTTGACCACAGACTCCACCATGCCCTATTGTGCTGCAGGGGGCTTTACACATGTGTCTTATGTGTCTAGTTCCTGAAGACATTTTAGCCTGCCTTCACTTTCTTAAAATATAAAATTAAATATTTAAGAAATACATACAAATTCAAAGTCTGAAAAAGAGAGGTTGCAACAATTCAGGACAGACTTTTGAAATTAAGTTAAATCAGAAGATTCACTTGAGCATATTAATGAACTTTCTGAAAAGGGGTCATTTCTGTTAGGCAAGGACTACTTTCTTATTTGAAAAGTTATTATTTACAAGTTTAACACAGCCACACAAAAAAAACTCAAGTAGCTGCTATCACACGACGGCCGAGCACACAGACTGTGAACGAAAACACCTTGATTCTGATCTTTGCTATTTTGACAGCTTTGTTTCAGCCACTTTATTTCTCTGAAACTCAGGGTTCTTAGCCGGAAGATGAGGGAATCTAGCTAGATTAAGTCTAAAGTTTCTCTCTTAGACTTAAAATTCTATGATGCTCTAATTCTAAGCACTGTGGGTGATATTGTTGAAGAAAAAGGAACACTTTTTTTTTTTTTAAACAGAAAAGCTCTACACCTGGGCCCTAAAGGAGTTACAGAGGCAGTGAAAGGCAGATAAGACAAATTCTCTACCTGGAATGCTGCAATGAGTCAGAGGATGTCCAGGGACAAGCATCTAGAATTTATCATCTTTATTCTGGCTGATGTAACCACCGTAAATAATTGCCTCATGTCTTGAGGTAATACGCTTTTTGCCAAGGACCCCATTAACATCTGAGCAGCCCTTTCGAGATTCTCCTGTACCTCACACATAGCTGTTATCAAATTATATATTTTTTAAACTTTCTGATTGTAAAAATACATAACAGATTCATAACAGAATGGCTCAAAAATACGAAGAGAATTAAAATCACCTGTAACCTAGCCCTTGAAAATAAACTCTATTAATCCTTTACCACATGTCTGACCATGTATTTGGGATCTCACAGGATACAAGATGGTTTTCTTAATCTCAGGAAGGGTGGAGTAAATGAAAAAAGACAGGGAAGAGAAAAGGGAGGCAGGGCAGGGGAAGAGAAAGGAGGGGAACACGGAAGAGAGAGAAGGAAAGAGAATAGGGAAGGGAAGGCCGAGGGGAGAGTAGGAGGGAGGAGGGAAGTAGGATGCAGGAAGAGGGGGAGCTGGGCAGCAAAGGGAGGCTCGGGAGAGGGGAGCAGCTCAGGCAGAGGGCAAAGGTGTTTCCTTGGTGAAGCTCTAATGAAGATTCTGGTCTCTGCTGCTTCCTCAGCCTCCCACTGGAGTAGGAAGCAGAATGGAGGAAAGTGGGCAAAGTTAGACAGAATCCTTAAAATCTCCATCAACTCTGCGAAAATACCTCATGGTCAACCTCTAGGCCACGGAACCCCAGTTTGGGTACATCACAACTCAAAAATGCCCCCAAAGAACCAAGGGAACCCAGAACAAGGACACTCCCAATGATCCCAATTACTTTCACTGAGTCAAATAGGTTTGCTATTTTGCAGAGGCTGCGACCCTCATCAAAATTCCACCACCACAACTGATGATGTGAAAAGAGCACGAAGGTGGGCTGGACAGCACGAAAGTCAACTGCCTCCATGTGTCCAATGCAGCTTTCTGCTACGAGCACACCCGCCATGCCAACTGCCTACGCCCTATGCATAAATGTTGCGGCTATGGACATAACGTGTGGTTTGGCATGAGCATCTGTGGAACTGGGTCTTCCATCGTGAGCACAACAGACCACAAATCTGAGAGCATTTCATAAAGGCAACACACTGGAGAGAAGAGGCAAACTGGGAAGAACAGACAGAAAAGAAGTGGAGGACAAAAAAAGTCATTAGCCAGGATTCCCTGTTTCACAATCCTAATCCCCACACCACTGCATCTAATAGCCGACAGATGTGAACAATTATTTATAGCAGAAGTGATAAAAGGCACTAACGATATAAAGCTTTATGCTGACTTGCCATATCAGCTCTTTATCAGTGTCAAATCATTTATAGGATAAAAATTATAACAACTTAGGCTAACTGGCCATTGGTGAAGTCATGCCTAATAATTCTTTACTTGCTAAACAAACAAAATATCTGCCTCCTTTTAAGAGGTTAGCAGAGTAAGAGCACAAACATACTAATCCTTCAAAGAAGAGCTATTTTATTTTTATTGCAAATGTCACTGAAATAAATTTTCATTCCTTAAGCATCACCTTTTTTGTGCTGCTTCTAACCTCTTCATAAACACATATTCGTATATTAAGACATATTTACATTGTAAAGTAACAAAAGAAAGACATCTTTGTAGAAGAAAAAATGCAAGATATTTTAGGAGGGAGCTACACTAAATTTAGTTTGGTATCAAAATAAAAATTGCTAAGTATTCAAAAGGAAAAATCACTATCTTAAGTAAATAGTAACTAAATAAAAGCCACAAAATAGCGAGGATGCTTTTCACTCCAAGTAACAAAATACCCAATTCAAAGCATCTTAAACAATTTAAAGAATTTACCCACTGGTGTTATTGAAAAGTCTAGGGAGAGGTTTTGCTTCAGACAAGATTGAGCAGCAGCCTTCCATGGTTAAGGACCTGGTTTCATTGCATCTCTAGGCCCTACTTCTCATCGCATTGCCATCTTCCTAAAGCAAGCTTTCTCCAAGCTACTCTTGAGGCTATGTATTTCCTAATTAACGTCCAGGAATAAAGAATATCTTTCCCTCAGCATTCCCAATAAAGGCACAGAAGTTCACTCTGCTGGACTCAGTTTAGGTGATACGCCATCCCTGCAATGCCTGTGGTCCATGGGATAGAAGATGCTAATCGGCCCAATCTCCACCACGTGCTCCCCTACACCTGGACCAGAGCCAGCTCTTCCAAAACCAAGTGTAAATCAGGGGCTGCCAAGAAGCAGCAAGGGAGCAATGGATGCCAGGGAGGTATTCAGCATCAGGGGACCATGTCTTCTAACTCAATAAGATCTCAATTTGGTTAAGTCATGCAAAGTTATAGGCTCCGACTCAAAATTATTTTCTGTAATAAAATTAATAACTATTCTTAGGCAACATTTTTATCTCCATGAGCCCCTCGGATGTCTTTCACTCTATCTTCCAAGAACTAAAATTACCTTAAATAGCAACTAAAATTTGAAATTGTCTATCTTTTTGCCTTATTCACTCCTCCCTCTTTACCAGCATGGCTCTCCATACACCAGATTATGAAATCTTTCCAGAATTCAAGAGAATGTTCCAAGAATTTTAAAGCAGAATCTGCCTCTTCTGATACAATCACACAATTTACAATTTACAGTTATGGATTAGCTCTATTCTCTCTAGGACCTGAGTCATTAATCTCTAGCAGCAAACTAGCTGCACCTCCACAGACCAAGACAGCCTGCCTCTTGGGACAGTGGACATGATTGCACCCTGCCTCCCATGGATAAAATACCCAAAACTGAACTCTAAGCCTGTAGTTGCAAAACTACAACACAGCTTTAGCTCCTCAAGGGCACTGGAAAGTATAGTTGAGTGAAACTCCTTACTATTTCTACCCAGCTTACTACCTTCACACAGACACCCTACCATACCCATCTCTGGGCGTCCATATTATGCTGGATACAACTTCTACTGAACTCATCACAAGACAATGATTATCAGTTGGGCTGTGTCTTTTGCCCACTTCATAGGAGCAGAAATCATAAGACCATTAAGAGCGTGGTCAAACCACCTTGATTGGAAAATAGGCACCTGGGTTTGAAGCCAGGCTCTGCCACTTACTAACTGTATAAACAGATAGTCAGAAAGGTTACCCTCCAACCTCTCATCTCTGAAAACTGAGAATAACAGCACCTTTCTCAAGGTGTTCTTGTAGATGTGAAATGAGCTGACACGTGTAAGCACTTAGAAAGGTGCCTGGCACTTCGAGGCTCAGTAAATGTTCTGTTAATATGACAATTACCATAGCTATTCTAAGAGCATCCCTGAAGTCTCAGCACAGAGCAGGACCCAATAAAAACTGTCAAATGAATAACTCTCTCTCCTATTTATTAATTTGCTCCTTAATAAACTGTTTCTAAAGATTAGTGACCCTATGGATCAGAGTTATATTCTAGGTCCTCCTTTTTTCTCACTCTACTCTCTCACTGGGTGATTGCAACCACTGCCATGGCATCAGTCAACACTCAGTGTAATCCTACCCAGATCTCTATCATTGGTCCATTTTTGTCTTTATCTCTCTGAGCTCATATGTACCCTTCCTGTCTACTAGACATCTCCCTTTGAATTTCCTGAAACTCAACATGAACAGAACAGAAATCACATGCCAAACTACATCAGTGATGTCACACCTCTGATAACCCTGTTGCTAGGTAAGTGGCCTCTTATGTGCTCCCACGGCATCTTATATACTCTCCCTCTTCATCCATCCGTCCATTTATTGAGGACCTACTGTGTGACAGGCTAACCATCATAACATGTCACTCTACATTTAATTGTCTAGTTACTAGTCTGCCTTCTCCAATTCTGGGTCATAAGCTCCCAGAAGACGACAGAATTGGATCTTGTTTGTTCTTGTATCCCCAGCCTTGCACAAGTAAAAACACATGTAAAAAACACATGTTGGGTAAGTGAATGAATGTTCCCATGAGACTGGTCTAATGATGAAGAACTAAAACACTTCCCATAGATTGTAAGTTAATAGCAGGAAGAGAAGAAAGTGCTAGAAGAATGCAGCCAATCACTGTTTTCAGCCAAGAGATATAAAATCCAGAGATGCTTTCTCAAATCAAATCAATATTCTTATAAGATGTCTAAAGCAATGCTGTTTTTAATAAAGACGGAAAGAAGATTAAATAAGCGTGTGCCTGAAGGTTTAAAAGGTCACAATCCAAAACTGAGAAAACCCAGGGGGGGAGTTGTGGAAAGCAGAAACCAACAGGCCATGACCAACACACACACACACACACACACACACACCCACCCACCCAACTGGGACCAGCTGTTGAAGATGAATGCCAGGCCTCACACCAGTTTGCAGTTGAGAACAACTTAAGGAAAGCATCTGACAATGACGGGAAGGACTATTGTAATGAAAGATACCCTCTCAGTGTGAGAAGGCAGGAAATGATGCAGCCCCTGTTCACCACCGCCACCACTCCCCACACCCCAGCATATCTACCGAAACAAATCTGAGAACCGGGGGGAAAAAAAAGGCTGAAAACTGAAAGAACTCATAAAAGTAAGAAAGAGTATCCAATCACAGTAATTTCTGCAACCCTTTCCTGCTCTAAGCTTGGGCACAGAAATAACCTAGCCCAAATTTTGTATCAAAATTCCTATGAACATTTGTTATTTTTCCAGTACGAATGACCCTACTTGGAAACTACAGAACCCTCAAGAATACACAGACAACTGATAAAGTCCATTTTCATACGGCTCCTAGAAAGTGACAGAACGCTGAACTCGAACCATCACCAATACTCCTCTATGAGGACACAAGGTGCAACAAAGGATTTCACTGAAGTCTACGTTCCTTCTTTCAAACATAATGCTGGATAGTCAGCCTCTCATGTATTGAGGGCTTTATCAGAAAAAGTTTGTGCCAGTACCAAAAGGCATTAGGCAGGAAGCTGAGTGATGGGGAGGCTCTGGATCCTGCCAGGAAAATTATTCTCCCCTCTGTTACAGGCGAAATGACTACAGCTTAGGAGAAAAGGGATTCTTAAATGCATTAACTGTCCCGGGAAGGCTAAGTTGTAGAGCGGATCAAATGACAGAGGAACGGCCTTACTGATACACAATATTCTTTTAAAGTACTTGACAAATGAAAAGTGGTGGACAATTGCCTTCAAAATAAAAGTGAATGGAAAGCACAGGAGAGAGCATTCCATTTCAGGACGACTAATGTGACAACTATCAAGCAAAGAAAAAGTGCTTTGACATCAACGTTCTCTCTCATGGAAGCCCCACAACCACCACATACTAAGATTCAGGTTTTTCTGGGGCAAACAATACAAGGAGTTTTTGAATTCTTACCCATTTTACACAGAGTAGATTTAAATAAAAACAGCTGTCGATAGGCAATGACACAGGTGTATATGTAAATTCATATACGCAGAAACACACAAGAACTCATTTAGGAGTTGCATTTCAAATTAGTTTGATTGGTTAAAGCTATCCAGGCTAGTGTGGCATTAGTGATGCAAAGTTTCATTCATGAAATTTTAAATAATGGTGATAAGATTTATCTAGACATACAAGCGGAACCTAAATATAAAGCACATGAATAATAGAATGCGCATGAATTTTGAATGCTTATTTTTCAGAAGAAAACAAAGAACTGAATGTGTGAATTCTTGGAGTCTCTAAGTGCAGTGTGTATTTGCATTTCAATAGCTTGCAAGGTAAGCTCTGTGAAATTGGTCAAATGTATAGACTCTCATCTCTCCTCCACCCCAAATCAGTCAATTAGCTTCTAGAGAAAGTGGCATTCAGAAGTTAATATCCAGCGGCTCAAAACCTATTCCAGCTGATACAGATCAAAGTAATTTCAAAGAAAGTATGTTGAGGACACAGGTTTTCTATGGAACAAATTCTGGATAGAAAGCAAACAATAGCAGGAGCTAATAGCTGGTGTGGTTAGTGAACACACACACACAGAAATAGACAAAGCAGTATCCAAGATTTGTACAAAATGGAAAAAACAGGCAAAAATCAGAAGACTGAGAGGCAACACATAAAAATATTTTTCCAGCAGGCAAAAAGGTAAGTTTATCAATTTTTGTCCACTTAAAACAAAGGCATTTTAGATGCCAGCTCTGCTCCACTGATTAATATAGACATACTCTAAATATGAGCCCCCTTGTGATCCCACACTCCACTCTTATCCTTGCATTCCAATGCTGAATCTCTTCTAATTAGCATTTTCAATCCTCCAATCAAAAGCCTTGGACATCAACGTAACTCCACATAAGCTACTCCTTGCCCTTTATGAATTTCCTTATTCCAAAGGCGTCACCATTTAACGCCCACAGGAGCAAAAGTACAATACACAAGTATTACATATTTGAATGATGTTATCAATACATCACACCTTTCCAATTACAGCCCTTTTGTTTTTCATTTTCTGTTTTCCACAGTCTTTCTTTTTTCCTTTTAACAAAAGCAGTGATTGCTAGAAACCCAGAGGTAAGTCAAAAGTGCAAGGAGTTAGCTTGGTTAACAGTAGGCATTCAAGAACCAGGAATGGAAACTTCAGTTTAAAGTAGTGACTAAATGACGGAATATATTGATAGTGAACACAATAAAGTTACTTTTACTATGTACCCACTCACCCAGCCATGGTTCGTACTATGGACTGAATGGTTATAAACCCCTCACCCCCACCATGTTGAAGCCCTAATGTGATTGTATTTAGAGGTGGGGCCTTTGGGAGGTAATCAAGGTGAGACTAGGTCATGAAGGTGGGGCCTGCATGATGGCATTAATGCCCTTGTAAAAAGAGGAAGAGACACGAGGTATCTGTCTCTACCACATGAAGATACAGCCAGGAAGTGGCCATCTGCAAACCAGGGAGAGGGCTCTCACCAGATATGAAATCTATGGCACCCTGACCTTGGACTCCCTGACTCCAGAACTGTGAGAAATACACGTCTGTTGTTCAAGCCACCCCACCTGTGTCATTTTGTTATAGCAGCTTCGACTAAGACAGTTAGATTTTTGCCTACCTTTGCTGCAGTCCTCATAATAATCCTGCCAGTAAGGGTTAGTATCTGCATGTGATAGAAAAGGAAACCAAGCCTCAGAAAAGTTTTAACCTGCTCCAGAGTCACACAGCTAGAATGCGGCAAAGCCCCATGGTGCACGGGAAACACAGGAGGAAGGCTCAACCGTCTAGAAATACAGTAACAACAGCCATGACTGCTTATTGTGCTCTTACTATCTGTTTGACACTGTTCAAAGTAATTTCCAAGCATACATTTTATTTTTACAACATTCCTGTGAAATAAGTGTTATTCTCATCTTACTGATGGCAAAACTAAAGCTTAGAAGAGAGCAGCATGCCCAGGATAAGAATGCCGGCAGATAGTGGATCAATATTCAAACAGAAGTCTAGAAGATGTCAATGCCTCTGCTCTTAACCACAACACAAGCTTGACCCCTGAGTTAGTCATCATTGTCATTATAATACTGGGTAACAACTTGCCACGAAACTAGTGGCTGACAACAACAAACATTTATTCTCACATTTGCAAGGGTGCAGGTAGACTATGGGGCTGTTGGGCTTGGCTTTCGGCTCCAGGTTTCTATAAGTCAGCTCTGCAGGAGCTTCTTCTGGGACCCAGGCTAAAGGGGCAGTGGCTACCCAGGGCATGTTCTTCTCACGGCAGATCACCGAAGTGCAAGCTGGCAAGTCCAACCGCACAAGCATATTTCAAGCTTCTGCTTGTGACACATTCACTAATAGCTCATTGGCCAAAAATAAGTCACATAGCTGAGCCCAAAGTCAAGTGCAGGAAATTATCTTTGCTACCATGAGGCCACATCAAAGGAGTGAATGCATACTTCTATTACAGAGGAGTCAAAATTAAGAGAATAATTGAATCACACTATCCAATTTCAATTTGTATTTACCACGCCTTTTAGTTGGATTGCTAAACAGTTAATGGAAAATGAATCTGTGAACTTAATTTATACTTGGAATAAAGTTTTAATGGAAAAGTATAAATAGTCAAATCATTGGTATTATTCCATCTTCACCTTCACAACAATGTTCACATTGAGAGAACAGGCAATTAGAAAATATAAAACCATTAGTACCTCATCATGGAAAATATCATTACGATGAAAATATTATACAAGGAAATATTTCTAGACCTAGCTGATATCTCACTTTGAGCACTAAGCTAAAAAAAAAAAATCCATTAAAAAATACTTACTGTTTTCTACAATCATTTCAAGCTCTTTGTAATATGTTCCACCTCTAACTCCCCAGCACTTTCCTACGATCTGCATGTCCTCAACATACTAAATTACTAAGCAGGACTCAGAAAGTGTTGCGGCTAATAAAGTTAAGCCTGAATCTTCATTTGTTGCCCAAAACGGGGGCGGGTGGCTCACTTTTTTTTATCAGTATGATTTAATGTCTTTGTGTATACATACCCAAATTGGAAACAGTGTGTTAGAAAATTGATAAAATTGTACATATGCCATGTGTCTTTCTTGGTTGAATCCCTTATCTTCAATTACAGATATTCCATTCAAATAGAACAAAAATCTTGGCTGAATTTGATGTAATCTCACTCAGGTTTTAAATTCACTATTTCAAGCAATATGGTACCAACCTCATCATCTTCATTTAAGAATGAATTGCTTTTTCCATTACAGTCTCTAGTTTGAGATGTTTCATTTTGCTTTTTCAAAATTGTATTGGAATGAGACTTGTAGACAACTTGTCAAAGTTAGAAGCAATTTGCAAAAAAAAATACACATCTTCAAAATTGGATACCTTATTTTCAAGGCCTCACGCTAAACCATAAAACTACTTTGCTCTCTATGTAATTTTAACCAGTCCTGCAAAATAAGTGTTAAAGTACACATCATAGTAATTCTTGAAAACTATTCTAATGGAAATCTATTAGTCTGGGAGAAACTGTGTTCTTTCTCTATTCACAGTCTAGCTCAATTAGTTAATTAAAGTGGATGACTTCAGAATCTATATCCAAACGTGACTTCTCTCTGGAAGTCTGAGCCCATACATCCAACTGCTTACTGAACATCTCTACCTGGAAGGCTTCCGCAGGTGCTTCAAACGCAAGATGCACAGACCAACTGATCACCTTCTCACCGTCCAAATCACTTATTCCTTGTTTTTATTCATTTCTAGTCACAATGCCTGAAACCTGGGAGTCACCTCCCGCATCTTCCATCTCTTTTCCCAACCATCCCAACAGGTCACTAAGTTCTGGTAATTCGACATTCAATTGCCTCTTCTCTGCTTTCACTGTCCACGTCTCTGCCCAGCAGTATCGTCTCGCACTCCTCATTTCCAACTTCCTTAGCTGTTCCTGGCCTCTTTTCAGGCGTGCTTCATTAACAGTTGACAGAATAGTTGACAGTTGGTAAAATATTTCTGTGCCCTGCTTAAAACCTTTCAGAGGCTTCTGACTGTTAGACTGAAGTCCAAATCCTTCAATATGGCATCACTGTCAGGACACTGCTCATCACTTCCTGCCTCTCACAGGCACTATTTGCAGCTCCTTGAAAAGGGCGCACCCCGTGTGGCCACCACACCTTCACACACATTGCTGTTTCCCCGGCCTGGAATGCCCTTTTTGCCTAATCAGCACCTGTTCATCCTTCATTCTCTTCAGAAACATCTCCTCCTCCAGAAAGCCTTCCTGGCCTCCTACAGCAGAGCTGGGCACCATCTTCAGGGCCCCAGCATTATGATTGATATGGGTTGTGGCTCTTGCTGTTGAAGAAATTGCTGTCTGTCTCCCCCAGCACACTATAAACCCTTCACAGGTCAGTACCATATTCCACTCATTTTAGTACTTACAGAGCCTGGGATAAAAGCACAACAGTGTACATATTTAAGACAAAACACTCAGTCCTCTGACACAAACCTGTTCAACATATGCTACTGTTGCTATTATTACTGTTACACATTCATTGAAGGAAAGGCAAAGAATGGAGTTCTGTCCTTGACTGCCTGAATCAAAAACATTTACATTCACAATCTAAGTAGAATAGCAAATATTTTGAGAACTCAAGCATGTACATTACCGAAGAATCTCCATAAGGGTTCCCGAATCACAGGTGTTTGTCATCTCGAGCATTAGGAGACTGCTTCAAGGGGCAAAGCAACAGTCTTACCGTGCCCTTGAGGTCCTTTCCCGGTGTAAACCATGGAGCACGTGCCAGCAACTTAAGAAACGTGAAAATGCACCTGGACACCACCAGTGCCCTCTCCCCCCGTCCTTCTGGGGTAATGGTCTAGGGCTGCCTCCAGCCACATCACTATAATAAGTGCCCCTGAAGGTGGGTTGGTTTTTGAGCTCTCACATTACTATCATTGCCATTATTTAGGAAGTCAAGAAACAAGTACAATGAGTACATCTACCCTTCACCCACCTCTCCATAAGTCAAACCCAGGTCTCACTGGAACAAAGGAGGCCAAACCTCCCACACCTTTTAAAGGTTGTTACACCTCGTATTTAGAGATATGGCAGTGGTATGTTCCTGAGTTGGGAGATCCTTGGACATGCAATGCCCTAGCAGCAGCGAGTCTCAACCCTGGCTGCACACCACCCAGAGATGCTGATCTGACTGAGGTGGATTGCATCTGGCCTCATGCTTTAGAAAGCCCTCCAGGTGGTTCAAGAGGGCAGCCTCAATGGAACCATTGCCCTAAGGTTTGGAGCTATGCATCAAATGGAACTGATTTACCTTCTCAATTCCAAAAAGATGCACAAAATAAAAAACTGTCTTTAAGAGCCTTTCATTGATGGTAGTGAGTAGAATAAAGTTTTTTCTTAGAAAGTGAAACAAAAAAATTAAAAATAGGCCCCAAAACCCACTTTTTAAACTGATTATAAAAGAATACATGTTTACTAAAGAACAGTTCAAAGGAAAAAATTCTTATGATCCCACCATCAAAATATAGTGAATTAACATTTTAGTGCATTTTCTTCCTGTTATTTTAGATGATAATGAAGAAAAAGAAAATAGATTCCTAATAAATGTTAGATATTGTCAATGCAAACAATCCATAACCAACCTATAAATCAAAATTGGGGTGAGTTTATTATGAGCCAGAGTGAGGATTATAACCTGGGAAGGCCTTAGAAGGTGTTCCAGAGACGCGTGGGTGTCAGTACAGTCTCATACCTTTTTAGAACAAAGAACATACATGAAACCCACTCAGGAAACATTTCCATCAAAATTTCAAAGAGGTATCCAGTTGCAAATTAGCAGGTCAACACAACCCTGATGTCAGGAAAGGGACTAATCTGGGCATCACCAATAGGGCATAGGAGGGGAAGTGTGCATTCTTAGTTTAAGAGAGTGTATTCTTTAATGGATAAGCAGATGTACAATGTATGTTTGAGAGGCCATAAGTCAGGCTTTTTAGTTCAAGCCAAATCAGTTTTGAACTCGAATTGTTACCCCATATACCTCAATATGTGAAAATCTCGTCAATATTTTTTAGCCTTTTTACACCTCACTCTAATTCACCCTCAACAACTCTGCAAATAAGTGTATTTTATTGGTGAGGAATTAACTATCCTGGCCAACATCACACAGCCAAGGGCAGAGATGGCCTTAAACACTCCGAAGTTCACACATGCTCTTTCCTCCCATCCCATGGGGCTATCCTACACACACACGCGCACACCCCCCCCACCCCTGCCTCACACACAATGTGTGTGCTACACATTTTTACAGAATTATACATACATTATGTACACAGTTTAGAGACCCGTTTTTTTACTTGACCTTATTATTGTCAAGTTTTCCCCATATCATTAATATCCAAAAGTATGATTTTAATGGCAATGTCATCTTCTAACATGTGTGTCTCACAATTTAATTGCCAGTCTCCATGCTTTTAGTTGCTTCCAAGACAAACATATGATTTCTAAGACACTTAAAAAAGCTCTTTTGTTACTCATAATTTATTTGAAATGTAAGTTTCAAGTAAATTCAAACATCCTATTTGATTTCTTTAGACTTGGGTGCCAACAATAAAATGATTGGTTGCTGCATGCATATTGATCCTTGTGAGTTCATGTGATTCTCAATTTTTATAGTTTATATAGTTTATTGATTAGCTGGTCTTTTGTCTCCTTCTAAAATTATTCATTTAAATAATATCACTATTTTAAACGCAACATTATTAAATTTTTACGTCTTATCTACTTTGAGAAATCTTCTCAGGCAACTTAAGATTTCAAGAAGATATAACAAATAAAACCACACAACTCTTAAAAGAAGGAACTAACAACTAAACAGTGAAGAAGTGTTGGTTAATTTTATCTAGAAAACTATTGCAAGTGAGTATGAAACTCTGTTCTGATCAGCTAAGACAAAAATAGGAAGACACAGCCAGCTCTCACTATCTGATTAAAAGAAGCAGACTGGTTCACCTAGGGAGGAAGAAATTCTGTGAGTACTGACCTCTAAGCTAATTTATCACGCGGGCCTAATATAAGAGACAATGCACAATATAATGGATAGGGCTTCAAGGGGAGTTTTACAAAAAGCGCAAAGATGTTCTCCCAGTCATTTCTTTTAGCAACCCTCAATAGAAGCCAAGGACATAATGTGAAGCTGTAATTCTGTAAAGGGATTTTGAGGGGAGCAGAGATGAGCAGCCTAAGTGTGACAGGACCTGCTGTAGGGTAGACCTCAGGGAATCCAGGAGATGAAGGGTAAGAGGTCTCTTGGGCCACTCCTCTGACACATCACTTCTCTGAGCCAGATCTGTAGAGCAGAGTAATTCAAAATTGAGACTGCTTGCAGGACCTGAAGTGCAGGTATCCTGTATTATTGATTCAAAGGAGACCCATGTGCTTCAGATATTAAAGCAGAAGGGGACCAACTAACATTTTCCCAGGAAGATTCAGAGCCTGATTGGACAGACGTTACTACACAAAAGGGGAAAATGGTTGGGAGCCATGACTTTTCATAAAAAGCAGTTCTGAATCGGTTCAAATGCCTGAACTCAGTTCAGGCCCCAGAGACGTGCACTAATGAAACTGGAACATTAACTCTGGCTGGCAAAATGCTAAGAGCAAGCAGCAGTTCAACATGTGTTCATTATAAACCACAAAGCATGTACTTCAACTGCCCATCCAGATCTACTCTCCACCCCACAGTGGCCCTGGAGTCCGTCTGCATGGACGACATCCACGGGCTCCCTTGCACCTCTGGCTTCTGGTTGAGTTTTGCTAATGGGGAGCACCAGCAAGAGTTCAGAAGGATTGAGGAAAAGAAGCTAGAGGTGTCCCCCTGGTACCTCTGTACAGAGTCACCACGGGCTGGCTCTGTCCCTTTACCTAAGGCACCTATCAGGTGCCTTCTTCGTCTCTAGGTTCTGCAATTGCTCCCTCCCTCACTCCGTCAGGCCTAGTAGGTTCTTGGCTCCCTGTTCCTTCTAGCCCCTCGTACTGCACCATCCCTTAGCTTTCCCTACACCCTGCTCATAGCTTTTAAATAATTCCTTTTATTAAACTCTCCTCAAATTATCTAATTCATGCATGCCATGTTTTTATTACCGAGACTTTGCCTGATACCCACCTTTAATTATTTAAAATTGCATTACGCAAGGCTCTGTAGCAATACAGAGGGAAATGAACCAATGTTAACTAAGTACTATGTGCCAGATACTGTGCTAAAAGATTTACAATCTCCTTCAATCTTTAAACACCTCATGTATTATCTCCATTTTACAGATGTGGTTAAGAAACTTGTCTAAAGTGACAGAACTCTTCATTGTCACTGAACACATATCTGACCCTAAAATCACGAATAATGTGTTGACAGTTTCAGTGTAAGACACTCATAAATTAATTTCAAAACAATACATCATGCAATAGGATTAGGTGCACAAATAAATAAAGCAGACAATGACTATTATAAAGTTCAGAATGGAATGCAGTAATTATGGAAAATTTCATGAAAGAATTAGCAAACAACTACTTTGCTCCCTAATGAACAGGAAGAATTTGGGCAAAATAAGGAAATGTCATTGCAGGTAAAGGGGATACATGAATCCGGACAGGGGCTGATGGAACAGGATTTTGGAAAGCAAAGAGTTGGAGATGAGACTAGTAAAGTACACTGAGGCTAAAGCAAAGAGTCCTGTGTGTTTTGACTCTTTCCTGAGGTAGGTAATGGAAAGTCACATGGGGATTGTAAACCACGGAATTGATGGAGTAGCTGACATGCAGGATGGATTGGAGAAGGACCTGGAAGCAGAGGCATATCAAACATTTCAGAAACTCAGCTGTGAAAGAGGCTATGGCCCAGACTCTAGACATGTATTTAAGCAGAATTTATAGGGTTTGGTGACAGTGGGCAAGAGATGAAGAAATCAAAGGTGGGAATCAGGATGACTTGGAGAATTAGTATTCCATTGACAGAAACATGGAGATGACAATCTTCCAGTTTATTAACAACTATACCAGAGAATAAGAAGGTGCAAAAGAGGAGCTAGTATTTAGATGTCTTTATTTTACGCTGTTTAAAAAAAAAAACAAGATTGTAAGAAAAACAATTCTTAGAGTACAAAATAGAAATCGGAATGAACGTAAGATTTTGAGGGCAATCTATTCTTATCCCCCATGGATCAGGAAACTGAAACTACAGTATTTTATCTCTGTTTCAGAGGCAAAAATTGAACTCCTTCACTGGATAAGAAACACCACTGCAATATGGCTGCAACTGGTCTAATTAATTAGGTACTCGTAACTATCAAAAGTTCATTTCCAATCTTGATTCTTCCTGTTCCAAAGAAGTCTCTACGACTTTTTGGAACCTCTGAAGAACAAAAGTACTTTATCCCAAAGTATTATTATCATAAATGTTTCTATTATTATCCTTTAGACTAGACTTGTTCCCTATAACCACCTAGAGTATTCAAGTGAATAAGGACAGAGTAACACTCCCACGTAATGATCCTGCTATTAAAGTTCAGGTAAAGCATAAACACATCCACAACGACATTAAAGTTGACATAGAAGAAACATTGAGATATTATGACCAGAATGACCTACAGAACCTCTGTGAAACAGAGGTAGCTTGACACCCAATCAGAACCTTAGAGTAATCTGCTCTTTCCTTTCTCAAACTGAATTCCAGACCAAGGCCAGTGGAAAATCAGAGCCTAGGCAAGGTAAGAATGGTAGCTTTTTGTTGTTGTTTCAACTAAGGTTGGGGGATGAGGTCAGATATAGGGGAAAGAAAATAAGTCAAAAAACCTAATACAGATCTAGAAGTCCAAATTACAAAGATTTAGTTGTTAACTGCATCACACAGGAAGAAAAAAATTCTTAACATTCTAGCTGCATATGACCCTCTGGAAGTGGACTGAAATGGTCATATTTAATTGGGGAGGAGGGAAGTCAACAAAGGATGATACCAGGCAAAGCACAGCACGTGAGGACAGCAGGAAAGGGATCCCAGAAGGCCTCTCAGGTACATCCCTCCCTCTTCTCATGACTCCTTCCTGCTTTCCTGGTGCCTGTGGTTCATTTTTCTCCAGGCTTGGGAGCTATCACATTAAGGATAGGAACACTTTCATTAACACAAATAAAAGGCAAACACGTAATGGAAATCACTGAAACAATTAATTTCCCTGACAGTTCAAAAATATGATCTGTGTATGAGGAATATTAGGCCCGAAAGGAGCCAGTTATCCTTTGACGAATTAGACCTGTCTAGAAATTCAAATTGCCCCAAGTCCAAGGTCTGTGCAAGCCCATCCATCCGTCAGAATTTCCCATGTTCTGAGAATGCAATCCGAAAAGTTCCCCAGATTCTAACAGTGGAAGCCATTGGGGCCTCTTTCTCTCATTGTCATTTCCAAGGCAGTGACTGAAGTGCCATCAGTAGTCCTGGAAATATTAACACAGTCCACCGAAAAGACAGAGAAGTGCAGTTACTGAAGATGAACAATGCAGTTGCGCTGCCATTTTGTGACGGAGTCATGCCTTGAGAAATTATGTTCTGACTCAAAATGATTTTTCAACCTCCAAATTTTTAAAACACCACTGGTATGCCTGTTTTTTAAGAGCTAGAGGTACTGAGATTCCAAAAATAGGTTCTAAACACATACTGCATTATTTTACACTAAACACATACTGCATTATTGTACAATTAAATTTTAGAGAATTAGAACATTTGTTGCTCCAGATTTTCGAGACTAGGCTCTAAGTTATTTAAAGAACTGGTCGGTTCCAGGTCTAAGTCTCTAACACTAAGCATCTATTCATTGTGACAGACCAACAGACTCTCTTACTATATATATAATAGCTGGTAGCCTGTCGTAATGATCCCTGTAAATAAATAATGTTTATTGTCTTTACTGATGATTCTTCCAACTTAAAGACAAATTCAAACAACAAACATGGAATAAAAATGATAGAGAATGTTATAAAGAACAGCTATCATTCCTTGCTTTTCCACATCATCATACTCACTGAGTATCTACTATATGCTAGGGTATTTATTATACAGCCTTTAACTTTAAAAAACTCAATTACACCTATCTCCTATTTAGGACACTCAAAAGCCCTATGTTACAGTGAGCATTTTACAGAAGAACAGACAGATGCCGACAAGGCAGGTGACTTGCTCCAGATTACCTAGCAACACAGGGTCAGAATCAAGAGTACAAACGTGCAGGTTTCAGCCTAGCTCCGCTACAGGTGTACCTCATTTGCATGTTGAACTGTTTCACAGCATATTTTTGTAAAGTAACTTAATTCTTAAATTCACTAGGTGGCGTTACTCTCATGAACTCTACAGTGACATCTTTTGTAACACAATTAAATACATCTTGTATTTTGTAAATAGTTTCCTTATACTGGAATTTCTTACAACAGCTACTCTGTATATGTGATGTCTTTTAAAAAATATTAGACATAGTAGGAGTAAAAGAAAAACAGGCTTTGTTTAAGCCAAAGTAAAGCTGTAACTATGAGGCAGCAGAACTTTTAAGCACTTTTATCTTATTTCTCACAGCATGAAGACTTTTATTTCATTCATAATAGAAAGCAGACATTCTTTATCCATTAGATAGTAGATTACAGCAGGTGTAGTAAAAGCATGTTAAGTACAATGAAGAACTAGCACTCAGAATACCACATTAAAAGTAATATTTCCTTTGTTTCATTGCAAACCTTTGAGATAAAAAATAGCTCCATTATTTTAAATAATGACAATGATTTATTTCTAAAATTAAAAGATCTATGAGATCAATACACCCCTCAAAAACACTACATTTCAACTATATCTTTAGAAGTTGTGATAATATATCTTACAGAAAAAAACCCACACAAGATGGAGTTTCTTACCAAAAATACATTTAAAAACTATCTGAAAGGAATTAAAGGAAAGAGAAAACTCTCAGCAGAATTGTCATCCATTTACTAACAATGGTGAACCATTAGGAGTTTAATAGAGTTATCATCTTTTTAACAAAGAGCTTTTCCATATTTAACCAGTGACCCCCAAAGAGGACGTGAACCCACACAAACAGCTGTGCATTACCAGAACTTTATAGATGTGATGAAAACAAAGGAAAGGAAACCCACAGCAGTGACTAACCACACTGTACATTCAAAACAATGACCACACTGAAAATCCTTAAAGAGGCAGTCTGTTTACTTAGGTTTGGAACAATAAATGACATCTAACTCCAACTTCTTTAGTCCCTCTTTTGTTTACCTGCAAATAATCCTTTAGTTTACATATAATATTAGAGTAATATGAATAATATTAGTATGAGTAATTGATGCTTAGAACAAAAAGCAGACAGCTAGAGCAGCTGTGAGTCAAAGACTATTAAGGACTATCTGGGAGCATTTCTAAATATGCCATATATTCTGTATTCTGAAGCACTCATTTTAAAAAAAATTTCAAAAATAATGAATGAGAGTTTAACAATGACTAACAATTCCTCTTTCACAGAGGAAAATATCACATACACAGGAAAAGAGTGATCAAGGAGTTAAAATGTACTAATTTTGAACATACTTAAGTTTTGGCTTTCTTAAACTTACAAACTGCCAAGCAGATGTTTTTTTCAACTTTTCTGATTTGCCAAGTTTTAACTTGCAATACATTTGTAAAGTCAGAGTAACTTAATTAGAGAAACTTGGGCACAAAAAGCAAGGCAGTAAGATACATATCCTTCCCCATCTCAACGTAAACAAATTACTGTGAACTTTGATTGAGCTGCCCGCAGAAACTTTCATCTCACTGACAGGAGGAAAGCTCTCAGCAGCTGCACACATCTGCAGGGCGGTCAGACAGATGCTGTGCCGCACGGAGGTGGATCCCCACACAAAACTGAGTCCTGTGTTCCCAGGACTGGATGGAGTTGCTGCTACCCTCCACAGACTTCCCAGACACTTGACAGCACGCCCAATCGGCTCATCAGCTGTCACTGCCAGCCACCATTTAACTACTCTCCAACCACCAGCCGAAAAACAACCAACCAACAAAGTATCAAACTAAAAGTCAGTTGTATCTATTGTCTCTGACAAAAGAGCCTTTCTCATTGAACCCTGCGATGTCAGTCAACCCTGTAACTAGAGACTTAGCTACCACGTTGCCAAGTGGATACTAAGAACTGTGCACATATTTGTGCCCAGTAAAGGAATGAAAAGAGAACTTTGAAATTCTCCTTGGCTGGCCATTGACAATGCTACATTTCAAGAACGGAAAGATCTCCTACCTGGAGCCCTCTTCGTCTTAGAATGCTGGACTCATCCATCTCCCCCTCCGCTCTCTCTGAGCCTCTCACAACAGTCTAGCCATGCTGTACTACCTCTACTTCGGCATGCTAATTCAGAGCCCGGCAGCTGCTAAACACTTACATCACGCTCTAGCTGATTGGAGCCTGGAGTCAGCTGGTCCCGCTTAGTTATTCACTCCAGCAACTTCGGAGATCACCGATGCTTGCAGTTCGGCGGCAGAGCGCAGCAAGTGTGCTCAGACACCTAATGCATTTTTCCAGGCAGAGGCGGCTCTTACTATTACACAGGAAACCGTGGGATCCCTGGGTTTTCTTCCTTTTCTTCAGAACGCTGGCTCTGGCATTCCGGGCGAGCAGTAAATGGCTTTCGGCAATAGCTTCGACTCAAGCCTCTTCTGAAGCAACTGTAAGGTCAAAGTGGCTAAGTAAATCAGCGGTGACAGACACCTCTGTAAAAGGCCGTGGCTGATTGGAATGGTGAAAAACTAGGGCACAGCTGGTCAGCCAAGCGGCACCACCACGCCTGGTGCTCATCTTTTCTGATGGCATCAAAGAAAAACTGTAGCAGAACACACACGCTGCCTGAAAACGGAGGGCTCAGGGCGGCTGCGCTCCAGCCGCTGCGGAGCACTCCACACCTCCCGGGGTGAAAGCCAATTCATTTACATAAATACCTCGCCAGTCAATTCCTAGCCCAAAGACAGAAACAGTTTAGATTTTAATTTCCCTCGTGATAATAACTTAGTTCTGTTGATACCTGACCAAAATGTAAAAAGGGAGAAGAAATTCTAAGAGCCATCATTAGTTGGAATATTAACCTATTCATAGTCTATAAGCAGCTAAAAAAGAAAAAATTCCCATCATGTGCAATTTCACGGTGTTTCAGCTTGTTTACTCCGCTCGTCCTCATCTGATTTCAATTCAAAGCAACCAAGAGATGAATATTAAGTTTTCATTACGGGCCTGGCACAGGAGTAACAATATACGATACTACCAATTTATAATAAATTATTCCGCCTTGATTTCTATTCTGAAGACATTTAAATTGAGAGAATAGTTTGTTTCTGGGAGGTAGATACCAGGACGACCTACAGTTTGTCTGAGGGCCACCTCCTCCTTCACTCTATTAGACAAAGTCTTTTTCTTGAAAGAAAGGTAATCAGGAGGGTATGCATAAACGTTTTCAAAAAATCAGTAATTCCTGGTTTTTACCTAATCCAGATATCTAGTGACTCCTAACTGCGGGGGTGTGGAAGGACATGTCGAGTCGTTCCTCACCCATCCACCTGCTATTACACTAGCTTTCTGTCTCTTTCTGGCTGTCAACACACTATTAGGCTTGCTATCAATTGATTAGATTATGTCATTAAAAATAGCTCAGGGATTTATGAATCTAACCACCGAGGAAAACTGATTGCATTTTATGTTCCCAAACAGTCTTTGCATACACCTCCAGACATACAAAGAGAAACCCTGTCAGAAATGCCGCCAATAGCAGAGGCATCAGCAGAGGAGGGTGTCGGGCTGTTCCCCACTTAGGCGTGCTCATTTGGTACCACTTAAAGGAAGAAAACCCCGAGAGTTTTTAGTTCTTGCTCTTATGTGGAGGAATAATGCCATCTCTAAAAGCAAAGAAACAGCACAAAGCTAGTCATCGCTCAAACCAAAGTGTACCGACAAATTCTAGCACAAACAATTGCTTTTACAAGATTTTTTAAAACTATACACTTTTGTTTAAATTAAAGGACAAGGAAAAAAAAAAGGAAAAGAAATAAAAAGAAAAAAATAATCTAAGGGCTGGGAAGGAGAGACCAGCTTGCTACCTGTGGGCGATCTGCAAAGCTGACCCATCCTCGACAGGCCCACCAGTCCTTGACTCTTCTCCTGCAGAAGAAGACCTTTCCCTTCAACGAAAACAAAAGGACTGACAGCTGTTGTCCTTTCTCCCTCAAGTCACCCTCCTGAGAGGGCAGCATAAATGGTTCCCTGAGTTTGAAGTGCCCTCTCAGACAAAGTGCCTTGGCAGCAGGTCAGAAGGTATTCACCAACTTAGAGCGTCATTGTTATCTGCCCACAGGGGCATAAGGAAGTCCTAATTGATTTTAGAAAAAAAATCATGACCCATGAAGCTGAACTTTTAAAAGCAAAAGCCAAGCATGGTGCCCTTATACACAGTGTGCTCTGAGGTCTGTGATCTTGACTGCGCTGGTCCTTCTAGAAAAAGTGGGGTCTAGTGGGGGGGCGCCAAGTTCTCACTAGAGAGAAAGAAGGGAAAAGACTTTTCCCCTTGAAATAAAGATCATAGGTTGCCAGGTGGGGAAAAAAAATATATTAGAGTGCAGAAGTATCTTTTCTGTGACCAATCGAGTAAGCTGGTTGGAAGTGCTATCAGAAGACATTTCGAGGACACCTGTCAAAAAGTCAAGTGATGTGTATCCTAGATAGTGGACTCTCTGCATCTTAGGCTCTTGGCAACTAGAGCTGTTTGGCGGGTGGGAGTGATAAAAAGGAATTTGGCTAGGGGGGAAAAAAGTATGTTTCTTAACAAAGGAATATTTTGAGATAAAAATCTAGGTTAGTATTCAACCATTAACTAAGTCTAAGATGAGGATTATGACCATTGCACCATCAAATCTAGTATGAAAAAATATCGATTACCTGTCAAAACGTATCACTTTGAGAAGTGATACACATACATTTTAAAGAAATAAAACCAGCCAGGGGCAAAAACATTTGGGACAAAAATGAAAGGCTGCTGAAAAATAACATCAAGCAATAATGGCTTAGCAGAGGGAATAGTAAAAGGAAAATTGCTACATTTACCCTTTGCTATATATTTTCTCATCAAGATAAGCCATGTGTTAAAATGCAATAAAAACTTTGAATGATGACACTATTCACAGGTAATAATTAGGATCTAATTTCCATTAATAAACTCATTTTTCCTGTGATTTTATACCTTCACGGAATATATTCACAATATTGTGAGCCAATTCACAGAGTACCAACCTCAATGCGTATTACTTTTACGTGAGTATTCAAATAAAATCTGGTAGGCTTTGTCAGTAATTGTAATCTGAAGCCAGGGGCTTCATGGTACTTGATTTTTTAAAAAATTATTTGTACAAATACACCGTATGTGCACTCTATCACAGGCACAATTTACTTCAAAAGATATTCAAAATCCATGGGCACTGTAATAGGGTAAAATTTAAATTTTATTAATTACTACAATTAATGGTTTATAGAAACAAAAACAATTCCAAATCTCAACTGAGAAAAATCAGAGGGTGGGGGGGAAGTATTTGGTTGCACACATTTTCACAAAGGGGTAGACTGGTATTTTGTAATTGCCCACAGTAATATAGTTTGGTATAAGGTTTGCCACCCAATTAACATGGTCAGGTAGTTTTCACAAATTTAGAAACAAGTTACCTCTCTTCACTAGTTCCACATTGGTTATCCTAAAGTAAATGTACCTTCTGATCTTACTCATTCTTCAGCAACTGAACATTCACCGAGGAGCTGCTGTGAGGCACATGGTGAGCAGTTTTTTAAGAAACAAAGAGAGGGGAAGCTTCCACACGTAACCTTACCCACTACACTCCACTGGCCTTCTCCACTCCCCGGCAGCAGCCCCATCTATCCAGAAGCCAAGGGAGCCCAAGTCGGAGTGGGTGTGAGAGGATCACTTCCTGGTGGAGAGGTAGTCTCTCTTCCACACTAGCCAGAGGGAGCAATGGCAGAAGAACACCCTTCACCCATCAGACTTCTCAGTGTGCTTAGAATGCGATTTCTAGTACCGTTACCACACTCTGTGGTGGGATTTCCCCTTCGTGTTTCCTTGTGCATGTGTGGCAGCAATCACTCCTTCTTAGCAAGGGAGACAAACAGCCACAAAATGCGTGAACCGCCATATCCTGTCTGCTACTTTCAGAGAACAGAGCAAGGGTTTCTACGTCTCTATTCATGTTCATTCACGAGGTAAGTCAATGCGGCCAAGTGGATAAATCCCTCCATTCATTCATTGATTACTTTTTCACTCATAAGATAAATGCCAGCGGCCAATGAATGTGTCGTATTTTTTAAAAAGTAATATAAAGGTCATAAAAAGTTACAAAGGAGAAACACCGTTCATGAAAATGTATGTAATAGCCATTATTGTGATCGTCATACTTCTGTGTGAATTTAAGTGGTAAAGAGAACCTTGAATGCCAATGACCAATGTAGCTATGAGATTTGTTCAAAATAAATATTTCAGTGTTTACATTTAAATTTCTTATCTTTGGCAATTTTCCCCCATGTTTCACTTCTAAATTTAATAGCCTACATTTACTGATCACACACTATGTGCCGATCACTGCTCTAAGTACTTTAGACAAGTCATCTCATTTAACCCTCACAACAGCCCTATTAAGTACATTATTACCCCCATTTTACAGATGGGGGAACTGACACTCAGAGAAGTTAACTTCCTAAGATCACACAGCCAAGGAAAGGCAGAACTGGGATACCACCCCTGAAAGGCTGACTCTCGAGTCTGAGTTCCTTACCACATCCTATTGCCTCTTAGAGTTTAAACAGAGGAAGTGCTTTCAAGGGGAAAGGAACTCATGAGAGGTGTCAGGTTTTTTAGCTCCTAAGAAAAAACTACCACATTCTAAGCTGTCAGTGATCAGAACACACCAGAAAGAGCATTTGGAATCCCAGATTCCACGGTCCGTGTGTCTCTAAGAGAGAAAAGGAGGAGGGTCTCAGCAGCTTTAGGGCAGAAGCTAGAAAGGCCCCCCTGGGCAGGAGCAGGTGGAGGAAGAGCACAGCCAGAGACAAGTTATGGGATGTGGCCTCCACTTGGCTCTTAAATGTCTCTGGGCCTCCAGGGTCTCCACCCTGAATCTGAACAACTCTTCACCCTTCTGGCTCCAAAATTACACAGTTCCAAATATAACATTTATTTATAATTAAGTGAATTCCACATGACCAGGGGCACCTTTCAGTTATTGTGCCAGGCATGATACACATCCCCATGAACCTGTGGGGCTGTGGGCAGCTCTTCTTTTCTACTCTGATACTCTTCACCTTTTCCGGAATTTACCTTTGAAGCCACTCCTCAAGTCACCGTTTCCTTTCAGGAGAAATGACTCAGGGCCAGGCTGTTCACCCAGTTCTGAGCAGTGCTGAGAAGAAGAAAAGGGGGGGAATCCCAAGCCTGACTCTCCCTTCATTTTCCAGAAATCATGACTCTCAGCATACTTAGAAGAAAGTACCATGTGCCTCCAGCGGGTCCTTGTTCAGGCTCTGCTAACAAGAAACCCGGTAGCTTGAGGCAAGTCCCTTAACTTCCTTGAGCTTCGGTTTCTCATGTGTAAAATGAAGATATTATTACGGTCTTAGGATCAGGAAACTGGAGAAGAGGAGGCCACCTGCTGGGAAATTGGGAAACTGGTCCCACTGCCCTCAAAGGTAAGAACAGCCCACGCCCCTCACTCTGGACAACTGGTCCCTCCCTAGTGACCCCACAGCCCTGTCTCCAAACTCTCCTTCCTCCAGGCCATCATCACCCCCCAGAGCATCCACCTCACGTGCCACTCAGCAACCTTCCTGGCTTCAAGGCTCCTTCACCCTGCCCAGGAACATGTGAGAGGCAGAGAGCTGAGCGGAACGTCCCAGCAGTCCGTCCTCAGCACCGCTCTCCCAAGGCAGAAAGCGGCGCTCCCATACCAGAGGTGGGCTGAAGCGTGGGAGCCAGAATACACACTACGGTCTTCACGTTAACTCTGAGAACAGGTGAAACAGTTAGGGTGGACACTCACCTTCACTCCCGTCTATTACTACTACTGTAGGGGCCGGCCCCGTGGCCGAGTGGGTAAGTTCGTGTGCTCTACTTTGGTGGCCCAGGGTTTCACCTGTTCGGGTCCTGGGCACGGACATGGCACAACTCATCAAGCCATTAGGAGGTGGCATCCTACATAGCACAGCCAGAGGAACTCACAACTAGAATATACAACTATGTACTGGGGGGGCTTTGGGGAGAAGAAGGAAAAAAAAAGGAAGATTGGCAACAGATGTTAACTCAGGTGCCAATCTTTTGAAAAACAAACTGTAATACTACAGTATAACTGTCCAATGTTATTACTAATTTTTAGAAATATTTACTATTAAAGTAACATACAAATGAACCATTTATTTATCACCAGTGTCATCAATGCTCAAAAGTAAAAAGGCACCTGGAAATAGGTTCCACTCTATTTAAAGTCCCAGGGGATATCATACTCAAGAACAAACACTGAAACCACAAATCACCTTGTCCTATATTTTTTAGAATTTTTTTTTATTGAGGTCATAATAGTTTATAACACTGTGAAATTTCAGCTGCACATTATTATTTGTAAGTCACCATATATATGTGCCCCTTCACCCCTCATGCCCATCCCCCAACCCCCTTCCCCTCTGGTAACCACTAATCTGTTCTCTTTGTCCATGTATCTGTTCATCTTCCACATATGAGTGAAATCATATGGTGTTTGTCTTTCTCTGTCTGGCTTATCTCACTTAACATAATACCCTCAAGGTCCATCAATGTTGCTGCAAATGGGATGGTTTGGTCTTTTTTATGGCTGAGTAGTATTCCATTGTATGGAATACACAATACACACACACACATACACTCCACATCTTTATCTACTCATCAGTTGATGGGTACTTGGGTTGCTTCCACATCTTGGCTATTGTGAATAATACTGCAATGAACATAGGGGTGCATAAGTCTCTTTGAATTACTGATTTCAAGTTCTTTGGATAAATACCCAGTAGGGGGATAGCTGGATCATATGGTATTTTTATTTTTAGTTTTTTGAGAAAACTCCATACTGCTGTCAATAGTGGCTGCACCAGTTTACAATCCCACCAGCAGTGGATGAGGGTTCCCTTTTCTCCACATCCTCTCCAACATTTGTTTTTTGTCTTGGTAATTATAGTCATTGTAACGAGTGTAAAGTGATATCTCATTGTAGTTTTGATTTGCAGTTCCCTGATGATTAGTGATGTTGAACATTTCACTGCCTGTTGCCCATCTGTATATCTTCTTTGGAAAAATGTCTGTTCATATCCTCCGCCCATTTTTTGATTGGGTTGTTTGGTTTTTTTTTGTTGTTGACTTGTATGAGTTCTTTATATTACCTTGTCCTATATTTTAAAAGTCGTTTGAAATTTTAAAATAAAGTTCTAATCTCTAAGGTCAACAAAAGTAAAAGAAATAGCTGTTCATACTGTTTATGTCTTTTTCTCCCCAAAGAAAAGATTTTTAAGCCTGTCAAGAAGGAGATTAAAACAAAAGGCAAGCTGCCTTCTAGGGAAAAAGAATTTTTCCCATTCAAAAGAAAAGAGAGGACCTAACACCTTCCCACTGACAATACACCAAAATCTGAATTTATACAAAGAGCAGCATTTTCCAAAACACATGTTTTAATTAGCAAAAATTGCAGGTGGGGTCAGTAGCAAGCATATGCCTATGAAATATGCTGCAGCCCACGCTTCCACATTTAGCTCCACTTCCCATCCTGCCTATAATCCTGAAGACTTTTTAAATGTATGCAGTTGGTGATTTCTACAATGTAACATGCATGATTTTGCTTAAGTCTTTTCGCAAGAAAGCTATACCGTCTTGACGTTTGCATCACCTTTTTTTAATCTAATTATTTCTGGCATATTAGCCATCAAATCACTACTGACAATATGAAGGAATCATGGTATTGAAAAAATTACATTTTAGGAGGAAATAATAAAATATAAATCACATACATAATTTTCTTTTGAACATTTTAACAATGACACCCTCATATATATATGAAATATAGCAGACTGTCCTCATAAATGCCCTAACATCAATCACAGCAGGAAAATATTCTGTACTTTGCGAACACACGGATCCAACAAAATAGAGCATTTCTAATAAAACTGGGTAATACAACTTCATTTTTTTCATATGAGGGCATTTATGAAGATCTGAGAATTGGAAATAGCTCCAATATATTTTTTCCAATTATGTGCCTTCATCTCTAAATGATACACAGCTAACCTTGAGACCATGAACTAACATTCAGCAAACTCCTATATTTCATATTAATATATAAATCAAGATGGGAGTAGATGAGTGAAGTGACATTGGCAGTACTGCCACTATGGATGCCTATCAGCTGCATGAGCTTTAGAAACGAGTATGTCAGTATGTATGTACAAGTCGTGTATCACATAAGGGCTTTTTAGTAAACGACAGACCACATGTATGACAGCAGTTCCATAAGATTAGTGCCATACAGCCTAGGTGTGTAGTAGGCTATACCATCCACCATCCAGGTTTGTGTAAGTATACTCTGTGATGTTGGCACAATGATGAAATTGCCTAATGACGCATTTCTCAAAACATATCCCTGTCATTAAGTGATGCATGACTGTATATGGGTAATAATATTCCTGTCATCAACGAAGTATCTTATGAACTTCTGAAACAGAGAGATATTCCTAAAATGAAGAAAGATTATCTTTTAAAATTTTGACTATATTGTCTATATTCCAAGCATAGCGACTGAATCAGAGATTACAAAAGCACTTTCAGGCTACATGTGTATCAAAACTTTTTTTAATCCCAAAGGGACAAGAAGCTAAGTTCAAGGTTAATACTATTACCTAAACTTCTCAAAAAAAAAATAAACACAGGTAGAAAAAAAATGTGGAAAATCTTATAAGGAGAAAAACCAAGCTAGTCACCTTGAAATTTAAAATCTGATTGATTAAAGAGAGTATGCTAAAGAAAATTAGGATGCGATTCCATACACAAAGTAATCAAGCATTCCTTCTCCGTCCATATGTTTACATTGACATATATTACAATATTGATCTGAAGAGCCTTCTGCAAGCTGTTTTAAACCCTACAATCGTGTCCAGGGCCTCAGCCTAACCGTGAGGCATCAGGTTAGATTAGTTCTGAAGTTTTGGCTGGGAACCTCGTTCTGATCCTGTTTGCATTATGTACTTGTTTGCATAGCCAAGCACTTTTGCCGACTCTTCTACAAACACGGAGGCACCAAACAGGTCTGCGAGGTATATATAAATATGATTTAAAAAATAACTACGTTTCTTTCCAGCAAGCATGCAGAAGTCAGATGTCCTTCTTGAATCTCGTTTAACATTCCACTGCTCCCACATTTGGTTTGCCTTTCTTTCCATCATCTGTACTAACAGGTCACTCAATTCCGAAGTGAGTAGAAATGAGGCTGCCACCTGCAACTCCTTTTTGGCTGACGGACAGTAAGGCCTCCTTGGGATTGTATCCTATAACACGGCAAGCAATGTGTGTCCCACTTCTCGACGATATTACCTCTGTCTTCTAGTTTCCCTTAAATGGACTCTTTAGAGAAACACAAATTGTGCTCTGGATTCTACCTCATTAATCCTCATCAGTTTCTTGTGAGGCAGAAAGGGAAGAGCCTAGTCCAATTTACCACAGAGGAAAGTGAGGCAACGAGGTTAAAAGAAGAGCACAAGGTCAGGAAAACAGTAAAAAGGAAGAGCTAAAAAAAAAATTCAGGCATCTAGGCCGGGTCCCAGTGCCCAGACAGCAGCCATGCTCCAAAATACCTCCCTTTCCTCTTACGCTCTCAATGGCCATCCCCCACCACTCCAGTAACAGCTCCAGGGCAAGAGCTGCCCCACAAAGCTTTCAGATAGACACGCAAACAAATAAAAAACTAAATGTCTGTGTACCCACATATACACATGCATACACAAAGAGAAACAGAAGCAGCAAGTGAAGGTCAGACCAGGGACACACACTTATGAAGATGTCACTGTTAGCACCACCACCTAATGACATAGTTTTTATATCTATCTATTTAGTTCAGCAAAAGGATGTCAAAAACACAGTACTTAAATTACAAGTGCACAGACCATTGATAAATCTGTTTAGTTTTTGTCTTTTAGTGGCAAAGTTTTTCTCTACATTATAAAAACATATAGTCATGTATTAATACTCAAAATGCCTTATGATTCTTGGGGTCATGTTACACATTTAGTCCATGGCTCTTCCCTAAGACCTTGATGAGCAGCAACTCCCTGATTTTCCTTTCTCCATCTCGTAGCTCAAAAACAAAACAAAACAAAAAAAAACACATCTGTCTAGCTTTCTTAACAATGTTTTAAAATTATAAATGTAATAGATGTCTACTGCAGAACACTCAGACATACAAGAATCATAAAGTCATCTGTAATTTTAATGAACAATTTATTACCCTTATTTTTTTAAAACACCAAAATATACATGCACTTTCATACATACAGGACATCGAAATTTTTATTAAAAGCTGTCTTTCAAATGGTTCTTAAAGTAAACTAACGGGTGGCTTTAACTGAAATCGATATACAACAGTTTCCCTAAAATGACAGTAAATGTTTAAAAACTTTGATCCTTCTGGTAGTTGATTTAATTCCTTATATGTAATTTCTCTCTAGTCTATATAAGAATGCAGGAGATCTAAGCACATTATCCTTAAAAACCAAGGAAATCTATCTCAAGTTTTACAGACTGACATAAAGTCACTATGTTCTGTTTGAAATCCCCAGCTCATTCATTTATATTCATTAATCTTAATGACATCATTAATGCACAATGTGTTTCAGAGAAACTAATTGTATTTTGCCAGAATCAAACACTAACAATTATGCCTCCCATTATCACCTAATAAAATATAATATAATTTTAAAAGTCTCAGGCACGTCAGTGAATATTTTGGTATGGTGACTGATTTGCATTTTTAATACTACAATAAATTGACCAGATTATTAAGTAGGTAAATTAATATTCTTGAAGTAAGGCGATAGGGAATTATTCTGTTAAAAATCAACAACACTGTACACTCACTTTCTTGAGCTTTATTGAACACAGGCTTAGCCCTCCTTTATCCGCTTGTTGAAAGCTGGCTTTTGTGACTCAGACTAATACCACACCACAGAACATACTTCTCTTTAATTTTAAATACTTATCATTGCTTTAAGAAAAGACAGGAGATTAGGAAATCTATGCTCTTCAAGTAAAGGAGAACTATCTACCTGGGCAGTAAAAATGCCCCGAGTCAAAAGTGCAGGAATCAATTTGTTTACATCATTGTATTACTACATATTGTTTTATCCCTTTGATTCAAAAACCAATGGCTAAGCATCTACTATGAGTCAGGCATTACGAGGGATGGTGAGAACGGAAGGAGAAAAACAGTCCCACTAGAATGCAGTCATAGGATCCCAGGATACAGGGAGACCAGTGGGGACACAGGACACACACTCAGGGTGCGGGTGCTACACAAGTAGAGGAAGACATGCTCAGAAGGGTGGGTGAGACCGATTAAGTCACAATCTCCAGGGCGGGCCCAGGCAGCAGTAGTTTCTGAAGCCCCCCAGGTGATTCCACTGTGGAGACAAGTTTGGGAACTGCTTATCTAAAGGGCATGGGGATATAAGTGGGGTAGTAGTGGAGACCTTCATACTGCTGAGTTCATGTGATCTTCCCTAGATGTAATTGGGAATCTTGAGAAAAGGGCAGGGAGAGAAGTGGTGCGAACTAGCAAGGGGAAGAAGGGATTGATTCCTGTGGCCGTAAAGGAATATGACTTTAATCTTTCACCAAGACTGGCATGTTCATAGAAAGACAAGGCCCTTTTGGTACAATCTTGCCCTAACACTGAAGTTCAGTGAGCTGGATAAGTCCTATCTGACTTGGCCTTACTAAACACATTACACGACTCAATTATTAAAAGCAAACATGATCCTTCATCTTTTCTTTCTTGAGTTTCTCCAGTGCCACTGGAGCTGTGGCAATGATTTCATACCTCACCTGACAACCTCGACTGCCTGTCACCACTCTCCTCCGAGACAGTGGGAAAGGACACTTGTGAGGAGCCGTTAATTGCATTCTTTAGCTGTCCTCTAAAGAAAACTAGATACAACAGGATGTGTGTATCCTGATTGTTTTACCTACGGACGATATTAATAGATTCAACCTGATTCCAATTTGTAAAATACAGAGATTGTTTAAGCCATCAGGGGAAAAAAAAAAAGATTTCTTTAGGGAAAAAAACGAAATTCTAATACTTTACTGGAAATAAGGCTTTTTTTTTATCCTTATTTGCCTTTTGCAATGCTTGTTTTACAAGTATGTTACCAATTTTACTACTCAGTTTTTAGAGGGAATAGTTGTATTAAGAAGTGAAAATGTTTCCTTTGCATGCTTCTAAAGAAGTATCTTTAACCATCTTTGAGTATAAAAACCATAACTAACACACTCTTGCATGGAGTTACTGATTTAGTTGTGGGGTTTAATTGCACATGCAATAAGGATGACTACTGGGGCCAGCCTGGTGGGGTAGTGGTTGGGTTCGCGTGCTCCACTACAGCGGCCTGGGGTTCGTGGGTTCAGATCCCAGGCACGGACCTGCTCACCACTCATCAAGCCATGCTGTGGTAAAATCCCACATACAAAATAGAGGAAGATTGCCACAGATGTTAGCTCAGGGCCACTCTTCTTCACCAAAAGAAAAAAAAGTTAACATTAATGCATTCCAACAATAACTCTATTGCTTCAAGAGGAAGTTACACCCGACACATTCCACTAAATTGCTTTTAAAAAGTTACTGGCAGGAATTTCTCCAGCTCAAGTATTCACCATTTTCTGAACATAATTCAAATATATAAACCTGGAATATGTCTACCATACACTATTCTCGAAGACTCAAAATGCTATCAAGATTAACAGCATTCTCTTACTTGCAGCAGTGATCTGCAGCCCAAATGTTGAAGAGAAAGATCTCCATGTAACATGATAAAGCATTTTAATTTCAACCAAACATTAGCTTTTAAAAAGTTCTTCCTGACAATTTTCTTACAACAAGAGAATTTGTTTGAAATAGTCCAACTGTTTTTTCCAGCTGACTTAGTGATCCACCCTGCCCGTAGCATGTATCTCTTTCTCTCACAGCATTATGGATGCATCTTTTAAAAAATCCTCAATAGACTTCCTTCTATGAGTTGCAAATAAGATTTGCTGATGCACCACCTACTGGACAAAATGCCATTTTCATCAGTGCACTTCACCTTGTTTCTTTCTTCCAGCTTTTAAAACTCTCGACTCTCTGAGTTAATGGACATGAAGATCAGTGAAAATACTTGTCAGAGGAGGATAATCTAACAAGAAACACAGAGTTTGTCCCATCAAGGGTGCTCTAGATGGTGACATTTTGAATGATCCTGATGGGAGTGCTGGCCTCTTATGCATGTCTACCACTGCTCATCATGCTTGATGAGGAGAAAGCAAAGCAACCAAAGGTCATGAAAGACCCACAGGAGGACGCTGCTTGCTTGAAACCAGGACGAAAGTGACCACCTCCCTCCCATGCTGATCATCCACCAAGAGCTCACCCAGCACTGACTACACAGAATAAGGGATTCTCTGCTCTTTACAAATGCTATAAGGTCAATGAAGTGCACACGGACCATAAACAGATATTTTGACTTCATAGTTTGTTACTAGGCCAAGTAACATCACAAGACTCTGAAAAATATCTGGAGACCCTCCTTCCCTGAAGTTTCAAAAGGAGAGAGACATGTGATGGGGAAAGGCACCAGGCAAACACCGCTGTCTGTTCAGGTAAAGGCGCCCCTGGAGACTCATCTTTCCTCCTAACCCACACAGGCCCGGGAGCAGGCGGAGCACAGGGAATGTTCACCATCTCTCTCCTAAATTGCCATGGATGCTGGACAAAGAGGATAATTAACGGCCTTCTCAGCTCTATCTACTTTTCACGATGCCCTTCCAAGGAAACTCTCCATTCCAAAAACCACGGAAGAGTGCACCGTGCCATTCTGATTTTGTCTCTCATCAGATTTGCATCTAACATTCCTTCCTCCATTACTAACTACTGCTGACCATGAACTTCTTTTCTGTTTAAAGCTGTCAGAAATGAAAATTCTAGGTTCACAACTAGAACCACCCATTTCTTCTCAATGGGTGAGA